>NC_077228.1:94879225-95189225 GCF_027887165.1 Monodelphis domestica | reverse complement strand
GCTTTGCTGCATCGCCATCTCAGCCGTTGAACCTTCTTATTGGTTTCTTCCATCTGTTCGGCTGAAGCAGTCTTCACATGCTGGGTGAGCAAAGCCCTGGTTCACCAGGAGTCGACGACCCGATGGCTACCCTCACAAGGTTTAGCTGGCCTGTCTAAGCTGTTGCCCTGGGGTGTGGCCGCCGCCGCATGCTAGCAGCTACTGGGAGCCACAAGTGAGAGCTGGGTATCAGGTGAGGGTCAGAGGTTGGAGAGCTGCCCTAAGAGGGCACGACAAGCCCTCCATACCAGAGATACTACCCCTCCCTGAGCATCCCATACACCCCTCAAATTGTATTATTAAGCAGTAATCATTATTTATATATATATGTATATATATATATATATATATATATAGTCTAAGAAATAGTATGTCGGATCAATGGACTAGATTAAAAACCAAAAAATTTCAAGAAAAAAATGACCATAGCAATCTAGTTTTCAATAAACCCAAATATCCTTGGGATAAGAACTCACTATTTGTCAAAATTATTAGCAAACATGGAAAAGAGTATGGCTGAAACTAAGTACAGACTAACATCTCATATCCTCTACCAAATGAACATCCTAATTGGTTTGATTTAGAAATAAAGAATGATACTATGAGCAAATTAAGGGAACACAGAATAATTTGCCTATCAGATCTATGGAGAAGGGAAGAATTTATGAACAAAAAGATAGGTCTGTATCCCAAAGAAATTTTTAAAAAAGAAGGAATGACTGAATTTTTCAAAAATACCTATAGGAACTTTTCATGGTGGCAATTTATTGGAAATTGAAGAAATGTCTGTAAATTGGGGCATAGTTGAATAATTTTTTGGTATATGAGGGTGATGGAATACTATCGTGCTATGAAAAATGATGAGCAGGATGATTTCAGGAAAAGGTGGAAAGACTTACATGAAATGATGCAGAACTAAATAAACAAAACAAGTAGAATATTGTGAACAATATCCACAATATTGTGCAATGATCAACTGTGAAAGACTTAGCTACTCTCAGCAATAAATGATCCAAGACTCTTCTGAAGGACTTATGACAAAGATTGCTATCCACTTCCAAGAGGAAAAAAAATGTTGGAATCAGCATGCAGATTGAAGCAAACTATTTTTCACTTTAGTTATTTGTTTTTATTTGGGAGTTTTGGTTTTGCTATGAGGAAGAGATACATTTAATACTCTTAAGGAGAGGGGAGTTTGGGGATGTGAAGGGATAAATTGTGTTGGGCCAGTATCAGAAGATTATCTGTGGTTTGGGAAAGCGACCAAAACCCAGTCAGCCAGACAGAGCCTTGTCCAAGAATATATACACAGACCACTCAGTGAAATGGGAAAGTAGGTTTAATTAAAGAGAATAGGGTAGAAGGGTATGGGATAACCTAAAGCTAATTTTCTAACTAATACCCCAGGTATTATTATCTCTTCACAGAGATTTCTTCAGTGATTTTCCTACACTAATACTCTCCTCACTGCCTAAAATCCCAGTTCCTGTTCTTGGCTAAGCTACAAGTAAAACCTCCTTAGCTGGTTTTAAGGAAAGAATCTGTGTAAGCCTGATAGGGCTCAGGAGAGGTCCTAGATCCAAAAAGGACCCAGGTCTGGTCTCAGAATCACTGCAGATGGTTGGTCAGGATCACTAGGTTCTGCTTTATTGAAATACAGCAACCAAGACATCAAGCAGGACAGGAACAAGGATAGAATCAGTCACTAAGGAAATGCAGCCACCACCTCTAGATCTCCAGAGAGAGAGAGAGAGACAGCTAATCGCCTCAGTACCAATCTAACCTCCCTTCAAAGTTCCAGAATCTTCCTGCTGGTCTCATGCCATTTCTCTCTGCAAACTTACACGCTTTCCTCCTTAAATTAACTTTTCCTTATAACAGCACGAAAATGAAGGTTTGCAGAGGACAGATGCATGAGATCTGCAGAGAAGGATTCTGGAATGCTACAAGGAAGGGTTAAGCTGGAACTGAGGAGCAGTTGGCAGATGCTCTCTGGATGTAACCTGGGGAGAGTGGCTGCCTGTTCTGAGGTTTCTAATCCAATCAAGCTTCATATCCTGGTTGCTATCCTTGTTATCCTGTAGCTTTGTTTCTTTGGGAGAAGAACCCTGTGATCCTGACGTTAGCCTGAACCTGCACTGTCAGTAAGTCGAGATCTGGGTCCATTTGGACCTGGGACCCACCCTGGAGCCCTGTCAAATATGTCACAGGCCAGCATTTCTAGTAATAACGAAGAGAGGGTTTAGTGCAAGTTATTTAGAAGAGGGACTAGAGAGGAGAGGATAAGTGTAGACTATTAAATCTCTGAAGACCCTCTGTGAGGAAGTTTAGATCTGGGTTTTAGTGAACTAGTGACAGGGATTCCCCTTCCCCTTCAATCTCTCTCTCTGGAAATAAACTACACCTTCCATTTACTATATCCAACTCTGTGACTGAGTAAATCTGTGTGCTGGTCCCAGATCAGACTCTAGCCTGGTCAGGGATAACTGTTAGGCCTTCAACTCACAGTGTAGAAACCCTGATACCAGCCCAAAGTAATCCATTGATATCCCATCTGATCCTATCTCCAAATGCCCCCAATTAAGGGTTTGGGGGTTCAAACTTATTGTGGGTCCAGGTTGTCAGTTGGGGCCTCCAGGAAAGTTTGAAACCAGCTGGGAGTAGGTTTGGTCAACCATGTTGGAGGGGCTAGCTGCTCAGAACCTTGGCAGGCTGCCGGAGGAATTCTGAAGATGGTTAGCTGTGCTGTTGGAGGAACTGTCAATCAAGCCAGCCAGGAGGCTAGTGGCACTTTGGCAGAGGTTACCCCCCCTCATTTTGAAATATCACAGTGGCAGGGAATTTCACTGAGCCATTGTATTTAAACCTACAGTTTCCAGGGTACTCCTGCTATATGGCCATAATTACAGTTTTATCTCAGTATTCTTTTTTAATAATAACTAATTTGAAATTATGTTTTGCATGATAATGCATGTGTAACCCAGATTAATTTACTTTTTATGTGGGTTGGGGGGAGGCATGGAGACAATTTGGAACAGAAAAGATATTTTTTAATTCATTATTAAATATGTTTGGGGAAATGAAATATTTATAAAAGAGGGAAAAATAATACTATATGTCTAAACCAATGTGAAGCCACTCACTATCCCAGTGATATAAGTATGTGATCCAACCACTGATAATAAGAGGCTAAAATTGATCAGGTCTATGAAGATCTGTTATATTTTCTAGAAATAACATCAAAAAGATGTCACATACTTCCTAGGGGTTTGGAATGTTAAGTAAATAAAAAGATAATTTGAATAACAGAGAATTTTGGCCTTGTAGAACAGAACAAATCAGGGCACAAATGAATAGAGTTTTGTCAAGATAAATCCCTGGTCAGAGCAAACACTATTTTTTTCAGGACCCAAAAGGTGACTCTTCACATGGACATCACCAGATGATTAATATCAAAATCAGATTGACTTTAAATTTTCCGACCAACGTTTAAGACTATAAAGTAAAAAAACAAGATCTGGGGCTGACTTTTGCTCAGATCACAAGCATTGCATGAAATTGCAAAATTCAGAAAAAAATGAAGAGGGTTGAAAAAAAACCATCAGACCATATTACATGTGACTTAAATAATAGACTTATGAATATGAAGCAGAAATGAAGATATATTTAAGGTATTAGATCTTGTAGATGAGGGCACATGAAAAAAACTATGGACAGATATTTGCAATATTGTACAGGAAGCAGAAACAAAATACTTCCTAAAGAAAAATGTTGAAGTCAAATTCGCCTAAGGAAGTACTGCTAACAATAAGGCTAGTGAAGCTGAATGAATTCCATCTGAGCTATTTAAAAATCCTAAATAATGATGTTCTTAATGTGCTATAAATTTGGAAAAAACTCAACCTTTGCTATTGGATTGAAAAAGAGCATTTTATACCCCCAATCTAAAGAAGGCCAATGCCAAAGAATATTCAAATTACTACATAAGTTGTGCTTATTTCCCATGCCAGCATGTTTATGCTTACAATTCTGCAAGCTAGGCTTCAGCAATATGTGATCCAAGAACTGACAGAAGTACAGGCTAGTTTTCAAAGAGGCAGAAGAACTAGATAACTAGAGACCAATTTGCTGACATTATGGATTATGGAGAAAGCAAGGAAAAGTATGTACTTTTGCTGCATTGCTTAAACTAAAACCTTTGTGTGAAACCCAACAAAATGTGACAAATAATCCATGAAGGTAGAATGCCAGATCATCTTCCTTGTCTCCTGAGAAACCAGAATTCAGGTCAAGAAACAACATTTAGAACTGAACATGGAATAACTAATTAGCTTAAGATTGGAAAAGGAATATGACAAAACTGTATGATGTCATTTTATTTCTTTAACTTATATGCTGAACGCATAGTAGGAAATGCCAAGTTAGATGAATCAAATGCCAGAAATAAGTTTTCCAGAAGAAATATCAACAATCTCAGAAAAGCAGACAATGCCATTTTGAAGGCAAACTGTGAAGAAGAATTAGGAAGCTTTTAGATGAGAATGTAAAAACTCATTATATAGATGTAACATATGTGTATATGCATGCACAATATATATGTGAAGTTTTTCCTAGCATAAACAATATGTATCTTGTTCCACAAAAAGAATATAGAAATATATATTATATGAAAATATATGTACGAACCATATAATATTAACTGCCTTCTTGAGGAGGGAGGAGGGCTGGTAAGGGAAGGAAAGAACATGCATTGGAAAATGTCACATAATGAATATTAAATGTTTTATTGATGTGGAATCTGGGAAAAAAATTAAAATTAAAAGAGAATATTAGATTAGGGAGCCTCTAAAGTATTTCTAATTACATATCTGTGATAATGTGTTCCAATGATCTCTATTTACAAAAGCAAAAAATAAGGCACCTAAAATTTATAAGACTTGCCACCTCAGCTAGTAATTGGCAAAGTCAGATTTTGAACCTATCTTCTGATTCCAAATACTTTTTAAGACATCATGATTCCTCAGTGATACACATGTGTCAAAAACAGCAGACACAGATACCTGACATTAATTATACCAGTGAAGAGTGGTAGAGGAAATTGTACACAAGATCTGACTCTGAGGAATAATTTCTAGGAGTATTAATTGAGACTTAACAACAAAGCACTGGAGGCATGAAACTTACTAATGCCATTTTAGGGGAACAAACTAGTGGTCATCAAATTGAAACACAAATGGGCTTTTTTTCCAAAATAGCTACTCAGTGTGATCATTGTTCAAATAAAAAAAAATAATGCAGCATTGCTGCCTCAACCAATATTATTTATAGTTTATTCTTTGCTTACCCTAGAATATATCATATAAGCACCATGCTTGCAATGTGTGTTAGATAGTAGCTCTTCACTTTATAGGGGCAAACTTCTCATGTTGCTCCCCTGTAGTCTATAGATCTATGGCTGATCAAATATTAATAGACCAAATGGATATCACATCTGTGACAGTGGCTTCATTAGGATTATGCTCTAACCAGCTGAGCATATTGCTTTACACAATTTTGTCCACCAAAATATCTCTTATTAATTAATCATCATATTGTAGAGTTAGATAAATCCTCATAAACATCTAATTTAATTCTTACCTCAACTAGTTCAAATTCCTCATTTTTGACTCCAATGGCTTCCTTCAAATCTCAGAGAAAATTTCACTTTCTTTATTAAATCTTCCCCAGTTCTTATTAATATTTTCCCTTGTTGATTACTATATATATGTATAAACATATACATATATAGTATATGGCTTGTATGTTCTTTTTTATATACAATATGGTTCATTTTGTAAAAGCAAGTTGTTTACCAATTATTTTTATGCACATTAAAAAACATATTGAACCACTAAACTAATTACTGTGGACTACAAAAACAGTGGTGAGCTTTTAGGGAAAACACCACTTAGAAAAAGGAAGTTGGCAGTATAACAGACACATGGGGCAGACCACTACTATAATACCAAAGAATTCATTAACAAATAGCATGAAGGTAATAGCATGGTGTAAAATTAAAATGTGCCATCATTGTAAAAATTAAAACGTTATATTTTAAGAGATATATTAATAATCACTAGAAATAAAGGAATAAAAAGGTAACAGAATAAAACCACTTGCCCAAGGCTAATGGTTTATTTGTTTTTAATTGTTTTCATGCTGTCTCTCCATGAGCTTCTTGAGGGCAAGGGACATCTTTTGCCTCTGTGGTACCTCCAACATTTAGTACAATGCCTAGAAAATATTTAATAGGGAATATGTTTATATAGACCTTGGAATCTTAAATCTGATTATACTTTTGGAAATACTTTCCTTTTATTGAGCAGAAATATGCTTTTTTAAGTCACCTATGATATTAAGAATGACTTTTGGCACTATCCACTGATCTTAAGAATGTCTTAGGAATTCTAAAACTAAAAAATAATAATCCCTCTTCAAAATAATACTTGCTAAGGAACTATGTATTGAATATACATTATTGCCTCACACTATGCTATGTAACCACCAGAAAATGTCCCTAAAAATAAAATTTCTTTCCCATCAAACCAAACTATTATTATTTCACTGTAACTTATTCACACATAGAACAAGAGAAATTCAGAATTAGAAGGTTATAAAGGAATTAAAATCACTTATCAAATCAGAATTATATGAATTTTAGAGTTCAAATAGTTGAACATGTCTCTATGCAGGTATCCCTTTACAACATCCCTGACAACTGGTCACCCAATGTACATTTAAGAATCTCTAAAAAAGATTTTGACACTAGAGAACATTGAAATTAATGGCTCATACCTTAAAATGATAAGTAGCATCTATCTAAAACCATAGCCAATCATTATCTATAATGGGGAAAATTAAAAATCATTTAAATAAGGTCAGGGGTGAAGTAAGAATGCCCATTTTCACCATTACTATTCAGTGTTGCACTAGAAAAAACAAATTGAATAAATTAGGATAAGTAATCAGGAAGTAATGTTATCACTCTTTGAGAAAATGATATGATGGTATATTTAGAGAAGGCTCATGAACAACGACAACAACAACAACAAAAAAATAAAACCCTAACCAATACAATTAACAACTTTAGCAAAGTTTCAGGATATAATATAAATTTCAATGTCATCAGCATTTCTTCATACTTCATATGAAAAAGTCCAACATCATGAGATAGAAAGAGCAATTCCATTTAAAATTACTGTAGACAATAAAAATATACCTCAGAAAATACCTGCCAAAGCTAACCCAGAAACTATATAAACACAAGCACAGAACACTTTTCGCTCAAATAAAATAATAGCTATAAAATCTGATGAACTCTAATTGTGCATGGATAGGACAAATTGATATAATAAAAATGACAATCCTACCAAAATTACTTTTCTTATTCAGTGTCTTTCCAATAAAATTATTAAAAATATTTTAATGGGACTGGAAAAATAATAATGAAATTCATCTTGAAGAATAAAAGGCCAAGAATATCAAGGAAATTAATGAAAAAAAATTGATCTAAAGTGGCCTAACTGTACCAAATCTCAAATTGTATTATAAAGTGGCAACCAGCAATATAATTTGGACCTGACTATGAATGACAGTAGTGAATCAGTGGAACAGATTTGGCATTTAGCACGTAGTAGTAAATGACCATAATAATCTAATGTTTGACCAATCCAAAGATCCAAACTTTTTGAAAATAACTAACTACTCAACAAAAAATGCTGGGAAATCTAGAAAGGATTATGTCAGAAATGAGGCACAGACAATCATCCCATTCCATATGCCAAGATAAAGTCAAAATAGATACATGATTTAGAAACAGAGGGAGCAAATATAAACAAATTATGGGAGCACAAAATAGTTAACCTGTCAGAACTATGGATAAGTGGAGAATGTGTGACCAAACAAAACATAAGGAATATTATGTAATGTAAACTAGATAACTTTGCCTACATTAAATTTAAAAATAAATGTTTTTGTACAAGCAAAACTAGTGCAACCAAGATTATATATTAAAAACCCAAAAAGGAAAACATTTAAATATAGTGTCTCTGACAGGGGTTTTATTTTTCAATTATATCAAGAAATGAGACAAATTTATAAGAATATAAGTTATTCCCCAACTAATAAGTAGTCAAAGTATAGGAACAGGAAATTCTCAAATGAAGAAACTAAGATGTCATTCAGAAAAATGTTCCAAATCACAGAGGAATGTAAATTAATTAAATTTTAAATGTTTCCATGTTCATTATCTTATGAAAGAAGTCATATAATGTTTATATAAGAAAAAGCTCAAGAAGTAAAGTGAAAAATGGCATGCCTCAATCTGCATTCAGACTCCATCAGTTCTTTCTATGGCAGTGACTAAGCATTTTTATCATGAGTTGTCTTGGATCCTTGCATTGTAATAATAGTTGTCATGTATAGTGGATCATCATATATTATTGTTGATCCTATGTACAATATTTTCCTGGTTCTGTTCACTTCAATTTGCATCACGTTATATGTCTGCATATTTTTGATGATTCATCAGTTAGTCCTTTCTTATATCATCATAGCATCCCAACACAATCATATTCTACATTCATTCCACAACTGATGGACATCTCTTCAATGTCCAATTCTTTGCCACCATAAAAAAGCTTCAATAAATATTTTTATTGTATTTTATTGTATCAGTTCACAACTTTACCAACAGCAAAACTCATGATAAAAATGGTTAGCCACTGCTATAGAAAGAACTGATGGAGTCTGAAATATCCATTTCATGATAGCATGTGTACCCTGTATCATATGACTTGATATCTTGGAGAGAGGTTAGAGAGGGAGGGAAAGAATATGGATCACAAGATGTCAAAAAAATGATTTTAATTGTATTGATATATAACTAGAAAAAATGCATAATTGAATTTCTTTTAAAAAGCAGTGTGAGCTGTGGGGAAGCTTTTGTTATTAGGAAAGTTATGCTTACACTGAGTTTCTTCAGCAAAATTCCAAGTCTCCTCACCTTCCTAATTTTTTTAGTGAAGAAAAAAACACAAGACATATTTATTTGAATATGCAATATTCAGAGTTTTAGGTCTCTTGTGTATTAGAAAATGGGATTTGGAAATGCTCCCAGTTTAGAGTTCATAGGATGCCCCAGGCCCTGGAATTTCCTTTTAGCATTTGTAAAGTTAGGGTCATTGAGTACTAGATGAATAAGTCCACTTGTGTTGTAATTCTGTGTGATTTGTTCAGAGAGTGAAAGTGCAAGAAAGGCTTCCTAAATCCCCAAATAATTTATTGTAGTCCATTCTTTTCTGGCATATTTTAATTATTATGATTGTTGTTACTCAATGTTGATGTTAGCAGAACACAAGATTTGATAGATCTAACTGCTGGAATACTTTAGGGCAGATCCTCAATGACTAATTGTCATCCAAAGAAAATTTGAAAATCATCCACCAAGGAAAAGTTTGACCCCCTGTTTTGTTTGAGAATCATGGTGATTCAACATTTTAAATCATATGATCATAGACTTACAACTGGAAGGTATGTGGGTTGGGAAGGAAATGGAACACCAATCATTATATTTGTCAAGAAAATCCAAAATGGGGCTACAAAAATTCAGATGTCACTGAAATGATCAATACTATATACTTATTTTCTGATTCTGAATAAATCTCTCTAGTAAAAAATATGATCTGAAGTAAAGCATGGAAAATACTCTTATTATTAATGTTAGGTTTAATTCTTCCCTGCATGTGTGTTGGGAGAACTTTATTGCCTATATTTAGGAAGGATGATCAATTGATTTCTCCTTTAACTTGTTATTCCAAAAATGGCCATGGTCAAGGACTTCACTTATGGACACTGAACTTTTGAAAGTAAGTATAGTGAGCAGGCCTTCAGGGTAAAGAAAAGAATACTCCTTGAACTTTCTTTTTCACATCTATAAAAAACTTCAGTGGATGACTTAAAATGTTAATGAAAAAATTGCCCTTTAATTTGAGATGTTAACCTTTATTATTAATTAATTTACCTTTAGAGTATACTTTTAAAAAAGTTAAATGAAACAGAAAAATGTGCTACCCTCAATGTAACACATTGGTAAAACACAGATAACATCTTTGGTTTGAGAATATAATTTACCATCACATGTAATATGCTCTATTGACTACTAATTTATCTTAATAAGGTATTTATAAAATGTTAATACTTTTTTTAATTTAATTTCATTTTTTCCCTTTATTCATTTACCCCTTCCCAATTGAGGAGCATTCCATCAATTTTATTAATTTTTATTTATCTTATTGTTTATAAAACAAAGTGTTCTTTTTATTTAAAAAAATTTCTGTGGTTTGTAAGGGTTAAAATTATGGTTGAGACTGAATGTAATAATTATATTTGGTCGCCAAGGATTTTACTTATAAAATCCTAATGAAACACCCAAACTCAGCTGGAAATTTTATGGTAATTTAATTGATATAGTGGAAGAGATTAAGAAGAAGGAAGAAGGAAAGGACTAGTACTGGTCAGGAAGATTAGTAGATCTAGAAAGTAAGGTTTTGAGTGTGAAGGAGGGAAGAATCAGCCTGACCTCCAAAGAGACTCAGCTAAGATGCCCGAACCTGAATCAGCTCAAGGGCAAAACTCACCACCAACACTCCAAGATGTCGAAATGCCTAACACACTCTCAGCCAGAATTCCTCTCCAGGGAAAGAGGAGGAGAGAGGAAGTATATAGACAGTTTTACATCACTTTTCTGTGTCTTACCTGTACAAATGATGACTTAGCTTGACTTAGGAGAGCCCAGTATGTTGAAGGCCATTTCCTTAGATAATTAAATCTTGAGTTTGATGCAGACCTTCTAAATCTTGTTAAACTAAGAAGGGAGGAGAAATGTAGAGTTTCCAAGACCTGATTCTGTTATTCCAAGTATCTCCATTGTTACTGATCAGGAAATAGCTAAATCAGATCTTCTAAAGAATGGTCTGATTAGGGTGGAATAGTTTTAAAATTCACAGGTTACATGATTCATGTTCTTTTCCTCCTCTCTTGCTACCCCCCTCCCATAGCCAACGCGCAATTCCACTGGGTTTTACATGTGTCATTGATCAAGACCTATTTCCATATTATTGCTTTTTGTGTTAAGGTGATTTATTAGAGTCAACATCCTCAATCATATCCCCATCAACCCATGTGATCAAGCAGTTATTTTTCTTCTGTGTTTCTGCTCCCAAAGTTCTTTCTCTGGGTGTGGATAGTGTTCTTTCGTATAGAAATCTATATTTTGATAAGATTTCTTATAGAAATCTCTATTGAGATAAGAAAAATCTCAAAATTGTCCTGGATCATGGCATTGCTGGTAATAGAGAAGTTCATTACATTAAATTGTGCCACAGTGTATCCACCTCTGTGTATAAGGTTTTCTTGGTTCTGCTCCTTTTACTCTGCATCAATTTATTCCTTCGTTTTTTAATCCTTTGTCACTAGAGCTAATATGTAATCTATATGTACAAACACATATATTATATATGTACAAATGTATAACTATATATTGTACATATGTATGTACATACTAGTATACACATATATGTATGCACATATGTGTGTGTCTATTTTTCTCTTTTCCTTTCATCTCTTTGGAACATAATCTGAGTAGCTGCATTGCTAGGTCAAAGAGTATGCATAATTTAACAGCCTTTTGAGCATATTTTCAATCATTCTCCAGGATGGTTGGACTAGTTTACAACTCCCCTAACATTGTATTAATGTGTCTATTTTCCCACATTATCTCCAGCATTGTCATTTTCATTTTCTGTCATATTAGCTAATCTTATAGGTGTGAGGTTGTGCTATGAAGATATCTAAATATGCATTTCTCTTATTAATATTTTAGATCATTTTTTCATATGGCTGTTGATAGTTTTGAATTCTCCCCAAAATGTCTTTTTGGTATCCTCTCACTATTTACCAATTGAGGAATGGCAGTTCCTGATCCACACATTGCTACCTTTCTCTAATTTTGTATGCATTAATTTTGTTTCTGCAAAACTTTTTTTTAATTTCATATAATTAAAATTATCCATTCTTTTCTTACTATAATCCTATGTTTTATATGTTTTTACAATCTTCCCTTATTTATAGACCTGAAAATTGGTTCATTCCATTCTCCCCTAATTTGCTCATAAGAGATCCCATTATGTTTAAATATTATACTCATTTATATACTCATTTTATCTTATATTGGTACACAGTGAGATATGCTGGTTTACTTTCTGCTGTATGTAATTTTTGTTAAATAATGAATACTTGACCCTAAAGCTTAGATCATTAAGTTCATCAAACACTAGATTACTATGATCTGTATTACTTTCACATATTCTGCATTTAAACTATTCCATTGAAAAGAATTCTATTCCTTAGCCAGGAACAGATTATTTTAATCATTAATGCTTTATAATATACTTTGAAATTCAGACACTGATAGATCACCTTCACATTTTCTTTCTTTGATTCCCTCTATAGTCTTAACATTTGTTCTTCCAGTTGAATTTTGTCATATTTTTCTTTCTCTATATATTAATTCTTAGGTAATTTGATTAATATAGCACTGAATATATAAATTAATTCAGGCATAATTTTAATTTTTAGTATATTTGTTCAGCCTACCCAGGAGCAATTAATAGTCCTCCTTTTGTTTAGGTCTGTGTTTATCTCTATGAAAATTGTTTTGTAATTGTATTCATAAAGTTCCTGGGTTTTTCTTGTTACATAGACTTCAAAGTATTTATATGGTTTATGATTATTTTAAATGGAATTTATTTTTCTTTCTCTTCCTCCCTAGTTTTGCTGATATAGGGAAATGTTAATGACGTGTTTATTTTATATCCTGCAACTCTACTAAAGTTGTTACTTGTTTCAACTAGTTTTTTTTAGTTAATTCTCTAGGGAACCTAAACATACCATCATATCATCTGCCAAGAGTGACAGTTTTGTTTCTTCATTGCCTATGCTTGTTTCTTCAATTTTTTCTTCTTTTTTCATTGCTATAGATGGAACTTCTTATATAATACTGAATAATAATGGTGAAAATGGTCATCCTTTGTTTACACCAATCTTAAAATGATTTCTTAACTCTCCTCAGATATTTGAAAAATATCAGAGAACAAAATTGTGTTATAAGACATTATTGACCTTTTAAAAATAGAAAATGCAAACAAATAATTTTAATTGTTTTTTTCCTGAATAATTGCTGAGTCATCACATATGTGGGACTTTCCAAAAATTATATATGAAATATATGTTTATGACATAGGTTTGTGGTACAATTTAAGGAGTCCCCACTGAACTGAGTCTGCATGGTTCCTAGAATAACATTCCTCTTCCTGCTGCATTTAAAATGCTTGACTCAAAGACTTTCCTTCTTAACCACCACATTCATACTAGGAAACTTCAACACATACATATTCGAACTTCATAATTCTTCTTTCAACTGACCATTTCCCATGACCAATATGCTCCTCCACACCTATCTATTCATTGCGACTGTCATCTTAGTATTTATTTTTGCCATCACTCTCAAGTTTTCTACCTCTATGGTTATACCTGAAATTCATTTATCTGAGCTTGTTATTTGTCATACTGATTTTCCCTTGGCACTAATACTCCTAACCCCATTTAAACTCACCAGAACCATAGTGAGACCACCATTCTTTCTCAGGCTATTATCACTATATGGGCTATACTCTTCTTGTTCCTCTCCTCTTGACCCTTGGTATACCATTTCAACTTTATACTAAATTCTTTGTAGCTTTTTGCCCCTCTATTCACTAATCCTGTTCTGCTAACCCCCAGACTAGGAATGTTCAAACCATATGTTTCCACTGGTACTAATCATATTTTGCTAAATAAATTTAGAGAAATTACCATAATAATTGAGCCCACAAAATTATTTTACATATCCTCAGTTGAACTGTCATGGAGAAAATTCAGTACTTTTGCATTATTTCAATCTATTCACCACTGCACTTGTCCTAATGAAGTTGGTTTTTCCAAATCTTTTTAATCCCTTTTTAAACTTTCAGTGACTTTCTTTTCCCACACCTTTTTAGCTAAGATTTCCTCACATTTCACTGGAAAAAATGAGCCATTTTCTGAGATCTTTCTTCATTTCTTCTTCATTTCTGCATTGAGACTTTCTCACTTCATATCACTCAGGTACATGCATCACTATTTCCTCTTTTAATCTCTTCTCATATGAAGTCTTGACTTTTTTTTTTAAGATTAGCCCTCCTACTTGCACTAGTGCAAGCATTTTGGTACCTCTATTTTATCTGTCCCACTCTCATTAGACTTCAGTCTCTCCAGTCTATTTGCTGCTTCCTCATTACCTACAAACATACACATGTCCTCTCCATTCTCAAAAACACCCTTTTAGGGAGCAGCTGGGTGGCTCAGTGGATTGAGAGCCAGGCTCAGAGATGGGAGGTCCTAGGTTCAAATCTGGTCTCAGTCACTTCCCAGTTGTATGACCCCGGGCCAGTCACTTAAACCCCATTGCCATGCCTTTACCACTCTTCTGCCTTAGAACCCACACCTAGTATTTATTCTAAGATAGAAGGTAAGGGTTTTTTATTTTTTTAAAGCACTCCCCTTTAACAATCCATCCCCACTAGCTATTATTCTATATCTCTCCTCCCTTACTAAACACCATAAGAAGATTTTCTACAACTGGTAATTTGATTTCTTTTTCTTTCACTCTCTTTGTAACTGCATTTTAGCTTTTTTTCTTATCATTCATTGATAACTGAAGAGGATAGTTTCAGGTACAGCTTTTGACACTTTGTAATTTTCATCTCCTTGAAATTCTCTTCCCCCAAAGCTTTTAGATTCTGCTATCTCCTGGTTCTCCTCCTTTCTCTCCTTCCATCACCTCTGTTCCCCTTCTAATCCTTCTATTATACTCATAAAATGATCAGATGAGATAATTTATGTATAGTGCTTTGCAAAATTAAAGAACTATATAAAGTATAGTTTACTACCATTACTACTATTACTATAATTACTACTACCTATTCTCAAATCACCTTCTACAGAATCTTTTTTTCCAGGATATCCCCACTAAGAATGAGTGTCCCTGAAGGCTTGGTCTGCCTTTTCTTTCTTTTTTATAATATGTCATTTGATCAGCTCTAATCCATTCAATTATTATCTATATGCAGGTAACTATAAGATCCAATCATTTAACCCTAAACTCTCTGCTCACCTCCAATGTCGCATTTCCAGCTACCAATTAGATATCTTAAAAATTGTCTCATAGATATATTAAACTAAATATATCTAATACTAAATTCATTATTTCTCTCTCCAAACACACTCTTCTTTCTAATCTTTTTTCTTTAAGTTTTCAAATTTTTTATTTAATTAATTTAGAATATTTCCCATGGTTACAAGATTCTTGTTCTTCCCCTCCCCTCTTCCTACCCCCTTCCCATAGCCAACACACAATTCCTCTGGCTTTTACACCTATCATTGACCAAGAACTATTTCCATATTATTGATACTTGCACTAGCATGATTGTTTAGAGTCTATATCTCCAATCTTATCCCGATCAACCCATGTGATCAAGGAGTTATTTTTCTTTTGCATTTCTATTCCCACAATTCTTCCTCTGAATGTAGATGGTGTTCTTTCTCATAGGTCTCTCAGAATTGTCCTGGATCGTTGCATTGCTGTTAGTAGAGAAATCCATTACATTCAATTGTGCCACAGTGTATCCGTCTCTGTGTACAATGTTCTCTTGGTTCTGCTCCTTTCACTCAGCATCATTTCCTGGAGGTCATTCCAGTTTGCATGGAATCCCTCCAGGTTATTATTCCTTTGAGCACAATAGCATTCCATCACCAACATATAACACAACTTGTTTGGCCATTCCCCAATTGAAGGGCATCCCCTCATTTTCCAATTTTTTGCCACCACAAAGAGCGCAGCTATGAATATTTTAGTACAAGTCTTTTCCCCTATTATTTTTGGGATACAAATGCAAGCCATGCTATGGCTGGATCAAAGGGCAGGCAGTCTTTTATCACCCTTTGGGCATAGTTCCAAATTGCCTTCTAGAATGGTTGGATCAATTCATAAGTCCACCAGCAATGCATTAGTGTTCCAGTTTTGCCACATCCCCTCCAACATTTATTATTTTCCTTTGTTGTCATATTAGCCAATCTGCTAGGTGTTAGGTGGTACCTCAGAGTTGCTTTGATTTGTATTTTTCTGATTATAAAAGATTTAGAACACTTTTTCATGTGCCTATTAATAGTTTTGATTTCTTCATCTGAAAATAATTCATGTCCCTTTCCCATTTAACAATTGGGGAATGGCTTCATTTTTTTGTACAATTGATTTAGCTCCTTATAAATTTGAGTGATTAAACCTTTGTGAGAGGTTTTTGTTATAAAGATTTTTCCTAATTTGTTGCTTCATTTCTAATTTTGATTGCACTAATTTTGTTTGTACAACACCTTTTAATTTAATGTATTCAAAATAATTTATTTTATATTTTGTAATTTTTTCTATTATAGAAGGATTTGAGAGGGAAGGATTGAGAAGGGAATAGGGGGAATGGAAGGAGAGAGGGAGATTGAGAGAGAGTGGGAGAGAAGATTCTTCTTCCCCTCTCTTTCTCTGGGAGAGAGGTAGCCAACTCTTGTCCCCTTGACAGAGGGAATATGTCTCCTCAGAGAATAGTTCTGGGAGATGGAAAATACCCACTGTCACTTCCCTTTAGAAACCTGGGGTCACCCCACTATCAAGGAAAGATATTGTTCCTTGGGTTAGGCAGTTTGGATCCCTGGGATCCTGATCTAACCTTCCCTTTTTTGGGGAGAGATGTGATTCTCCCCAAATCTTCTGTCCCCTTTCCTATGGTCAGAAACCAATCAGACCTAATTCTAAACTAGTAAACAATTTATTTGGGTTCACACAGGGAAGGATAGAGGTAACAGTGTCCAGCAAGGAAAGTGGAGAGTAGGAAACCCTGACATTGGTTCCCTCTGGCAGGCTGCCCCCCCAAGTTCTTGGGTTTTAAGACTAAGTGCATTGAACCCTCCTCTGGCCAGCTGCTGGTTGATCCCTATTCCTTAGCTAACTAGCTTTTATTTCAGGAGTCTAGAAACAGGTCAGAGAGAGAGAGAAAGAAATCTCAGGGAGAGATCTGGATGGCTCTGGCTAGAGTGAGTCCAAATCCAAAACCCCCTTGAGAATTCCTATGGCTGTTCTTGAAGAATCTTTGTGGAGATGTTTTTGACACCCAGAAGAAATAACAGGTCCCAAAACAATGGGCTCTCTCTCAGCTTCCAGAAAAATATCCTTTCCTCCTCCCCCTCCCAGGCTAGAAGACCATTGACAGTTGGAGTTTCTATCTCTCTGCCCCTCCTCTGCTGCTCTTCAGCTGATCTCTCCTCTCTTTCTTACATTACAAATCCCCATCTTCTTCTTGTGCATTGTTAACCAAACAATGCACCAGGATTTAACAAGTAACTCAATATTTTGGTTCTTAACCCTAATTTAACTATCTATTTTTCTATCCCACCCCTGAAAGAAAAAAACAATCTCTTTTCCTTCAGCTATATCTTACTCTTATCTTACCTTAGCTACCTAAGCCTACACTAAGACAAGGTTTTGGGAAAATGTCCACGGTAGGTGTGGTTTTTGTTTCAAGGAGTTGATACAATTGAATAACACATTTTGGACTAAGTGTTCCAGGACAATAGGCAACAATATTGATTTGAAACTATTTGGCAACAATATCTTAATGATCTCTAAACTATGGTAATATTTTTCTAACTCTTATGTTGTCCTATGTTTTCTTAACTTCTCTAGCTACTATAACTTCCATAATTCTTAACTTCCTACCTTATGTTTTCCTATTCTATCCCTGTTACTGGCTCCCTAAAATTTGAACTTCTCTTTTCCGCCCTCTCTGCTCTCTCCCTGGCCTCAGTTTTATTAAGTGAGTTACTCTGATTCCTAATTTTTGTTAGTGGGTTAGGGTACATGTATGTTTACTGTACAATCATTACATATGATACATAGATATATATATATATATTACACATATACATGAGTTCTGTTTTGGAGTCAAGCAGACAGAAAAGTTTTTTCTAGTACTTTTCTACCTGTTTGAGTATTGCAAGAACTTTATTTACAAGTATATACATTTTTCATTATCATGGGCCTTGCTTATTTGTGATAAGATCCCTAGATCAGTGTGTTTTATGGTTATGTTCTAAATATATTGTGTGACATGTACATCCTTACTCCCTGCCGATGAATCCTCTTCCTGTGTTGACTGATATGGTCTATCTTTTTCTGTCTAGTCCTGGAGTTGTGTGCATGTTGCATGTGTGTCCTTAATATGAAGTTAATATGAACAGTGCTTCATCCTACGTGACCTGTTCCTTGAAGTTCTTTGTTCTACATAGCTCATGGGTTAAAGTTCTGTTTTCTGTCTCTTATTGTTCATTTAAAGTCTATGATGGTCCTGGAAGGATTCTCTCTGGTCTTGGTGTTTAGTTGAACTCTTCATCTGTGCGGGAAACATACTTGGCTGTTGTCTCACTTTCATTGATTATTATTCTGTCTTCTTTTACAGGAACATGTATGTGGGTAAGATTTGTTCTGGTCAGGTGAGTGCATGTGTAAGATTGGTTAAGATTGTATGAGTGTGAGTAAAAATGGTTAAGACTGTGTGAATGTGAGTAAGAATGAGTGTAAAGTTGTTTTTTGTTGGTGTAAGATTTTCTTTTGGGTATGTGGGCGTTATCCTTCTTGTTATAGAGAGATAGTAGGTAAGAGTGAGAAATATAGATACAGTGAGAGATTAGCTTTTAGGTTTATAATCAGTCTTTCCTGTCATTATTTATGTTTCAGCATCACTTTGTTCTGGGATCTCAGTAGCTTGTTTTTCCCTATTCATGTCAATTTCACTTTGGGTCTGTATATCTTGTGTATGGTTTTGGGTGTTTTCTGAGCTTGTATCTTTTGGGCTAGTTGAGGCAATTTGGTGTTTAATGTGTGAGGCATGATACCTATTTCGTGTGTGTCCCTCTCTGCCTTGCAACAGTGGACAACATCTGATTTCTTAGGCATTTGTTCTCTATGGTGACTTTTGCCCTCCTCTTTGGAAGCAGTCTGAAATGATGTTTCTGATATCAAAGGATGGGGATTTTCCTTCTCAAGAGCCTTGGGCTGCCTCAATCTGCAGCCTGGGGATGGATGTTGTAATCATTTGGCTTTCCCTTTGAGCTTGCCCCAGAAGCTACAAGGTATATTCTTGCAGATCCTTCATTCCTTTATGTGAAGGTTGTTGGGTCTATATCTCAGTGGGGTGCCATCCCTTCCATCCTCCACCTGAGGAGAACTTGGTCTGGATAGAGGATGAGGGAAACTGATTACATTTGCAGTGTCTTTTTGTATTCCTGGCATAGTTGAGTCTCTCAGAACTTTGGTGACTTGCTCTGAAGAGAAGGACTGTGAAGGAAGATGGAACTCTTTTGGTAATATGTCAGCCCTGTCAAAGGGGTTCTTTAGTCTGTTAGTCTGTGAAAAGTTATGATATAGAGAAGGGAAGATGATGTAAAAGCATCAAGGTAATCAGTGCCTCATTGTTTTCCATTTCTTGAATTAAGTCTACCTCTGTGCCCCATATAAGACAGCTTGTGTGTAAATTGTTCCTGTTGAGCCCTTCTGGCTTTCTGTCCCAGAGTGTGATCAAGGTATTGTTTGCTTTTGTGTAAGTTCTAAGTTAGAGAAAGGATGATGAGATAGAAGCATCAAGGTATTTATTTCCTCATCAGTTTGTGTTCTAGCAACTGTATAATTGTGTGTACAGTTTTGTAACGCAAGCTCTGACAGAGTTGCAATTTGTTTTAATCCTAATCCAGTGTTTTCTAAACCTTGTTTTTTCTTTCTGAATGGCAGATACCATGGCATTTGGTAATTCTGTGCTTTTCATGCCTTGAACTAACACTTCCCAAATGATTTTTTGTTCTGGACTCGTGTTTGCTGTTTGCCAATCTGTTTCCCCTTCTGTGAGATATTGATTCTCTATCCCGTTTTGTGAAGTTATTATGGTTTGGTTTAAATTTGTGTAGAATGATGTTGTCTCAGGTGATGTGAGCTGTGGTGTGCAATGTTCTGTATTCATGTCTGTGCCCTTTGTAGGATCACTTGTGTGTAAATTGTCTAATGTTGGGTATTTCTGGTTTCCTATTACAGATTGTGCACAACTACTTCTTGATTTTGAATAAGCTCTTGGTTATGGCTTTCTAGAGAAGGTACAGCTGTTTGATCCTCTTTCTTTCCTACCTCACCCATTTCCCTGGAGTTTGTGGAAATTACTGGCCTATGGGACAGCATGTCCTTTTGGTTTGGAGTTTGAACAATGCTCTCCCCTTCCCAGTTTTTGCTCTCAGTGGTTTCTTATGTTGTTTTGTGACTACTGTCTGCTTCTGTGTTTTTAATTTGAGGGTTGTAGATCAGTTGTTGTTTTGGGATAGAAATCTTTTGTTTTAGGTTTTAATTTGGATTTTTGTTCACAATCTTTTGATTCTCTTTGTGTAGTAGCTTGCCTTTGTTCTTTAGAAAGTGGGGGCTTGGAATTTTGTTTGCTATAAACTGAAACTCTGGGTTTTTCTTGTGCTGTCCCTTGCTTTTTACATATTCCCTTCTTTTGGAGGTTGGAGGATTAGTGAAAGGTTTTGTTCATGTTTCTGTTGTGATGCTGTATTTGACTTAAGGACTTATTAAAAACCCCTGTGTTCCTTGTTTCCAACATATATTTGCATATCAGATAATTATCTAAGTATCTCTTAATTTGTTCCTTATTTTTCCCATTAGTCTCCGTGTCCTTGTACGTTTCAAATATTTTGGTTTTTTATGTCTAATGTGTCTTTTTGCATCTCTTTCTGTTCCTTTTCCCACTCCCACTGTTTTGAGTTTCTTTTTTTGAACTCTTTCTCCTCAGATTCCATCTCTTCCACTTCCACTTCCACTTCCACTTATAAGAATTCTCTCAATATCTTATGTGCAGTAGCCCCAGAACTGCACCCTGTACGCTTTTTGGTGAAACAGCCCTTGCTGTGCCTTTTTGTACCCCTTTTGAACTAAGTGTGGCATATTCCTGACTTCATAAGGTATGATGTGAATTTCCCTTAGCCACTACAGTTGTATATTTGGGCTTCCTTCCATCACTGATTAGTCTTTGCATTGTTTTGAGATCTGGAACATTTTGATTTTTCAATTCACAGTGTTCACAACACTTTGGTTTGTATTAATTTTAATACGTGTTTTCCCTGGGATTATTCCTGTAACCCCTATTCTGGTTGTAAAGGATGTTGTATTGTGACCCCCTATTGTTCCCCTGTTCTTACCATAACTTCATGAAACAAAATTGACTATGTGCCCAATTCTGTTGCAAAGGTAGCATCTCCTAGCCTCCCCTTGCCCTCTTTGTTGGTATTGTGGTCTTTATTGTAGGAAAGTCCTAATGGTTGCTAAATTCTTGACTTCTATTTCCTTTTGTCTCAATGTCTCTTTTGTCTCTTCTAACTTTTTCTTTAAGTCTTCCTTCTCCTTCTGCTGTTCTGTGTTTGTGCCATGCAAGTATATTGCAGAACCATGCAATTCATGCAGGGAAAGTGATTCAAATTGTGGGCAGAAATGCTTATAGAAATTTCTAAATATAGCACTACATCCATTAGGAATTGCCTCTTAACATGGGGAATGGCTTGCTTGCTATCCTGTGGGAACCCTAAAATTATTTCTGCATTTTCCAAAAACCTGTCAAGGTAAACTGAGGGATGCTCTTTTTGTTCCTGCCTACTTCTTTCAAAATTCCCCTTATGCATTCAGGCAAATGCAGAATGATTTTATTGCCTTGAGGAGATATTCTTGAGCTTTTCTTAAATAAGTCAGGTTCTGAGGCCGGGAATATTCCATGTCCCTATAAAATTCTTGCCAGCTCATCAAATTCTCATCCTCTCTATTCTTTCTTTGAAATTGGGCCTGTTCTTGTGAACTAAAAAGTCTTTCCCAAATAAAATTTCTACATCCTCAAAACTCAGTTCAAAAAGTTTGAATACCCATTTCAATTCACACAAACATTTGAAAGGTTCTGTGCAAAACCAAGGCATTCTCTTTCATAGAGTCTCTAAATCCTGTGCTGTGAAATATTTATTTACCTTCATATGTAGAAACCCTGAATCTTATGTGAACTTAGCAAAATCTCTAAGGCATGATTTTTTTGTGCCTCTGCAGTTTCCTCAATCTGTATTGGGTCTGTAGTGGTCTGCCTATCTACCATCACTTTCTCTGTGCAAATTCCTACAGTCAGAGCTGTTGTTACTGCCTCAGTGCCCTTGTCCTTGTCTTTGTCATTTTCAAAGTCAGTCTCTGTTGTAGAATCTTTCCCCATTCCTAGTTTCTTCATCTTTGCCCTGAAGTCTTGGTACATGTCTGTAATGGCTGCAATCTGTGAGAATACTTTGTCAAGTCTGTTATCCAAGTTGTTAATATCACCCTTGCCCAAGATTAATTTAAGTTCTTTTCTAATTGTTGTATAAAATTGTCAAACCATCATGACAGATCCATAGACTGCTGGGAACATTGGCCATAAAGATGTCATTTCTATTTTCATTTGTTCCCAATATTTAGTCATATTCATGACTGCCCCCAGAAAATCATTGAATATAGTAGAAATTGCCCCAAAGATTGAGTAATAAAAATAAGTCAGTATCACTAACATCAGGCTAGACCACAGTATCTTTTGGTACATTATGCTTTTCTCTGTACCCCACATTCACCCCAATATCTGTCCAAGCCTCCCTGAAGAAAAAAAAAAGTTGTCAGTTTAAATTTGCCTTCTAAGCTCCCTCGCTGCTGTGAGCTGGGCTCACAGAATTCTAATGTTCAAGATGGCTGCCCCTCCCCCCAGTCACTCTCAACTATCAATAACTGTCAGTTGTAAATGCTAATGGTGAATTCTTTGTCCAGTTAACTGGGGTTGCCACTGTAATAGAAGGATTGTAATATAGAGGGATCTGAGAGGGAAACAATTGAGAGGGAGAACAGTTGAGAGGGGTGCCAGAGGCCATCATACCCCAACTGGTTGACAAGGTCACAGTGTGAGGAAGGGAGGTCTGCAAAGCAGATCCCAGAATGAGGGTCCCCTGATGATCCCCCTCTGTGACTTCTCTCCCCAAATTTTCCCCACTAATGGACTTTTTATGATTATTATTTTCTCCCCAATACAGGAGAAATAATATGAGAGCAAATACTTATAGGATCAATAAATATATACCCTACTTTAAGCCCCCTAGGTTATTATCCCAAAAAGACTGCAATTACAGAATTAAAGCCCAAAGATTACTGCCCATGACCCTCCTTTCTCAAGCACAAGACACGCTCCAAGGCCGTACAATAAACACTGACCAAAAGCTTGCGTACTATAATGAATCTTTTTCCTACAGTTACCACACTCCAATGAATTTGTTGAAACAGAAGCCAAGCAGCATTGCCAGGCACTTCAAAGTAACACAAGAAAAACAGAACTTGTAAACTGAGGAAAACCCCAAAACTGGTCAACTTTAAGTCCTCACACCTAGATACGAAGATGTTTTATTGTTCATCTCTCAAGCATTTATGATTGATAGTGAAAGCTGCCCCAAAGCACAATGATCCTCTTAGTATGTCAAGGGGTACTAACTTAAAAATGGCTTTATTCACATTAATCATATCTATCATAGAGTGTTGTAGAAACCTAGTAAATGATCACAAAATTATTTGTTGTAGTAACATCACAAGAGTTTAGTTGATTTGATAATATCCAATCAAATTGTAGAACGTCACATATGTAGAGAATTGATTGTGTGTCTGTGTGTATCTGAAAACCTATATAATAAAAGAGCCACAATAGTATGGCAGAGCACTGTGTGTGATGCCTGCATATGTGGGTTGAATGCACAGTGTATCTCATTTCCTTCTTATTCTGACCATGACGTCATATCTGGGCAGAGAGACCTTAGATCCTCAGAGCGGTCACTGGACAAACCCCTATAGAGGGAGAAATGGAAGGACAGAGGAATATTAGGAGAAAGGGGGAGAGATTATTCTTCTTCCTCTCTCTTTTTCTGGGAGAGAGGTAGCCAAGTCTTGCCCTCTGACAGAGGGAATATGTCTCCTCAGTGAATTGTTCTGGGAGATAGAAGACACCCACTGTCACTTCCCTTTAGAAACCTGGGGTCACCCCACCATCAAGGAGAGATGTTGTTCCTTGGCTTAGGCAATTTGGATCCCTGGGATCCTGAGCTAAACTTCCCTTTTTGGGGGAGAGATGTATTTCTCCCCAAGCCTTCTATCCCCTTTCCTATGATCAGAAACCAACTAGACCTAATTCTAAACTAGTAAATAATTTATTTGGGTTCACACAGGGAAGGAGAGGTAGGGGTATCCAGCAAGGAAAGTGGGGAGTAGGTAACCCTGACATTGGTCCTCTCTGTCAGACTTCCCCCTCCATGTTCTTGGGGTTGAAGGCTGACAGGTCAGGGGGAGAGAAATCTCAGGGAAAGATCTGGATGGCTCTGGCCAGCATGAGTTCAAATCCAAACCCCTCTTGAGAATTCTTATAACTATTCTTGAAGAGTCTTAGTGGAAGTGTTTTTGGGTCCCAGAAGGAATAACAGGTCCCAAACCAATGGGATGTATCTCAAATTCCAGGAAAGCCTCCTTTCCTCCTCCACTTCCCAGGTTGGAAGACCATTGACAGTTGGAGCTTCTCTCTCTCTGCCCCTCCTCCACTGCTCTTCAGCTGATCTCTTCTCTCTTTCTTACATTACATTTCTAACTCTAGCTTGATCTTAAAATCTTTCCTTTCCCAAAGATCTAGCAGGTATACTCTTCTGTGTTGACCTAATTTACTTATAATTTCTTTTATATTCAAATTATTGACCCATTCTGAGTTTATCTTGTTGTAGGGTGTGAGATATTGATCTAAACCTAATCTCTCTCATACCATTTTCCAATTTTTCCAGAAGTTTTTGTCAAATAGATTTTTGTCCCCAAAGCTGGGCTCTTTGGATTTATCATAGACTATCTTACTGAGGTCACTTACCCCAAGTCTATTCAACTGATCCTCCATTCTCTTATCCAGTACCATATTCTTTTGATGTTTTGATTATCTCTGCTTTATAGTAAAGTTTGAGATCTGGTACTTCTAGGTCACCTTCCTTCACATTTTTCCCTTATTCTTGATCTTTTGTTATTCCAAATGAACTTTTTTATGTTTTTTTTTTCTAATTCAGTAAAAATGTTTTTTGGTAGTTTGATGGATATGGCACTAAATGAGTAAATTAATTTGGGTAGGATTGTCAGTTTTATTATGTTAGCTTGTCCTACCCATGAGCAACTAATATTTTTTTCAAATTATTTAGATTTAGCTTTAATTGTGTAGAAAGTGTTTTGTAGTTGTGTTCATATAGTTCCTATGTTTGTATTGGCAGATAGATTCCTAAGTATTTTATATTGTCACAGGTGATTTTTAAATGGAATTCTCTTTCTAACTCTTGCTGCTGTGATGTGTTGGAAATATATAGAAATGCTGATGATTTATGTGGGTTTATTTTGAATCCTGCAGCTTTGCTAAGGTTGTTCATTATTTCTACGAGTATTTTGGTTGATTTTCTAGGATTCTTTAAGTAGACCATGATATATCGTCTGCAAAGAGTAATAGCTTGGTCTCCTCATTGCTTATTTTAATATCTTCAATTTCTTTTTCTTCTCTAATTGCTACTGCTAGTGTTTCTAGTACAATGTTAAATAATAGAGGTGATAATGGGCTTCCTTGTTTCATTCCTGATCTTATTGGGAATGCTTCTAATTTATCCCTATTGCAGATGATGCTTGCTGATGGTTTTAGATATATACTGTTTATTATTTTTAGGAAAGGCCCTTCTATTCTTATACTTTCTGGTGTTTTCAGTAGTAATGGGTGTTGTATTTTGTCAAAGACTTTTTCTGCATCTATTGAGATAATGTAAGATAAGGAAGAGAGATGCCAGTCTGAATGACTGATTGGCTGGAGAAACAGTGGGGGAAGGGGAGAGAATTCTGTGAATTCTGAGAGCTGATTGGAATTTTGAAGTCGACAGGAGGAGGAACTTCCAGTCTGGTAAGTGAAGAGTGAAGGTGGTTTTATGGGAGCAGGAGCCAAGAGGCCATCCAGCTGAGACCTATCTTACTTCTGTCACCCCCAAAAAATGCCTCCACTGAGACTCTGCTACAACAGCTACATCTCTTCTCAAAAAGGATTTAGTTTGAACTCTTTTTGGCAGGAGCCAACTAGATCCTCTCCTTTGAGTCTCTTTTCTCCTTACCTTTTTTCTTTAAACTATACCATAAGACTTAGTTAATTTTAAGAATAAGCTTAAGAAGCAGTTGGCAAGAGGAGAGATCAGGGCACAAAAGCTCTGACCTCCAGACTTTGAAAAGTCAATCTGTTAGGGGGGCAACTTTTAGGACTCCCCTTCCCCCACTTTCCTTTCCCTTTCATATCTTTGCCATTGCCTACACCAAAATAACCTCAATAAATCCCTTTGGAAATATTTAGACTTTGGGTTTGGGTTTGTCTCAGGAATCAAGCAAGGAGATTAGGTTCTCACAAGGAGGGGGTTGATTCCAACCCCTGAGACTCAATATCTCTGACCAAGGAAGTCATCATTCTTTCCTTGGCTGTTGTTCATATCTAAACCCTTGGGGGCTGGCAGTTGATGCCCCCATGGGAGGTGGGAAAAAGGGGTCATTTTGTCTCACAGGTACAGTTCTGAACTCAAGGGCCATAACTTCTTTGAGGGAGACCCAGTGGCACCTCATTGATCAAATACCTCTCCTGTCTCCTTTCCTCCATCTCCTAGATAATATCTCTGTAGAGTCATTCCCTTTCCAAGGAGACAGAACCTGGCTTACCTCTCCCCATAAGTAATGGAGGAGAAAACTCAATCTACTTCAGCCTCCTTTACCCTTTCTCCTCTCCCTCCTCCACTCATGTCATCCATTACAATAATCATGTGACTTTTGTTGGTTTGCTTGTTGATATGGTCAATTATGTGGATGATTTTCCTAATATTGAAACATCCTGGCATTCCTGTTATAAATGTCACCTGATCACAATGAATAATCCTCATGATCAATTGCTCGAGTCTTTTTGCTAGTATTCGATTTAATATTTTTGCATCAATATTCATTAAGGAGATTGGACTATAGTTTCCTTTCTATGTTTTTGACATGCCTGGCTTTAGAATCAGTATCATATTTGTGACATAAAAGGAATTTGGTAGAACTCCCTCTTTCCTTATTATGTCTAATAGTTTGTATAATATTTGCATTAGTTGTTCTTTGAATGTTCAGTTGAATTCCCTTGTGAATCCATCTGGTCCTGGGGATTTTTTCTTAGGGAGTCCTTTGGTGGCTTGTTCAATTTCTTTTTCTGATATGGGGTCATTTAGGTATTCTATTTCTTCTTATGTTAATCTAGGCAATTTATATTTTCTAAATATTCATCCACATCACCTAGATCGCCATATTTGTTGCCATATAATTGGGCAAAATAGTTTTTAATGATTGCCTTAATTTCTTCTTCATTAGATGTAAGGTCTCCTATTTCATCTTTGATACTGTTAATTTGGTTTTCTTCTTTCCTTTTTTTTTTTCATTAGATTGACCAGTACTTTGTCTATTTTATGGGTTTTTTTTTCCAAAGTACCAGCTTCTAGTCTCATTTATTAATTCAATAGTTCTTTTACTTTAAATTTTATTAATTTCTCCTTTAATTTTTAGGATATCTAATTTAGTTTTTATCTGGGAATTTTAATTTGCTCACTTTCTAATTTTTTAATTTGCATGCTCGATTCATTGACTTCTGCCCTCCCTAATTTGTTGCTATATGCACTCAAGGATATGAATTTCCCACCTGAGTACTGCTTTGACTACATTCCATAGATGCTGAAAGGATGCCTCATCATTGACATTTCCTTTAATAAAATTATTAATTGTTTCTATGATTTGTTCTTTAACTAATGATTTTGGAGAATGATTATTTAGTTTCCAATTAGTTTTTGGTTTGCCTCTCTCTCCATAGTAATTATTACTTTTATTGCATTGTGATCTGAAAACATATTTATTATTTCTGCTTTTTTTCACTTGTTTACCATGTTTTTTATGCCTTCGTACATCGTCAGTACTTTGTGAATGACTTCTTAGCAGCTTATAGTATCTTTTCCTTGATCTGGTAATTCTTGAATTTTTCTATAACATCCCTGGGCATTTTCAATTCAGAATTAAATACAGGAGGTGACCTGTGAATTCTTTCAATCTCTACTTTTTCCTCTTACTCAAGAATGTTGGGGAAGTTTTCTTGGATAATTTCCTGATGAATGATGTCCAGGCTTTTACTTTTGTCATGCTCTTCCGGTAGCCCAATAATTCTTCATTTCTCCTGCCTCTGTTTTCCAGGTCTGATATTTTGTGAATGAAGTGTTTCATATTTTCCTCAATTTTTGTTCTTTTGATTTTGTTTTATAGATTCTTGCTGTCTCGTGAAGTCATTTGCTTCTAGTTGTTGGATTCTAGTTTAAAAAGACTGAATTTCATCCCTGGCTTTTTGATCATCCTTCTCCTTCTGATCTTTTTAATATTACTTGCCTCATTTGTCAAGCTGGTTAATTTTGTCTTCAAGACACTATTTTCTGTTTCCAGATGTCTTATTTTGCTTTTTTGGTTATTTTTCCCAGTTGTTTTCAGTGTCTCTTAATTGTTTTTTTAATTGTATTTTGAGTTCTTCCAAAGCCTGTGTCCAATTCGCTGGAGTTTCTGTGTTCTTACTTGGTGTTACTTGGTCTTCCTCTGTTCCATTTGCTCTTTGTTCATCACCTGGATAGAAGCTATCAATTGTAATTTATTTTTTCTTTTTCTGTTGTTTATTCATATTTTCCCCTTCTTTCCTCCCTATAATTGCCTGTAGTCTTGCTCCTATTGTTTTTTGCTGGATCTGTGGGTTTGGGCTGTTCTGTCCAGAAGGGCTTTTTTCTCTGATCTGATGATTGACTAACTTAGGCTGATGGTATTGATGAGCCCTGAGGTCATATCTTCCCCAGCTGGAAGCAGAAGCTAAAAAGGAGCTTGGATTCCCACCCTGTTATCAAGGTTATTGCCTGTTGTTTATTACAGCCTTTGCCCTTGGAGCTTAGTCAGCAAGGCTCTCTGATTAGTCTGTGTGGGAGGGATGTTGGAGCTTGAGCTTCCCTGCTGACTGAAGGTTTTTTATCTGCCCTTTTGATAAGATTAAGCCAGGGAAGATTTGTCCTGCAGAGATGGATGTGCCCTGAGGCTAAAACCTTGAGAAGGTAAGGAGGGCAAGATGGAGTGTCTTGGCTGCAACTGTGCTTCCTGCTCTTTGCTTCTCCTCCAGCTGCCTCCCCTCCACCTGTTTTCAACACCATGAGCCTGGAACAGCTATGTCAGCAAGTTACTCCCTCCAGACTAGCACCCTTGCCCTCCCTCTAGAGATTCCAGTCAGCACTAGAGGTTCAATCCTGTAGGTGGGGGAGGGGTCCTGGTACCTTCCTCCTTCCTTCCCTTTCAACCATATATTCAAGAATTCAGGCTTTTTTAAAGGTGTACCTTTTTAAGTTGAGTCAAGCAGTAGTGTTACCTAGCTCTATCCTGTTGTTAGATTTGGTTTTCAATTCCCTCAAAGTATTGTGTTTTTTATTGGTTGGTGAGGAAGGGTTTTGCAGAGGTCTGAACTTTTGCTGCCTCTAAGCCACCATCTTGACTCTACCTCTCACCTTTTTTTTTTTTATTGTGAAGACTATCACCATCTTCCTAGTCACTAAGACTCACAACCTAGAATTCATCCTCAAGACCTACTCCCTTTATTAAGTCTTTTGCCAGGACCATTTGATCTTATCTATATAACTTTTCTTGCATTTGTTCCTTTCTCTACTATTACCATGTCATAACCTTGGTCTGGACTCACATCATCTTTTGCCTAATCTATTTAAATAGCCTTTTCTGTTTAGTTTTCCTGTCTTAATTCTTTCCTAATTCCATCCCATTCTCCACTCATCTATGATCTACTTCATGCCCAGGTAGGACTATATAATTGCCCTAGTGAATAAACTCCAATGACTCTCTATTGCCTAAAGATCAAATACAGATCTTCTGACTTTTAAACACTTTAATAACTTGGCCACTTTTCTTTCCCATCTTCTTATACCTTTTTTCCCTCCACAAATTATTTAGTGATACTTCTTTCTGTCCTTTACAGAAGACACTTCATCTCCTGGCACCTTACAATTTCACTGGCTGGCTTATTTACCTGGAATTTCCTCCTTCCATTTTTATCTCCTAGCTCAACTGGTTTTCCATAAGTTTTAACCAAAATTCCACTTTCTGCAACTCTTTTATAGTCCTCCTTAACATTAATGTTTCTTTGTAAGATTATATCTACTTTCTGCTGTCTATATTTTACCTGTACCTTGGAGATTTCATGTTGGGATGTCCCCTAGAATGGATTGGCCTTTAGCTTAGAGACTACTTTCCCTTCTTTTTCAGTTGCCAGCACTTAGCATAATGCCTATCACCCAGTTATCACTTAATATATGATCATTGAGTTGGCTGTCATACAAATAAAATCCATAAGAATGTTTCTATTTTTTTTTCTATGTGGCTTTCTAAAGTTAGCCATGTTACTGAATATGTTGTATGTAAAATGGAGTTTCTTAAGTCTCTTCTTTTTTCTCCCTTTGGACCTTCTCTTTATGTTGGTTCAGATGAGAAAAATGATAATGTTCTGTGAAAAATGGAAAGGGAATGATGTCTTAACTGTTTGAATCTCATCTCAAGTAATTGTTCCATATGAGTCTCTGGACTTGAACTCTCTCCACCTGATTTCCCTTCTCTAAAATGATGACAATAATAGCATGTATTCAGAATTGTTGTATTGATCATATACATATATATATATATATATAGAGAGAGAGAGAGAGTTTCTTTATACACATATATATCATACTATATAAAGTTTTGACTGCTATATAAATATGAGCTCTTGCTACCAGATGAACCACAGATATCAGAGTTTTGCTGTGTATTTCAGGTTCAATACTTTTTATTAATAGGGAAAATGCAAGGATAACTCACATTTCTAGTGTTTTAACATTTGTAAAGTGCTTCATATCATTATCTGAGTTAACCCAGTAAGTAGTCCTATGAGAGATGAATGCTCTCTCTCTCTCTCTCTCTCTCTCTCTCTCTCTCTCTCTCTCTCTCTCTCTCTCTCTCTCTCTCTCTCTCTCTCTCTCTTTCTCTCTCTCTCTCTCTCTCTCTCTTTCTCTTTCTCTCTCTCTTTCTCTCTGTGTCTCTCTCTCTGTCTCTATCTCTCTGTCTCTGTCTCTCTCTCTGTGTCTCTGTCTCTTTCTGTCTCTGTCTCTGTCTCTGTCTCTCTCTCTCTGTCTCTCTCTGTCTCTGTGTGTGTGTCTCTGTCTCTCTCTGTCTCTGTCTCTCTCTGTGTCTCTGTGTCTCTGTCTCTCTCTGTCTCTCTCTGTCTCTGTCTCTCTGTCTCTCTCTCTCTTTCTCTCTCTGTCTCTCTCTGTCTCTCTGTCTCTCTGTCTCTGTCTCTCTGTCTCTGTCTCTCTGTCTCTGTCTCTGTCTCTGTCTCTCTCTCTCTCTCTCTCTCTCTCTCTCTCTCTCTTGGAAGAACTTGAGACTGATAGATGTTAACTGATGTCCCCAGGATCACATTGTAATAGGGAGGTATTCAAACTGAGACCTTACTCTTACCAAGTACAGAACTATGGACAAGATATTATGTTACTCAATTGTTGTCCCAGAAATGGATCCAGAAACCATATTTTGGCCTCTGTAACATCTCATTGGGACCAGAAATATCCACAGGGGAAAAAAAAAAACCTCAGTTAATTCTGTGGGCCAAATTAATAACCTTTAAAATTTTTGCCAGTGATTGGAAATATTTGGCATTTCTTTATCCTATTTTCCCTCACTAATACAGCAGTTTTCATTCTCATGATCTTTATTGTCTTGTGTTTTAAGGCAAGATGTAAAATGAAAGAAGATATAATATATAAATCTAATTATTTGACTGATATCAGCCTCCAGGAACAAATTAAATAAATAAATTCAAATGTGTCCAGAAGTGTTCAAATGAACTAGTTAATGCATGCAAAATTCTTTTAGAGTAATGACCATCCTTATCAGTTCCATTTGACAGATGAAGAAATTCAGATATGAAAGGTTAATAGCTTTGCCTAGAGTCACATAGAATTTTGATGGCAGAGTCAGAATGAAAACCTGTTTTATATTCATAATCAACAATATAGCTTAAAATATGTTGGACAAAGGGCTGCATTTTTGCATCTTTTGCAATAGTAATAAATTTCATTTTAAATGAAAAAAAATTATAAGAAGCCATTTTGGACTGAAAAATTAGAGGTGACCACAAACCTTTCTCAGTTTACCAAAATTGGGGGGGAAATAGAGGAAAGAAATATTACTTTGTTTTATTCCAAAATCTCCTGAAAATATGACTAGTTAATATAACATCCACAAACCATTTGAATTTCTAATAATTAAATAATTTAGCATCATTAAAAAGGGAAATAAGGACAAACTTCCTTATAACATGTAATAGAAGTGATGTTGGAATATCCTTGACTCCTTTCGCACTCAATATGTATATCCAATGCATTGTTAAATCATATCATTTCTATTTCACCACAACTCTCTGAAAGTTCTTTTCTCAGAGTGACCCATGGACCCTACTTATACCTGCAGTTTCCTTGACAAGAATACTAGTCTTCCATTTCCTTCTCATGTAGATCCTTTTGTTAGGTGATCTGAGATTAAGTGACTTGCCTAAGGTCACACAGCTAGGAAGTGTGTCAGGTTGGAATTGAATTCAGGTCTTTGTGACTCTACAATTAACCTCTATCTATTGAGACATATGTGCCTCTGTATTGAGTCTATTGTTATGCATTCTAGTTCAGGAGCCATTTTCTGATATATACATATATGTGTATATATATAGATATTAAAGATTATAGTTACTCCTTCAAGTTCAAAACTAATAGGTTGTAGCAACAGAAGTAGCCTTAAATATCATGTAGACCAAGCCATTCATTTTACCGAGGAAAACAAATGAATAAATGCCTGAAATAACTTTTTTTTTAACATAGTGAATGTATAAAAGAACTAGGATGAAGATGTACAATCCAGAGAAAATCCTCTTCTCTTTCTATGGGGACACTAATACATTTTTGGTGAAACTATAAACTGATCCAACCATTTTAGAGAGTAATCTAGAATTATACTCAAAAGAATTATAAAACTGGTGTACTTTTTAACATAGTAATACCAATATTAGATTTATTTCTAAAGGCAATTAAGGGAAAAGGTAAAAAAAAAAACAAAACATCTATGCTATAAAATATTAGTAGAAGCTCTTTTTGTTGTGGCAAAGAATTAGAAACTGAAGGGATATCCATCAATTGATGAATGACTGAACAAATATAGTATCATAATGGAATTCTATTGTGCCATAAGAAATGACAAATAAGATGATCACCAAAAACCTGGAAAGATATATATGAAATGTTAAAGTGAAGTGAGAAGAACCAGCAGAAAGTTGCACACAGTAACAAGAATAATATATGATGATAAATGGTGAATGACCATTATTACCAACAAAGCAGGGATCCCAGGACAACTACAAGGGATTTATGATGAAAAAGCATTTTCATCTCCATATAGGAATAGATGAATGCAGGTTAAAGTACTTCTTAATTTTATTTCCTCCTTGAAATTTTCTACTGTTAGTATTTCTCTTGTTTTACAATATGATGAACATAGAAATCTGTATTATGTGATAATATATCTATAACCTATATCATATTATGTATCTTCTTGAGGATGGATGGTAAAGAACAGGAGTTAAAGAATGAGACAGACTTTTTTTAACCTTTTTTTCTCTTTAAATTTATTTATTTAATTAATTTAGAATATTTCCCCATGATTACTTGATTCAAGTTCTTTCCCTCCCCTCTTTCCTCCCCATTCCCTTGGCCAAAGAACAATTCATTGTTCAAAACCTATTTCCATATTTTAAATATTTTCAATTGAGTGACCATTTAGAATCTACATCCCCAATCATATCCCCATCAAACCATGTGATCAATCATAGTTTTTTCTTCTGTGTTTCTACTCACACAGTTCTTTCTCTGGATATGGATGGTATTCTTTCTCATAAGTCCCTCAAAATTATCCTGGATCATTGAATTTCTGCTAGTAGAGAAACCCATTACATTTGATTGTACCACAGTGTATCCATCTCTGTGTACAATGTTCTCCTGGTTTTGCTCCTTTCACTCTGCATCAATTCCTGGAGGGTGTTCCAATTCACATTATTCCTTTCAGAAAAATAGTATTCCATCACCAACAGATACAATTTGTGCAACCATTTCCCAATCAATTTTTTTTCCACCACAAAGAACATTGCTATAAAATATTTTTGTATAAGTATTTTTCCATATTATCTCTTTGGAGTACAAACCCTGCAGTGGCATGATTGGATCAAAGAGCATGAGATAGACTTTTGGACATAATTGATATGAGAATTTATTTCTCTTGGATAAGCATATTTATTACATATTTATAATTAATCATATGTATTATATTATTCTTGAGTTACATATTATGATATATACATAATAAAAATAAATGTAATTTACTAAAACTTACTGCTTTTCAACAAAACTAAGAATGAATAAAGGAAAGAGATTATCACATAATTTACCAAACTGAGATATTTATTTCTATCTAAGAATGTGATCCATGCTTTAATGGCCAATACCAATACTATATTTTATTGCTTAAATTCTATGTTTATGTTGGGGGGGTATACAAAGAAATGTCCTATAAAAGTTATGAAAACAGATTACATGGATAGCACAAATTACAGTTCACTATTTACTTATGTGTGAAAGGATGCCCTTGTCTAATGTGAAATTAATGCAATATGTAAAATATTTACTTAGATGGCAAATTCATGTTGAAAAAGTTCAACAGTTTATGAGGGAAGCTCTAAAATAATCTTATGAAATGAGAGGCTAAATCTTTCCAGGTATGAAAAGAACACATGATAGATTATGTAGATAGATATCTAATATTTATTATCTATATGTAGATATAGATTTATATAGTTATATCTATAGATGTTTTGATGACTATAAACACATACATAATTATATATTTATTATATTCCTTTGAAGATAGAGCTGTATATTGCTATCTTTATAAAGATATATAACTATATATTATAGATCCAGAGCTACTCCATTTTGACTCATTCCATTTTGTTTACACATAAAAGTTTATACTTTTCCAATTAACCTTGCATATGCAAATCTGCCAAGACATAAGTGTAAATAACGTGAAATACAAGTAACAACATACAATGCAGGTAACCCAAAATAGGACCTGCCATCATATTCTGATTGCAACCTAGTCTGAGAATGTCTTAGACCACCCTTAAGTCCTGATATTCATAAACTATCCCTGCAACTCCTAAAAGCATTATCTCACCAGATCAGCCTTGGGCTCCAGCAAGGGAGATCTATATCAAGATGGTGGCTTAGAAGCAGCAAAAGTTCAGACATCTGAAAACCCTTCCTTATCAATCACAAACTGAATTCTCCTAGGGGACTGAAATTCAAACTAAACAACAGAACAGAGGTGAGGAACCCTCCTTCTGGACTCAAATCAAAAGGTACACCCCCTAAAAGCCGGAATCTGAGAACACCCGGGTCTAAGGGGAAGGCAGAATGAAGGTCCCAGGACACCTCCCCCAAACCCAGAGCACTGAGCCCCCAGTAGCAGCAGGAACCTCAGGGCAGACAAAGGTGCTGTTCTGAATGGTGCATCTTGAAAGCAACCTGGGCCAGGCTCGGGGCGTCCAACACAGATGGCAGGGAAGCAGCCAGAGAGAGATGGGGGGAGACTGCAGCCCTGTGGCTGGGTCTTTCCATCAGAGTCTCACTAGAGGTTTTTGCATTGGGGCACATCTAGACCAACCCAGTTGAACCTAATCCCATCAGGAATCCTCAGAGTTCAGGAAGGCCAGGACCCCTCCCTGCCTAGAGTACAGGGCCTCCTGAAAGGACAGGAACCTCGGGGCAGGCAAAGGCACTGGGGTACCATGTGGACAGTTCTGTCCCAGGCAGTGGAGAAGCAGCTGGAGAGAATTAAGAGCAGTAACACCTGAAAGTCCAGCAAGCAGGGGAGGGCAGACCATGAGATTCCCCTGGAAGACAGTGCAGCTGAGAAGAATGGACAATTTGCCTGGGATTTAAGCCCCTATCGATCATTAGACACATATACTGAGAGCCAGCTCTCCTCACTCAGATTTCTGACTGGAAAGAGGAGGAAAAAACATAGAGATGGCAAACAGTGCTCAGGGTCAGCCTCCGAACACCAAGAAAAGCAAGAAGAGGGTGGCTTTGGACATATTTTATGGAACAAAAATACAAAATGTAATTTGTAGTGGAAATAGAAGAGGAAACACAAACAAATACTCCAAAACCTTCCAAAAGAAATGGAAATTCTCCACAAGATCTTGAAGAATTTAAATTGGAAATTATCAAAAAGATGGAAGCCTTCTGGCAGGAAAAATGGGAAATACTGCAAAAGGAACTCAGCAATCTGAGGGACCAAAATATGCAAATGCACAAACAGTTCAAAGCCACAAAAAATAAGTCAGACCAAACTGAAAAGGAAAACCAGGCTTTAAAGGTCAGAATCAGGCAACTGGAAGACAATGATCTTGCAAAAGAGCAAGAATTAATAAAGCAAAGTCAAAAGACTAAGGAATTAGAAGATAACATAAAATATCTCACTGACAAGGTGACAGACCTGGAAAACAGAGGAAGGAGAGACAATCTAAGAATCATTGATTTACCAGAAAAGCCAGAAATAAACTGTAATCTTGGTATCATAATACATGATATAATCAAAGAAAACTGCCCGGAGATTCTAGAACAAGAGGACAAAATATGCATTGAAAGAGTTCACAGAACACACTCTACACTAAATCCCCAAAAGACAACTCCCAGGAATGTAGTTACAAAATTCCAAAGCTTCCAAGCAAAAGAAAAAATCTTTAAAAAGCCAGAAAAAGAGAATTTAGATATAAAGGAAAATCAATCAGGGTCACACAGGACTTAGCAATGTCTACTCGGAATGACCATAAAGCATGGAACATGATATTCAGAAAAGAAAAAGAGCTGGGTCTTCAACCAAGAATCAGCTATCCATCAAAACTAACTATATACTTCCAGGGGAATGTATGGGCATTCAACAAAATACAAGATTTCCAAGTATTTGTAAAGAAAAGACGAGAGCTCTGTTGAAAGTTTGACATCCAAATACAAAGAACAAGAAAAACTTGAAAAGGTAAATATGAAGGAAAGGAAAAAGGAGAAAAATGTTATCTTTTTCTTTTATTCAAACTCTCTTCTATAAGGACTACATTTATATCAAATTATATATATATATATATATATATTATATATCAATATGTGGGAAAAATGTAATGTGTAACTCTCAAAAATTCTATGCATCATTAGATTAGTAAGAAGAATAATGCATAGGGAAAGTTTGGGGCATCAAGACGATATGGAGAAAGTGGGGAAAGAAAGAAAAAGGGAGGCGGGGAATAGTTGAGAGTACTAAGGTATACTCCAAGAAATAGAAAAAAAATCTAAATATAATAATCTTTCTCACACAAAGATACACATGGGAAGAGGAGGGGAAGAATTCTCCTATAAGAAGGAGAGGAAGAGAGTTTTTACTTAAACCTTACTCTCAGTGAAATCAACTCTGAGAGGGAAGAGCATCTAGATCCATTGGGATCTTGAATTCTATCTTGTCCAACAGGGTAAGGGAAAAGGGAAAACTGGGGAGAGGGTAGGGAGGTAGGGAACACAAAAAAGGAGGGAAGGAGAGGGGGGAGGGGAAGGGAACAAAAAAGGAGGGTCTAGAAAGGGAAACATATCAAGGGAGGGGACTAAGGGCACTGATTTAAAGTAAATCACTGCCTCAAAAGGCTATAGCTAAAGAATAAAGGTTAGAATTAGGGGAGGATATCAAAATGCCAGGGAACCCACAAGTGACAATCATAACTTTGAACGTGAATGGGATGAACTTATCCATAAAATGTAGACAAATCGCAGAATGGATTAGAATCCAAAACCCTACCATCTGTTGTCTTCAAGAAACACACATGAGGTGGATATATACTCACAAGGTCAGAATTAAAGGATGGAGTAAGACCTTTTGGGCCTCAACTGATAGAAAGAAGGCAGGAGTTGCAATCAAGATATCTCACAAAGCCAAAGCAAAAATAGACCTGATTAAAAGGGATAGGAAAGGTAAATATATTTTGTTAAAAGGGACTATAGACAATGAGAAAATATCACTAATCAACATGTATGCACCAAATAATATAGCACCCAAATTTCTAATGGAGAAACTAGGAGAATTGAAGGAGTAAATAGACAGTAAAACCATATTAGTGGGAGATCTGAACCAACCACTATCAAATTTAGATAAATCAAATCAAAAAATAAATAAGAAAGAGGTAAAAGAAGTGAATGAAATCTTAGAAAAATTAGAATTAATAGACATGGAGAAAAATAAATAGGGACAAAAAGGAATACACCTTCTTTTCAGCACCACATGGCACATTCACAAAGATTGACCATACACTAGGTCACAGAAACATGGCATACAAATGCAGAAAAGCAGAAATAATAAATGCAGCATTTTCAGATCTTAAGGCAATAAAAATAATGATCAGTAAGGGTACATGGAGAGCCAAATCAAAAATTAATTGGAAATTAAATAATATGATACTCCAAAATCTGTTAGTTAGAGAACAAATCACAGAAACAATTAATAACTTCATCGAGGAAAATGACAATGGTGAAACATCCTTTCAAACCTTATGAGATCCAGCCAAAGCAGTACTCAGAGGAAAATTCATATCCCTGAGTGCATATATTAACAAATTAGGGAGGGCAGAGATTAATGAGTTGGAAATTAAAATAAAAAAAAAAAACTTGAAAGAGAACACATTAAAAACCCTCAGAAGAAAACCAAACTAGAGATCCTAAAAACTAAGGGAGAAAATTAATAAAATCGAAAGTGATAAACTATTGAACTAATAAATAATACTAGAAGCTGGTACTTTGAGAAAACAAAATAGACAAAGTACTGGTCCATCTAATTTAAAAAAGGAAAGGAGAAAATCAAATTAATGGCATCAAAGATAAAAAGAGGGAACTCACCTCCAATGAAGAGGAAATTAAGGCAATCATTAAAAACTACTTTGTCCAATTATAAGGAAATAAATATACCAATCTAGGTGATATGGATGAATATTTACAAAAATATAAATTACCTAGACTAATAGAAGAAGAAATAGATTTCTTAAATAATCCCATATCAGAAACAGAAATCCAACAGGCCAGCAAAGAACTCCCTAAGAAAAAATCCCCACGGCCTGATGGATTCACAAGTGAATTCTATCAAACATTCAAAGAACAGCTAATCCCAATACTACACAAGCTATTTGACATAATAAGTAAAGAGGGAGTTCTACCAAATTCCTTTTATGACCCAAACATGGTACTGATTCCAAAGACAGGCAGGTCAAAAACAGAGAAAGAAAACTATAGGCCAATCTCCCTAATGAATATAGATGCAAAAATCTTAAATAGGATACTAGCAAAAAGACTCCAGCAAGTGATCAGAAGGATTATTCACCATGATCAAGTAGGATTCATACCAGGGATGCAGGGCTGGTTCAACATTAGGAAAACCATCCACATAATTAACCATATCAACAAGCAAACCAACAAAAATCACATGATTATTTCAATAGACGCAGAAAAAGCCTTTGATAAAATACAACACCCATTCCTATTAAAAACACTAGAAAGCATAGGAATAGAAGGGTCTTTCCTAAAAATAATAAACAGAATCTATCTAAATCCATCAGCCAACATCATATGCAAGGGGGATAAACTAGATGCATTACCAATAAGATCAGGAGTGAAAGAAGGATGCTCATTATCACCTCTATTATTTAAAATTGTATTATAAACATTAGCAGTAGAAATTAGAGAAGAAAAAGAAATTGAAGGCATTAAAATAGGCAAGGAGAAGACCAAGTTATCACTTTTTGCAGACGATATGATGGTCTAATTAAAGAATCCTAGAGAATCAACAAAAAAGCTAATTGAAATAATCAAGAACTTTAGCAAAGTTGCAGGATACAAAATAAACCCGCATAAGTCTTCAGCATTTGTTTATATGTCCAACACAGCTCAGCAGCAAAAACTAGAAAGAGAAATCCCATTCAAAATCACCTTGGACAAAATAAAATACTTAGGAATCTATCTCCAGAGACAAACTCAGGAAGTATATGAACACAACTACAAAACACTCTCCACGCGATTAAAACTAGATTTGAGCAATTGGAAAAACATTAACTGCTCATGGGTAAGGTTAGCCAATATAATAAAAATGAACATCCTACCCAAACTGATCCATCTATTTAGTGTCATACCCATTGAACTTCCAAAAAAAATTTTTTTTTACTGACTTAGGAAAAAAACATAACAAAGTTCATTTGGAAGGACAAAGGATCAAGAATATCCAAGGAAATAATGAAAAAAATACAAAGGAAGGGGACCTTGCAGTCCCAGATCTCAAAGTATAATATAAAGCAGTGGTCATCAAAACAATTTGATACTGGATAAGAGACAGAAAGGAGGACCAGTGCAATAGACTTGGGGTAAATGACCTCAGCAAGACAGTCTATGACAAACCCAAAGACCCCAGCTTTTTGGATAAAAATCCACTATTTGACAAAAACTTCTGGGAAAACTGGAAGATGGTATGGGAGAGACTAGGTCTGGATCAACACCTCACACCCTACACCAACATAAACTCAGAATGGGTGAATGACCTGGACATAAAGAAGGAAACTATAAGTAAATTAGGTGAACACAGAATAGTATACATGTCAGACCTTTGGTAAGGGAAAGATTTTAAAACCAAGCAAGACTTAGAAAGAGTCACAAAAAGTAAAATAAATAATTTTGATTACATCAAATTAAAAATATTTTGTATAAACAAAACCAATGTAACCAAAATTAGAAGGGAAGCAACAAATTGGGAAACAATCTTCATAACAAAAACCTGTGACAAAGGTCTAATTACTCAAATTTATAAAGAGTTAAAGCAATTGTACAAAAAATCAAGCCATTCTCCAAATGATAAATGGGCAAGGGACATGAATAGGCAGTTTTCATCCAAAGAAATCAATACCATTAATAAGCACATGAAAAAGGGTTCTAAATCTCTTATAATCAGAGAGATGCAAATCAAAACAACTCTGAGGTATCACCTCACACTCAGCAGACTGGCTACCATGACAGTGAAGCAAAGTAATGAATGCTGGAGGGGATGTGGCAAAATCGAGACATTAATTCATTGCTGGTAGGGTTGTGAAATGTGAAATGATCCAACCATTCTGGAGGGCAATTTGGAACTATGTCCAAAGGGTGATAAAAAAGTGTCTGCCCTTTGATCCAGCCATAGCACTGCTGGGTTTGTACCCCAAAGAGACAATAAGTAAAAAGACTTGTACAAGAATATTCATAGCTGCACTCTTTGTTTTGGCCAAAAATGAAAAATGAGGGGATGCCCTTCAATTGGGAATGGCTGAACAAACTATGGTATATGTTTGTGATGGAATACTATTGTGCTAAAAGGAATAATAAGGTGGAGGAATTCCATGGAGCCTGGAACGACCTCTAGGAAATGAAAGGAGCAGAGCCAGGAGAACACAGAGACGGATATACTGTACAATAGAAAGTGAAGGACTTCTCCATTAGTCTCAATGCAATGTCCCTGAACAACCTGCAGGGACCAAGGAGAAAAAAACACTACCCACAAGCAGATGACAAAAGGTGGGAGTAAAAACATGAAGGAAGGACAACAGCTTGACTACAGGGGTGGAGGGGATATGAAGGAGGAGAGACTCTGAATGAACATACTACTATGGAAACCAATAGCATGGAAATGGGCTTGGGTTGAGGAAGTATGTGATACCCAGAGGAATTGCGCATTACCAATGGGAGGAGTGGGGGAAAGGGGGAGGGGAAAAAAAGGGATCTTTGTCTCTAATGAGTAACTTGGTAAAATGACCAAATAAAATAAATGCTTAAAAAACAAAACAAGCAAACAAACAAACAAACAAACAAACAAACAAACAAACAAACAAAAACAAATGTACACTGGAAGGATAAATCATTTATTAAAAAGTATTTTTACTGGATTTTTTTTTAAATTTAAATCTATCATGTATTAATATATTTTTAAAAAAAACTTTATATACCAACCTAGCAAGATTTCATTTTACTGGAAGTCAAATATTTTTTTTTAAAACTACTATCTTTTGTTACATGATTTAGGAACAACATATTAGTGTAATTCTCTTCACAGAAGTTAAAGTGATATTGTTCCTACTAAAATGTTACAAAATAAAGTATTTTTGTTGTTGTTTTTTTTAAAGAGAGAGAGACCTTGATCAAACAGCTTTTGTACAATCTCGTATCCTCTTCTTCACTACTTAAAACCATTCTTTCAATGCATCTTTACTTATTCTGGTGATACTCCCCTGCTGGCAAGCTCAATAAATATTAGTTTGCCTTAATTATTTTTCTTTGTCAATTCATTTTTCATGTTCCCTATGTATATATACATATATTTATAATAGCTAACATTTTATGTAGCTGCTACCATGTGTGAAGCACTTTGCAAATATTTAATTTGATCCTCCCATTACCCTGCAATTTAAGTGGTATTATTTCTACTCTCCAGGTGAGGAAACTCGGACCAACAGTGGTTAAGCATCTTGCCTAGGATGACACAAATAGTATTTGAATTGAATAATCCTAACATGTAGCCAGACATTCTCCACTACCTGGCTACCCATGTATATGGGCATATATGTTCATAGTAAATAAGAAAATATCACAAACATAGAAATAATCAATTATCATTAAAATAATAATCCCATTATAACTAATTTATAATAACTGAAAAACAAGTATTTTTAAAAGATATAAATCTATTCTTTTGAAGCTATTATATCCCTTTGTGTCCTATTATATGTGTTATATTGTGCTATAAATCTATTTGCCCATTTAGTTTATCAATTTTCCTCTGGTTGTAATAGTCAATTTCATAAGCTAAGGCCATTTTATTCATTTTATGTACATATATACATACTACACACGTATACATTCACATATATCTATATGCATATTTATAGTTTTATTTTAATTATAGACTTCTATTATATTGCTATCATTTTTCACCCTACTTCTCTAACTCTTGGACATTTAAGATGGCTCCAGCATTGCACAATTATAGATAATTATACTCTAAACATAAAGGAGTAGTTAAATTTTTATTTTTTTGTAATATTTTATAAAATATTCTCAGTAATGACATTATTATATTGAAGGATATAACTACTTTTATAATATAAGCAGACCTTGATTATTTTTTTAAAAATACATGATTATATTACAAGGGACATTTGTTCAACTCTCACATTTATCAGTTTTACTGGACAGTTTCATGAGATGCTTTGAAAAAAATGATATATTTCCTTGTGACCAATCATCTAGCAATGAAACTCAAATTGCCTAGTTAGTCTACATATGATGGTCTATCAATGAATCCACCCTCAAAACCTTTTTAGCACTTGCAGTAGAGTTTTTAAAAAGTCACTTCTGTGCATTTCTACAATCCATATGTATACCTTTCTTTCCCACAATGGTAGCAGATTGACTTTTTTTTATTTTTTTAATAAGCACGTCAAACTTACTTTGTGACTCTTCACTTTTACTTTAGGGAGAGTGAAGACTATTACAAATATTCCTTATGTTTATCATTTTATGTATTTTTAAATGTCTAGTACTTAGTATCACTTATATATGCATCATCTTGTAAAATATCAAATCCCAAAGCTGTAAATTCATGATTTGGAGCTTATATTAGTGTTTTTACATAAAAGTAAAAACAGCCATAAAACTCTTCAATACAATAATACAAATTCAATGAAATCTGCCTCCAATTCATTGAATTTAGCAGAACAAAAGTAGAAACTCTAATTATTAAATTAGAATTGAATGGGATATTAAATAACTTCACAATGGATTCTTCTTAGAATAAATCTTCTGAAAAACCAGGTAATAAAGTTTGAAGACATTCTTAGCATCAGGTAGGTGGCACAGTAGGGTATGGAAGAGATTTAAATTCGAATTTGATGTCAGACAGTTTGTAACAATTTGACCCTAGACATCACTTAATCTCTGTCTGCTTAACTTCTTTGAATATAAAATGGGAACTTTAATAACACATACCTCACAAGGTATATAGTGAGGATTAAATGAGATAATAATTGTAAAGTACTTAACACAATGCTTGGCGTATAGAATGTACTTGCTAAATGTGTGTTTCTTTTCTTTTTAAAGATTAGGTTTGAACTATGTTCAAAGAAGCTTATATTTAGACCCCAAAAAAGGAGCTCTGAGATCATCTGATCCAAGCCCATTATTTCACTGATAGGAAATTAAGATAAAGAAATTAAGTGATATATAATGTCAGAAGACGATTATGAAAAATTTTATGGAAGTGTTAAAAAATAAAAAAATAAAATACTCCAGATCATGCAGGTAAAAAAAAAAACCCAGAGCTTTTCCTACTGCTCCATCCTCCATAGTCTTCCCTGTTCTATAGGTCCAGAAATTATTCAAGGTATACATTTAGAAATTTGTTTTTTATACCTGCAATTAAAGAGCAGCTAGGCTATACAGTGGAAATATATCTGAGCTTTCAATCAGAAAGACTTATCTTCATGATTTCAAATCCAACTTCAGACATTTACCAGCTGTGTGATCCTGAACAATTTACTTAATATTATTTGACTCAGTTTCATCACTGTAAAATGAATTTAGGAAAGAAATGACAAATTACTTCAATATATGTTCCAAGAAAATCCCAAATGAGATAACTGAGTGAAACTTGATGAAAATGACTAATCAAAACAACAATTAAAGACTCAGTTTAAATTTTAGGGAGTAGTAAAATAGAAAACATTTCTAGAGAAATATAAAGGATACATGCTTATGGTTTTGTTTTGGCTTCTATTGGCTCAAAGGTCTTAGAAAATTATTTTTATGTAAAAACACTAACCTAAACTCCAAATCATGAAGTTTCTTCCAAAGAAAGAACCTTTCATTGGAACACTAACAGTTGTTAATGCTGCATTTTTGTTATTTCCCCTCACCGGCTCCTAAATCTTTTCCTAAAATCTGTTGCTTTTATTCATATTTAGGAATATGCTTGGGTTATGATAGATTGTTTTTTCATTTCCTAAAGTCAGTTCCTTCTAACTTGTCCATAACTTCTTCCACTAGTTTAATAAACAAACTAATTTATCCTGAAAAGCTGATTGAAAAGTTGTTTTTCTTCTAATAGGTTTATTATATTTGAAATAAATTAACTAAATCATAGAATTTCAGAATTGAAAAATGACCATAGATGGCAAGTTTGATTGTAACTAAGTTTATTAGGGGAGTAAGGTAAAATAAATGAAGAAAAATTAGACAGAAAGAGATTACAAGAGAAATCTGTTTCCTCAATTTCCATTTAAGGTATTTTTAAAATTTTATCCCAGAGACAATTTGTCATTCTTTGTATTTTCAGTGCTTATCACGGTGTCTGGAACACAGTAAGCCCTTGAAAAAAGATTATTGTTGGATTATCTAAACATCATTTCTCTTCTAGTGCATATCACCATTCCAAACAAATATAATAAACTTATCTGTTGAGTTGATTTGAATGAAATACAAAATTGGGAATGATATTATGGGGAGTGATCATAGGTTGTGAACCCTTTAAAACGTATTATCTCATTTGTATATTTTAAAAGATCATTTGATTTTCATTCTGAATTAAATACTGTATCAATCTGCTAAATCACCTGAGAATAATACTTCAACCTTTTCATTGACAAAGTTAATCCCTTCCATTAATCCTTTTAATTTCCTCATCTGTACAATAAGGGCAATGGACTAGATAATCTCTAAGGTACTGTCTAGCTTAAATCCCATGATCCTATTATCTCTTTTCTCTTTCTGTTACTGATAGCATTTCTAATACTATGTGTGAAGCACTAAATGATTTATATGCATGTTTTAGTAGGAAAGCTTTGAACATTTTTCCTTGATTAAATATTATTTCAAGTAAATATTACTTTATTTGTAATTATTATGTGCAGAAATTTTCAGCAAATTATTATAAAATCATATTCAATAAATGTTTTAAAAATAAATTGATATATGTTAATAACTTCTATAACATTTATCTCTTAAATAGTTATTAATATCAGGTCACACTAAATATATATCTTTAAGAGACAATGTAATACATAAAATTATTTAGTTAATATAACATTTAAATGGTCATTTGTTAATTTCAAAACAAAAAGAAATGTAAAATATTATAATGCATTACATTAATACCTTAAATACTGAATCAGGTTTGCATATGTGATATAAATTCTATATAATTAAGATATATCATTTCTTCTCAAAATGTGGGAGCAAGCCTAGATTCAGTTCATTTATGTAATTCCACAATCACTAAGGTTAATATATGTATAATTCATTCAGCTAGGGATACACATATTATAATGAAATTGTTACTAATTTTGAAAATCTTAAATTATATCTAGAGGATCTTAAAATTTCTCATGATTGTTCTTTGATTTTATAGTAATATTTATCATTCTAATCATTCTATGTGTTAGTTAATTATTTCTTATGGTTTTGGGGAATTGAGTGTTAAATTTAATTTTCATTTGATGTGTGGTGATCATCATATGGATTTAAATTTAAAAATGATCAAGTATTACTTCTCTTTATTTAGAAGAATCTGAGTATATTTCTATACCTTCACGTTTGAGAGGAAGTAAATTTTGATTCCATTTGAACCATTTTTGCTTTTTGTAGGGAATAATTCTTTGAAGGCTTTGCTTATTTCTTTCTCTGAGATGAGTTAATTTAATTATATATTTTTGTTGTATTAATTTTGTTCGTGCATATTTTTGCAAAAAATAAAAATGCATGCACACACTTAGTCCAAGCAATAAAAGCCTGCATCTGGCTTGAAGTCATCTGAGTATGATTAAAGGGTATATATGAGATCAATTGCACATAGAGAAACAGTAAAACTTTGGAATAGCTTAGACCAGGGGTCCTCAAACTATGGACCGCAGGCCACAAGCAGCCACTTGAGACCATGTATCTGGCCCCCACCACACTTTCGGAAGGGGCACCTCTTTCATTGGTGATCAGTGAGAGAAGCACTGTATGTGGTGGTGCTGCAAAACATGGCATCACTCACATACAGTACTACTTCCGGTGACATAATCCTTTGTGTGGCACCTTAGAACAAGACAGAGCACAAAGGATTATGTGGCTTCACAATGGAAGACATCAGCATGGTGAGCAGCGATCTGGGGGAGGGGATTCCGCACTGTGTATTCTACTGCCCGGTTAGGGTTAGGGTTAGGTTTTTATAGTCCGGGCCTCCAAAGGTCTGAGGGACAGTGAACTGGCCCCCTGAGTTAAAAGTTTGGGGACCCCTGGCTTAGACAGATGAAGTGATTGCAAGTAATTGAGGATATCGCTGAAGTCATCATCGTGTGTGACTATGAATGCCTTTCTCAGTAACAGGAAAGTTGAGAAAAGGGGAGTCTTTTAGGGGAGAGGACTATGATTTTTATTTGGGAAATCTTGAGTTTGAGATGACTACAAAACATCCATTTTAGAGGTTTTAAAATGTGAATCTTAAAATTTCTCAGACTTGTGAATGTTAAAAATTCTTAGACTGTACCTTAGAACATTTGGTTAAGACCATTCCCCATTTTAAACAATGAAGGTACTTGATCAGGAATGTGAGAACTCTAACATTACTCCACTCATACTTAAGTATACTTTAGGGGAAGATAAAGTTGTAAAACTCCTTACTGAACAATGAAAAGTACTTAACCCATACTTATAATAAGGCAAAAGCCCTTAAGCTAAGTCTATTTTTAGATCTAATACAAAAAGGTGTTAAGTACCTATGAAGGTCAGGAAACTTGCAAACTTACAAGGAGCAAAGAGGTGTGAACTTACTCAGAAGTTTTAGTCTACCCAGAGAAGTTGAGAACTAAAGAAGATGTGAATTAAGAATGGTCTGTACAGTGAAAACGTCTACTTTGATTTGTAGATGTGAGAACTTAGGGGAGGTGACATAGGAGAAAATTCTTTTTAAAAGGAGGTCAGAAAGGGCTCTGAAGGAGTCAGCTTGCCAAAGCTGAATTGGAGAATGGTCTCTCTCTTGGTGGCTGAATTTGGTTCAGCTTCCTGAGCTAAACTGGAGGGTCTCTCTGAACACTAGAGTTTTGCTTGGAAGGATCTTATGGTGAGTGATTAAAGACTGACTGGTCTCTCTTAAGGCTTAAAGCCTAGGCTGGCCTAGGTTTTTTTTCCTACTATTCCCTCTTACTCTGTTTTTCTCCCTTTCCTTAATTCCTTTATTTGTATTAATTAAAATCTCCATAAAACCCAGCTGACTTGGGTATTTCATATTTGGGAATTTTTCCCATGGTGACCACTTTATTTTTGATTTAACGCAAGACAGTCTTCAAACCATATTTTTGAGGTCACAGTTTAAGGCAACCACTCTTTTAACTGTAACAAAAAGTAGTTGGCATTATGGAAATGGGACTCAGGAGAGAGAATAGGAATGGATATATAGAACTAGGAAGATTTGCATTGAGATAATTGAATAGTATTGTAAATATTGGGTGGATAATAGGCACTGGTAGATTTATAAAGTATGTAAAATGTACCATACCTCCCCCTTGAAGCATTTGTAATATAATAGGATGTTATATCAACATTGAAAGTCAAAAAATTTTGAAAAGTGCATTTAAAAGAACTTAAAATTATTAGGTACATGAAGGTTGTTAACTAATGAGTAGGTGATTGCTGGAGATTTTTTGGTAACTAAGAGTTTAAGCAAACATAAAAATAAGAAAAAAGGGATATTGTGATAATAAAGAATTTGAACAAAGAAACAGGGCCTTCATAGTTTTACATTTGGAAGACATTAAGTCATCATGTTTGATAGGATGACGGTGTGTGACAGGAATACATTAGGAAAAAAAAGCCAAAGAGACTTGAAGTCAGGCAAAAAAATTAAAATTTTGCTCAGGAAATAGAGAGGAGTCACTGAATATTTTAAGCAGAAGAGTGCTACAATAAGGTCTATGTATAAATTAATTTTTTTCTTAGTAGGAGTAAAAATAATGGATTGGAGAAGGAAGAGAGTTGAAGTGAGACTATTTTGAATATTATGTAAAAGATTATTTGGTAGCTTGGACTAGTATTGTTGAGAAGAAACTACAGGAAGTTTCTTGATGAAGGTTGAGGTAAGAATGAAGAATAACTTTTGGGTGTATGTCTTTTTTTGTGAATTTGTTATTATGATTAAGTAAGTGATCATTATAGAGGATAGGGCATGGTAGTCAAAATACCAATAGTTAAATTTTCATTGTTAACATTTATAGCTAGAAATCAGTAAATGCTATGAATCATGACTTTATTGTTTTGTTTTGTTTTTCTGTAATTACCTAAGCTTAAAAAGTGATGGAGAAAATAATGCAAATTAAAGTTAAAAACCTGCCATATGCATATTTTATCCCTAAACAGTTGCTGTGGGGTGGGCCATCTTTCCACAGGGGATGGAGTCTTGGCGGTGGGATAATGTTGGCAAAATGATGGATGGGACACAGCTTTCACATTCAACCTACAGCACAGGTTCACAGGATAAACTGTTCCACCTTGGCTGAGGCCTGGCTTTTATATCCTCATGATTACACATTTACTTGGCACACAGTTTCATTCTCAACATACATGTTTCCATGGAAGCTAACAATAGATGGGAAGCCCATGGAGATAGTCAAGGAAACATTGTTGCTAAGTGCAGGATCAGAGGGTAGAATCAACATGACCCAGATATAGGTTAGGGAATTCAGAGCACAGATTTGCCAGAAGTTTTTATGCCTAAAAAAAGAGGGTCCTAACAAAGTGGATATATAAGAATCCTTAGGTTTCATTTTGTAAGTGGGATCTCCTGATAATATCCTGAGGAAACAGAGTTGGACATCTGTTTTAACTCTGCAAGCATGTTGCTCTAATCTATTTTTTCCTGGGGTTAAGTAAGAATAATAATCATAGCAATTCCAATAATAAGGGGATGTTAATAAGGAAAGTCACTTAGGGGAGTTTGAGTGGATGTTTCTATCCTCAGCAGTCCCCTGGTTCCATGTGTGACTGTGTCAAACGGCATGGTCTTTTATGGCTCCCTGCAGAGAGTCATATTTTAAATATTTTCCCCATCACATCCCTGTATTTAGGCCCACTAATTTTAGAGTTAGAGATCAAAAGGACCTTATGATTCTACCTAGTCCAATCATTTAAAGAGATCCAAAAAAGTGAAGTTAACTGTTAAAAGTCATACAAGTAGTATATATTAGAGTTGAGATTTGAACTCAAGTCCTCTGACTTTAAATCTAAATCATACAATTTAAAAATTCAGGTTATTGAGAATATTTCAAATATGAAACATAGTAAAGACTAAAGTTTGTACATGTTGCTATACTAGAAACTTAAAAATATATAAGGAGTTGAAGTTGAAAGGAAGGAATTTATATATTTAATTTCTAAGAGTCATTAACATGGATATTATAAATACAAAAGATAATGGCAGTATATGGAATGGAAAATGAGCAGAGGGTCAGATCTCAGTGGATAGTCAGTCCTGGAGATGGGAGGTCCTGGGTTCAAATCTCATCTAATACACTTACTACCTCTATGACCCTGGACAAATCACTTAACCTCCATTGCCTAGCCCTTACCATTGTTATGCCTTTGAACCAATACATTTTTTATAGAAGGTGAGGACTTAAAAGTATAGAACATTATAAGCCAGAAACTAAACACTCAAATATCAGAGAATGTTTCAAAGGTCAGTAGGTAATAAAAATGATAGGTTGAAATTGTTTCAGCTTGATTTATGGATCTTTAAAAAGGAAAAGATATTTAAGAATGATTTTTAAAGCATTGCTTTAAAGTGGCTATAGAGAATAAAGAACAAGTCTATACCTCCTTGTGGCACTTTAAATCAAGGTCTGTGGAGAAAGGAGGGCCAACAGTGGAACAGGCTGAAAGATATTTGTTGTCCTCAATGGAGAGTCACAATTTTGTTAATTCAAGAAAATAAAAGAAATTTTATTTTAAAGATTTAAAGACTTAAAGCATTCTTTGAACAATAGAATAGGTATGGATAACAAAGAATATAACTGATAGTTGTACCAGATTGGGATATGTCAAAGAAGTAGGGACAATTAGAAATGCAGCTTCTCTATAAGATCAGCAGTGAAATGAAAATGTCCATTGTCACTAATATTATTTAATATTTTTTTGGGAATACTAGCAATAGTCATGAAAAGAAAAAGAAATGGAAGGAATCAGAACCAGTAAAGTGGTAATAAAAGTATTTCTTGCCTAGACAACATGATTATATATATATATATATATATGTATATATATATATATATATATGTATGTATAATCTTAGAAATTCAGCTACAATTTTAATTGAAACTATTAATGATTTTAGCAAAATAGCAGGATGTAAAATGAATTGACATATCACCACATTTACCAAAATAAAGTCAAAATGTATACATAACCTATGTATAAATTGATATATTATAAGCAAATTAGGAGAATAGAGAAGATATTATCAATAAGATTTATGGATAGGTCAAGACATTATGAATAGACAAGAAAACATTGTGAAATGAAAAATGGATTATTTTATGTACATTAGATGGAGAAGTTTTTGTACAAATAAAACTGATATATCAAGACTTAGTAGAAAAAAGTAGGGAAATTTTTATTGACAGTTTCTTAGATAGAGGTCTGTTATCTAAAATATATAGAGAACTTTATAAAATATGTAAGAATATGACCTATTCCACAACTTATAAATGATCAACCCTGATGTCTTACTGCCCATTGTCCCTATCCACTGCCCCCCATACTGATGAGCCCCATGTAAGATTAAAGGTTGGTAACACCTACTTTGATTGTCTTTTGAACACTGGAGCTTCCCGATCTGTATTAAAGAGTACACCTGATTTGGATTGCAATTCCACTGGCTCAATTAATGTCATGAGGGTATCAGAGACACCCCTAAAGATTCCTAAACTTTCCCCTAAAATAGTGTTCATAGGACCTCTTAGTGTGGAATACTCTTTCCTCTTAATGTCTGGCTCCCTTATAAATTTGCTGGGGAGAGACCTTTTATGCAAGCTTAGGGCCACAATAACTTGTTCTCCAGATGGCTCTATGACACTGGAATTGCATGATGAATCCTTAACTTACTCTCTGTACTTCTTTCAGATGCTCATGAAATGAAGGAGACACCTATTTTTGAAATCCCAACTTATATACCTGAGTCTTTCTGGGCCACATCATCTCCTGATGTTGGCCTACTTAAATCAGCAGTCCCTGTCCAAATTCAAACAAAATCTAGCCCACCTACTTCCATTCCTCAGTAGCCTCTTTCAAAGGAGGCAATTGATGGCATTACAGCAGTAATAAATTCTTTGATTGACCAAGGCATCATAATTCCTTATAAATCTGAATACAATACACTCATCCTACCTGTTAAAAAGCCAAAACTGGGACCCAATGGCAAGGATCTCTATCAAATTGTCTAGGATATGAGAGCTGTGAACAATCACATTATAAAGAGACACCCTGTAATTTCTAACATAAATATTGTTATTTCTTCTATTCCTAGAATAGCTACATACTATACAGTAGTAGACTTGTGCTCTGCTTTCTTCTCTATACCCATACATGAGAACTCCAGGCATACCTTTGCTTTCACCTGGAAGGGCTCTCATGGACCTGGGCTTATTTGCACCAAGGTTTTGTGGACAGCCCCACTCTGTTCACACAGTTATTAACTGCTGATACAGAGGCCATAAAATTTAAATACTGCTGTTTAATTCAGTATATGGACAATTTGCTCTTGGACTCACCAAACTCTGAAGCATGCCAAGAGAATAGCATGCTCCTTCTATTCGAGCTACATAAGAGAGACCACAAGGTCTCCAAAGACAAAGATCAGTGTTGTCTCCCCAAGGTACAATATTTAGGCTTCATTTTGACTGCTGAGTCCCATTTAATTTCTCCCAAGCATATTGAAAATATCCAAAATTTAAGAGCTCCTATCAATAAAAAGCAATTCAGGTTTATTCCTGGAGCAACAGGATTTTGTCAGCAGTTGATCTCTTGCTATGGGGAAATCGCTAAGCCCCTTGTAGCACTCACAAAAAACTCAGTCCCTGAACCTCTTAATTTGAACACAGAACACCTAAAAGCTCTTTCAAATTTAAAAAGAGCTATCCTGTCTTCCCCTGATCTAGGTATCCAAAATTTTGATAAACCATTTACCTTATATGTCCATGAACAAAAAGGAGTAGCATCAGGTGTTCTAACTCAACTTTTGGGACCTGTTTAATGCCTGGTGGCCCATTATTCAACCCATCTTGACCCAGTACCTGTCAGAGCATTGCCATGCCGTAGAGGGGTAGCTGCCACAGCTTTATTGATAACAAAATCTGCTGATCTGGTATTGGGATGCCCTCTGACCATAATGTGCACACATAAGATCGAGGCATTGTTATTAAGACATAGGACACAGGTATTTACTGACCGAAGGATTACTAGATATGAGATAACCCTATTGAATAATGAACTTATCACACTAAAATGCTGTGGAGTTCTTAATCCTTCAACCTTGCTCCCTGATTTACCAATTTCCAGAGAACCTTTACATGATTGTACATATTTAGTGTCCACTGTTGATAAACCTCATATTGATTTACTGGATACCCCTTTGGATAATTCAGATTTAATATTATTTATATGTGGTTCTTCATTTATGAGGGATGGTGTGAGCTATACAGGAACTGAAATAGTTACCAAATTTGATACTCTGTGGTCAGCTTCTTTACCCTCAAATGTAAGCACACAGGGTGAAGAACTCACAGCTTTGAAACATGCCTGTGTCATTACAAAGGATAAAAGAGTCACAATTTACACAAACTCCCTCTACGCCTTTGGCATATGTCATGCCATTGGCATGCTAAGACTTCAGAGGGGATTCTTAACATCAGCTGGAAAATGCATTGCCAATGCAAACCTTATTACTGAACTTCTTTCTGCTATCCAGCTCCCTGAAGTCATAGCTGTTGTTCACTGCTCTGCACATAATGGGGGCATTGACTCTGCCTCCAGGGGAAATAGTCAAGCAGATATGGCAGTAAAACTAGAAGCCTTAGAAGGCCCTGAATTAATTATGCCACTACCAATTACTGATACTTTGGATCTATCCCTTTCTTATAATGACAAGGAAGTGAGAAAATGGAAGCAAAAATGTAAAGCAAAACAGATAAATGGAGAATGGGTATCATCAGATGTCAAACCTCTGCTCCCTAGAGCTATCTATAACCAGATTTGTTACTCCATTCATAAACATGGTCATTTTGGCACCCAAGGTATTGTAGACTCTTACGGGTAGCACCTGGAATAACTACAATTGCCTCCAAAGTATATAAAGCTTGTTCTATCTCCCAGGCCTTTAAACAACAAGTCTTTTGGGAAAAAACTTTTGGTGGATGTCCTCTTGCTTACCCACTATTTGAGCACCTACAAAATGACTTTATTTCTATGCCAAAATCTGTACAGTATAAATTTTGTCTGGTCATAGTCAATCAACTGACCAGGTGGCCTGAGGTATTTCCTACTGCTCATGCCACAGTGGCTTTTGTTGCTAAAATCCTTTTGAAAGAAATTATTCCTTGTTTTGACCTGCCAGCACATATTGATTCAGATAAAGAAACTAATGTTACAGATTCAGTCTTATTTCAAATTTATTCATGTTTGGGGATAACTCCTAAATTTCATACAACATATAATCCCCAGAGCTACGGCCAAGTTTAACAAATGAATAAAGAACTTAAGATCATGATTGGCAAATTATGCAAGGAGACTCATTTAAAGTGGTCTGACCATAGGTGATTTGCACATCTCACCTTTTGAGATGCCATTTGGATATCCAACTATTCAAGCACAATCATTTACCCCTGCCTATATCTCACTGTTAGGAGGGGATACAACTATTTCTACATATATCAGACAATTACAAACAAAATCTCAAGAACTCCATGACTAGAGTTACTGTTCAGGCAGGTCCCATAGATTTCTTGCTTCATGATTTAAACCCAAGTGATAGTGTGTACATAAAGAATTTCAAATGTACTGGGTCGACTGAACATGCTTATGATGGATCATTTCAGGTCCTACTAACTACAACAACAGCCATAAAATTGAAGAGAAGGACTCTTAGATTCATTGTAGCCATGTAAAACAAATACCTTTGGTTGATGATGAATAATTGCTTGTACTGATTGTATTTTTTATTCTTTATTGCTGGATTTATACTATTTTGTTACACTTTATTTGATTGATCTTTGTATTTGCATAAATTGCCTTGTAGGACAACACATATACCATCTCATAGAAGAAAATCTGTATTAGTGACTTATACAGACCTGATGTGCTTTTTGTAACATTTTGTGCCTTTACTAATTTTTTTTGTATTTTCTTGAATGTATTATTGCTTTATCTACTTCATTTGCACTACATTGTTTTGCCTACATCATTTGCACTCACATTATTTTGTCTATCTTATTTGCACTTGCACTGTGGATCATATTAAGTCTAAGAGGAAATGAATCTTTTTTTTTAAATTAGCCCCTATACTTTACCTCTATAATTGTGAAATATATGCAAATTTAACATTTTTTTCTTCCTACATGTCATACACTATTTGAATTTTTTCTTCTTTTCTCATTTTTTGCCTTGAAATACATCACTAGTATTGAAAAGGTTTTTTTTTTTAAACTAGTTTTACTTTTTGCAATTGAATACCTAAGATGTCCATTTACCTAGCAATATAAAAGCATACCCAAAAAAGCTTTGGTCTATAGCAACCTACTACTAGTTACTTAACTATTATGAGACTTTTTCTCAGTGACTATGTTTAGTACAAGGAGGAGCAGACCAGAAAGTAGCATGGAAATTGACCTGAAAAATGTTAAATGAGCACAAAAAGGTAAAAGAAACTAATCCAATCCTACAGGGGTTGATGACATTCTGCACAAAAAAGGAAAATGACTTGATCATGGGTGAGACTTGAGGTTGTGGCTGTTTAACATGTGTTAAATGCAGGACTTCCTTGTACCACACTGTATAGCAAGCATATAACTTTGAATGATCTGGCTCCATTATCCTGCAAAAGCAAAGAAAAGCATTGAATCAGGGAATTCTGTTTCCCATTTGTCTCAAGATCTAGTCTCTTTTTCTATTTTCTCTCATGATGTGACAACTTATTGTAGTCCAAACTGCTAAATTGGGTTAGTGAGTGATTGTTGTTGCACGTTTATGGGACATGGATCTCTTCAAGAACCTGTTGTGATTTGTGAATGTTTTCCTTTCTTTCCTTCTTTTTTCAAGTTTTCATATTCTATATTTCACACAGAGATTATTTTTAAATTTTCTTTGACTCTTGATGTTTTTGATAATTGATTCATATGCCTTATATTCAACCATGTATCCCTGTGTAATTCTTATATGTATCCCTGAATCCTCCTAGGAGGAGGGATGTATTATAATTTTCCTCAGGGGGAACTATGTTATTGTTGTGAACTTTGCCTTGAGTTTGATCCTAATTTAGAACCAGAGACTACCTCCCAGAATCTAGAAGGCACCATGACGATGCCTGCAGAGACCTCACAGTTTACCAGAAGATCTAGATTGAACTTTGAGATATGGTGAATTTGAACTTTGGGGAGGTTGAAATGCTTTTGTTTTGAAGGTACACTCTTATACTAAAGGGGACTTCCACATAATTGGCTTCTTATCAATGCACCTATTTTTGGTTCTTTTCTTTTCCTTTTTCTTTTCCTCATCCTCAAATTATTGTAATTTCCCTTTAAAAACTGTAATATTTGCATATACCTCTAGTTCAAGTTGTTAGTTATGTTTCCATGATCCACTGGGAACACTGATCTCCCAAAGGATCACAGGGTGTTATGTATTGATTTAGAATCTTGAACCCTAGAGACTACATTTCCCACAATCCACTTTTTTTTTTCTGTCGTGCATCATTGGTTAATTTGGTATTCAGTTTCAACTTCCTTCTTGCTGGTGCTTTCCCAGGAAGCTCTCTCTTTGGCTTATATCAGTGTGGAGGAAGGGTGAAGTTTTTTTTTTCCCTTTCCCTGTTTTTTTTTTAATTCCTCTTTGCTCTAAGTGTATTTTAATAAATAGTATTAAATTAACACTTGGGATATTGAATATGAATTTCAATCTTTAAATTTGTAAGGTTTTAGTAAATAATCCAAATCATTATTTAACATTATATCCAGCAGCCCTCAGTCAATATTCATACTTCTTAAGATTAGTGACACAGATATTTAAGGTTGTTTTTTAAATAAAATTAACTATGTAAGTGAACTTCTGGAAGTCTATCAAATAAATATTTTACCTTCAAATAGAAATGAACTAGCTATGTGACCTTGGAAGTTACTTAATTTTTCTGTTAATCAGTTTCCTCATTATTAAGTGCACAAAGCTGAATTAGATGATATCTAAAGTTGCTTCCTATGTTAAAATTTTATAACCATTTATATTTAAATTGCTATATTTGCTAGTGATAACTGCTTAATTTTTAATTTTTTATTCCATCATTTGCATTCACCCATTATACATTGGTCATCTCAATAAGCATTTAGTAAGCTCCTACTGAGGTGTAAGGCATTGAGCTAAGTATTAGAGATATTTTAAAAAGGGAAGGAAATCCTTCCTCTCAAGAAACTCATAATCAAGAGAGGCAAAGAGCATGCTTATATCTGTATATATTCAAGATGTGCCTAATATAAATTTGCAAATAATCTCAGAGGGAGAGAATAAAACAGAATCTGACAATCAAAATTAAGGGGGGAATTATGAAAAGCATCTTGATGAAATTAGGATTTAATTGGGAGGTGAAGAAATGGGAGAAAACAAGGGGCAAAAATTTAAAGAGAAAATTCCAGGAATGTGGGAAGTCATTGAAAATTTAAAAAGCAGATGATAGAAATTATTCTATGAAAAGAAGACATTCACGACAAAGTATCTTTTAGTAGTGGGGGAGGACAAAGTATAAGAAGACTGGAATGATAAAAGAGGGCTAGATTAAGAAGGTCATTAACATATACTTTGCCTTAATGTCAGTTGTAAAATAGAAGACTTGAAGGGCTAGGCAATCAGGGGTAAGTGACTTGTTCAGGATTGCATAGCTAGGAAATGTCAGGACAGATTTGAATCCATGTCCTCTTGACTCCAAACCTTATGCAACCCACTGTGCAATCTAGTTACCCCAACAAAGTTGCTTTAAAATCTAGAGTTTATATTTAATCCTGGAGGTGATAGGGAAAAGATAGACTTTTTAAAATAACATGGTAACACCAGATCCTTTAAGAAGGTTAATTTGACAGATTAGGATAAAAAGAGAACTATAGTAGGGAGTCTATTGCAATAGACTGGTTGTGAGATTATGAGGGCCTACACCAGGGTAGTGTCAGTCAAAGAAGAAAAGGAAGAGTATATAAAAAGAACTGTGAAGGTAGAATCCCCAGGACTTGTTAAAATTCAATGTATAAGACAAGAGAGAAGGAGCTAAAGTATGATCTCAATTTTAAATTTGTATCAACACTTTGTAGGTACAAGCATGCCTTAAATTTATACTGAAATAATGAAAGCTTTTGGTAAATAATGAGAGAATAAAAATTTTAAAAGATGATTTAATAACAATACATATTGCTGAGTTATATTCCTGGGCAATTTGTAAGTAATTTAATGCCATTTCATTTATTATGAAAAGTCAAGATTTCATAACCATCTACTTTCCTCATTCTAATATATTATATAATAAGGTAAGACATTTCTATGTTCTCCCTGTATATTTTTTTCATGCTTTACAATTGGAATTTTGCTTCTTGGATCATTGGAATCTTCTTTGGATATTAATGATCTAATAGTGTCCTTTGTGGTTTTGGAAACACACCTCTTTCAGTTTTCAATAAAGCTGGCATAAATGTTCTCATAATTTACCCATCATACATCACATGTAAAAATCCCCAAGCATGAATATAAAATAATACACTGCAATGTATAGACATTGTAGACATGCTAATCCTTATTCAGGACACATGGAACACTATATAATTTCCACTTTCTTTATTGCTCCTTTGTGCTTGAGCCATTAAAAGGTAAATTTAAAATCTTTCATAAGAGAGAAGGTATCCACATTATGACTTTGCTTCTTTTTATAGCATTTTCATAATTTGTCCCTGATGCTCTATTGCTAAAACTTCATAATAACATTTAGGAAGATTTGTGCCAACACTGTCACATATTAAATTTGATTCTTACATGCAATATAAAAATGCTTTAGTAATTGATTTAATAAATAAAGTTGGTCTAATAGTAACTTTTTGTCATATTGATAGCTATTGGATTTAAATTATAGACCCTTGGAACTAAAAGAGATATACTTACATTCTAATTTATTATTTACTAGCTATATGACAATGGACAAGTTTCTTAGCATCTATATGCACCAATTTCATTATATGTAAAATGGAGATAATGATAGAAATTTCTTTCTTGATTACAAGCCTTAAAATATCACATAAATTATTATTGTTATTATTACTTTATTATTTATAAATTAATTTCATCTATATTAATAAAATAGTTATGTGTTTTTATGCTTTTAAAGGATTTACAGAAATAATATTCATTAAATGTCTTACATATAAATTTTGTCTGAAGCCTTTCTCTATAGCTATTCTTGTTACTATTTAACTTCCTTTCTTCAGTTGATGATAAAACCAAGAAAATAGTTGATATCAACAACTTACATATATAAAGTTTTTTCTTATATTTGAATAGGATTAATAAAATACTTCAAATTTCCTGGATTTCTTTTAGTATAAAATTTTCCCAATCATTTTCTATATACCCTTGTCTTCTGTCTTAGAAGCAATATTATGTATCAATTCCAAGGTAGAAGAACAGTAAGGACTAGGCAGTGGCTATTTAGTGACTTGCCCAGGGATGACTAGGAGGTGTCTGAGACCAAATGTGAACCTAGAAACACCTGTCCCCTGGCTCAGTTTCCATCATTTTTAGTATATCTTTGATTATTCACCTTAAAAACCATCTTCATTATGATTTTGACTTTCTATATGTTGTCCATATCTCCTTCAATTTGTGGAGCCCAGAATTTGGCAAAAGTAAATTGTTTAATATAAGGAATTTTATTTGGAAGTTATGTTGGTGTCAAACTATATAGAAATAAATATGAAGGACGAAAATGAAAAGTAAACTTTCTGAATTTGTAATAATTTTGTCATTTAAATATTAGACAATAAGAAAAAAATTAGTATTATGTTCTTCAATAAACATTTGTTGACAGTAAGGTGCTGCTTCAAAATAGGACAGAGTAGGAAATACAAATTATATTTGACATATCTTGCTTTAAGGGTTTTTAAAAATTTTATTTAGAATATTTTTCCATAGTAACATGATTCATGATCCACTCCCCACCCTGCTTCCCCCTCCCAAAGTTGACAAGCAGTTCCCCTGGATTATACATGTATCATCATTCAAAACCTATTTCTATGTTATTTATATTTGCAGTAGATCAATTCCTTAACATCAAAACCCTAATCACATGGAATTACCTCCAGGAATTGATGCAGAGTGAAAGGAGAATAACCAGGAGAATACTGTACACAGAGACTAATACATTATGGCACAAGCGAATGTAATGGACACTCTGCTAGCAGCAATGCAATAATCCAATACAATTTTGTGGGATTTATGAGAAATAACACTATTCACATCTAGAGAAAGAATTGTGGAAATAGAAACACAGAAGAAAAACAACTGCTTGATCACATGGGTCAATGGGGATATGATCGGGATGTAGACTCTAAGAGATCACCCTAATGCAAATATTAATAATATGGAAATAGGTCTTGATCAGTGACACATGTAAAACACAGTAGAATTGCTCATTGACTGAGGGAACAAAGGGGAGGAGAGGAAAAAAAATGAATCATGTAACCATGGAAAAATATTCAAAATGAATTAATTAAATGATATTTTTCAATTAAAAAAAAACCTTAATCATATCCCTATCACATTATGTGATCGCTCATATATTTTTCTAATGCATTTCTGGTTCCACGGTTCTTTATATGCATGTAGATAGCATTCTTTCTCCTAAATTCCTATGGATTGCCCTGGGTTGTTGCATTGCTACTGGTAGAAAAGTTCATTACATTTGATTGTGCCATAATGTATCAGTCTCTGTGTACAATGTTCTCCTGGTTCTGCTCCTTTAACTCTGCATCAATTCCAGGAGATAATTCCAGTTCACATTGAATTCCTCCATTTCTTTATTCCTTTTAGCACAATAATATTCCATCATCAACATATACCACAATTTATTCAGCCATTCCCCAATCTATGGACACCACCTAATTTTTCTAAATTTTGGCCACCAAAAAGAGATCGGCTATGAATATTTTTGTACAAATATTTTTCCTTATTATCTTTTTGGGGTATAAACCCAGTAGTAGTATGGCTGGATCAAAGGACAGGCAGTCATTTAAAGCCATTTGGACATAATTCCAAATTGTCTTCCAGAATGGTTGAACCAATTCACAACTCCACCAGCAGTGTATTAGTGTCCCAATTATGCCACATCTCATCCAACATTTAATACTTCCCTTTGCTGTCATATTGGCCAGTCTGGTATGTGTATGGTGGAACCCCAGAGTTGTTTTCATTTTAATTTCTCTAATCAGGAGGGATTTAGCAAACTTTTTCATGTGCTTTTTGATCATTTTGATTTCTTCATATGAAAACTGACAATTTATATCCCTTGACCATTTGTCAATTGGTGAATGGCTTAAATTTTTTTTTTTTGTAAATTTGACTCAGTTCCTTATATACATGGGAAATTAAACCTTTGTCAGAAAGTTTTGTTACAAAAATGTTCTCCCAGTTTTTTGCTTCCCTTCTAAGTTTGGTTGCATTGATTTTGTTTGTACAAAACCTTTTTAGTTTGACATAATCAAAGTCATTCATTTTACATTTTGAAATATTCTCTAGCTCTTGCTTGGTCTTAAATTCTTTCCTTTCCCATAGATCTGACAGGTATACTAATCTATGTTCACCTAATTTATTTATGATTTCACTCTTTATATTTGTCATTTACCCATTTTGAATTTATCCTAATAGAGGATGTAAGATGTTGATCTAAACCTAATTTTTCTCATACTGTTTTTGAATTTTCCCAGAGGTTTTATTTTAAAATAGTGAATTCTTGTCCCAAAAGCTGCAGCTTTTTTTTTAGTTTATTGAACACTAGGTTACTGAGGTCATTTATCCCTAGTCTATTCCATTGATAAAAAATTCTGTCTCTTAGCGAGTACCATATTGTTTTGATGACCATTGTTTTATAGTGTGACAAGGAAATCACTTTAAAAGACTGATATATATTAATTTAAGGTCGCCAAGGAATTCAGCTATGCAATTCCTAAATGAAAACTCAAGTCAGCAGTTAATCTTTTATGGAGTTTAATTACAATAGGAGGAAGAAAGGAATTAGAGATAGAGAGAGAGAAAAAGGGAGAGAAGGGAATAGGGCTTAAATACCCCTTCTGTTTAGGCTGGGCCAAAAGGCCCAAGCCCTTAGATAGCTGGGGCAAAGAAAAGAGATCAGTCCCTATTACTCACATGACCAAAATGGAGAAACAGTCTCAGAGGCCCCCACCTTCAGCTTCCTTCAGAGCAAGCTTCTCAGAGCACACTGCAACCACTCCGACAAACTCCTCAACCCCCTCCTCGAGTCTTCAGACCCCCCTATCCTTAAGGAAACTCTCCAAGTTGCCTCCCCTCAGTTCTCACATCTACCAATCACTGTCCATCAATTTCCCTGTGCCAATGGAGGCTCTAGCTTAACCCAGGACCGCCCAGAGGCTTTGCACATGTCTGTTGAAGGTCGTATTTTCAAATAATTAAATCTTTGATCCTTTGCTACAGCCCTTTCTAAATCCTGTTAACCTGAGTAGGGTAGAGATTGGAATAATTAAATTTTGATCTAGGCTGCAGCCCTTACTCAATCCTGTTAGGACTGAATAGGGTGGAGATTGATTCCAAGTATCTCCATTGTATCAATTCTAAAATCAATCATGACTCAAAGAAATTCCTGTTCTATGCTTAAGCATAGGTCAAAGTCCTTTCCATTGTTCAGCAAAAGGTTTCTGTCCTAAAGTAATCTTAAGAAGGTAGGAGAAGGAACCTCCCATGCCAATGGGGTTCACATTCCAATAGTCAAGACCCACTAACAATAGGAAATTTTTCAAGTATGAAATTTCCCAATGGTGAAATTTCCAACATTTATAAGTCTAAGAAATTTTGAGGTTTACAATAGTACAGTTTAAGATCTGTAACAGGTAGACCCCATCCTTCAATTTTTTTTTCATAATTTCCCTTGATATTCTGATCTTTTGTTCTTCCAGATGTACTTTGTTGTATTGTTTTTAAATTTTATTAAAAAATTGGTAGTTTAATAGTTATGGTACTGAATATGTTGATGAATTTGGGTAGCATTGTCATTTTATTATATAGCTCATCCGACCTAGGAGCAGTTAATGTTTTTCCAATTGTTTAGATCTAGTTTTAATTGTGTGAAAAAGTCTTTTGTAGTTGTATTCATATAATGTCTGTGTTTGTTTTAGAAGATATATTCCTAAATATTTTATATTATCTAATTTAATTCTAAATGGATTTTCTCTTTCTAACTCCTGCTACTGAGTTTTGTTGGAAACTAATAGAAATGCTGATGATTTGTTTGGATTTATTTTGTACCCTGCAACTTTAAGAAAGTTGTAAATTATTTCAACTTGCCTTTTGTTGATTTTCTAGGGTTCTTTAAGTATACCATGATATCATCTTCAAAGAGTGATAGTTTAGTTTTTTAATGGCCTGCTTTAATCCCTTCCATTTCTTTTTCTTCTCTAATTGCTACTGCTAACATTTCTAGTACAATTCACTCCTGATCTTATTAGGAAGGCTTCTAACTTGTCCCCACTGCAGATGATACTTGTTGATGGTTTTAAATATATACTGTTTATTATTTTGAGAAATGAGACTTCTATTCCTATACTTTCTAGTGTTTTCAATAGGAATGGGTGTTGTATTTTGTCAAAAGCCTTTTTCTGCATGTGTTGATATAATCATGTGACTTCTTTTGGTTTGATTATTGATATAGTCAATTGTGTGGATGCTTTAACTAATATTAAACCATCCTTGTATTCCTGATATAAATCCCACCTGATCATAGTGAATAATACTCGTAGTCACTTGCTGGGGTCTTTTTGTTAGTATTCTATTTAAGATTTTTGCACCTATATTCATTAATGAGATTGATCTGTAGCTTTTCTTCTTGATTCTGGTCTGCCTGACTTTGAAATCAATACAATATTTGTGTCATAAAAGGCATTTGGTAGAATCCCTTCTTTGCTTCTCTAGTCAAATAATTTGTATAGAATTGGGATTAGTTTTACTTTAAGTGCTTGATAGAATTCACTTGTGAATCCATCTGGTCCTGGGGATTTTTTCTTAGGAAGTTCCTTTATGGCTTGTTCAATTTCTTTTTCTAAAATGGAATTGTTTAAGAATTCTATTTCCTCTTTTGTTGATTTGGGAAATTTATATTTTTGTCAATATTCACTCATTTAACCTAGATTGTCATATTTATCAATATTTAATTGAACAAAGTAGTTCTTACTAATTGCCTTAATTTCCTCTTCATTATAGGTGAGATTGCTCCTTTCATCTTTGATACTGTTAATTGGATTTTCTTCTTTTTTATTAGATTAACTAGCTTTTTATCTGCTTTATTTCTTTTTTTCAAAAGTATCAGCTCCTCGTCTTATTTATTAGTTCAATAGTTCTTTTACATTAAATTTGATTAATTTCTCTTTTAATTTTAAGGGTTTCAAATTTAGTTTTTATCTGGGAATTTTTATTTGTTCTTTTTCTAATTTTTGATGAAGTGAGTCCAATTCATTGATCTCTGCTCTCTCTATTTTGTTGGTATAGGCAGTCAGTGATATAAATGCTCCCCTGAGTACTGCTTTGGCTGTATCCCATAGGTTTTTGTATGATGTCTCCTCATTGTCATTCTCTTTAATTAAGTCTGTAACTGTTTCTATGATTTCTTCTTTGACCCAACTGTTTTGAAGAATTAGATTATTTAATTTCCAATTAACTTTAAATTTGCTTTTCCATTGGACATTTGTTGATTATAATTATTACCACATTATGATTTGAAAAAGTGGCATTTGTTATTTCTGCTTTTCTGTATGTGTTTGTAATATTCCTATGCCTTAGTACATGGTCAGTCTTTGTATATGTACCATTGACTGCTGAGAAGAAGGTGTATTCCTTTTTATCCCTGTTCAGTTTTCTTCAGATATCTATTAATTCTAATATTTTTAGTACTTTGTTTATTTCTCTTCTTGTTTATTTATTTTTTGGTTTTATTTATTTAGTTATGAGAGGGAAAGTTTAAGAACCTCCACTTTTATGGTCTTACTATATATTTCCTCCTTGAGCTCCTTCAATTTTACCTTTATAAATCTAGATGCTATACCATTTGGTGGGAATATTTAGTAATGCTATTACTTTATTGTTTATGGTACCTTTTAAAAAAATGTAATTTCCTTCCTTATCTCTTTTAATTAGATCAATTTCTACTTTGGATTTGTCTGGTATCATGATTACTACTCCTGCTTTTTTTTTTTTTACTTTAGGTGATGCATAATATATTCTGTTCTAGTCTTTTACTTTGAATCTTAGTGTGTCACCCTGCCTCATGTGTGTTTCTTGTAAACAACATATAGTAACATTCTGTTTTTTAATCCACTCTGTTATCTGCTTCTGTTTAATTGGTGAGTTCATCCTATTCACATTAAGTATTATGATTACTAACTGCATATTGCCCTCCATCTTATTATCCCCTTTAGATCATGCCCTATTCCATTTTACTCTATTTCTTCTCATCACTATTTTGCTTTTTGTAACCCCCCCCCCTCACCAGGTCCCCTTCCCTTATATTCTCCTTTGCTTCCCTTGTCTTATTTTCCTTTTACTTCTCTTTAGGGTAAGATAGAATTCTATGCTCCGCTGAGTATACTTGGTTTTCCCTCTCTGAGCCAATTACAAAGAGAGTAAAGTTTAAGCATTGCCTGCTACCATCCTTATCCTTCTCTCTCTGTATTGATTTTTCTTGCCTCTTTATTATATAATTTTTCCCATTTGTTCTCACCTTGCCTTTCCTCTCAGTGACATCCTCTTAGCCCTTGATTGCTTTCTTTTACATGACACTCATATTCAAACATATCATATCACACATACACATTATTCCATATCATCACTTTTACATATACATCATATCATCATATACATCTTATTATCATAATCAACTTACTTTTCTACCCTCTTTATAAGTAGATTCTTTCTATCTTCTCTACTTCTGAGAGTAATTTTTTTAAACCCTTGCCTTCCATCTTAGTGTCAATACTGTGTATTGGCTCCAAGGAAGAAGAGTGGTGGTAAGGGCTAGGCAATGTTGATCAAGTGACTTGACCAGGGTCACACATCTGGGAAGTGTCTGAGGCCAGATTTGAACCTAGGACCTCCCTTCACTAGGTCTGACTTCTGAGAGTAATTTTTGAAAATTATAGAAATCCTCTTTCCATGTGTGTGTGTGTATATATATATATTTCTACCTTAATAAGTACCTTAAATTTTCTCTTTCTTATTTACCTTTCTGGGATTCTCTTGTGGTTTGCATTTGGCTTCAAATTTTGTGTTTTGGTCTCACTTATTCCTTAGGAATGTTTAGAAATCTTCTATTTTATTGAGTGACCATTTTTCCCTGAAAGAGTATACTCAGTATTGCTGGATAGGTGACTCTGGGTTGTAAACCCAAATCATTTCTGAATATCATATTCTATGACTTCTGATCCTTTAATGTAGAATCCACTAGACCCCGAGTGATTCTAATTGTAGCTCTATGGTATTTGAATGGTTTCTTTCTGGCTTCTTGAAGTATTTCTTTCCTTGGCTTGGAGGTGCTTAAATTTGGCTATTACATTCCTGGAGGTTGCCATTTGAGGATTTCTTTCTGCAGGCAATCTGTGAATTCTTTCAATTTAAATTGTATTTATTTGTTAAAGAATCTCTGGGCAATTATCTTTGATAATTTCTTGTAATATGATATCCAAGGTTTTTTCTTCATCATGCTTTCAGGTAGTCCAATTATTCTCAGATTGTCTCTCCTAGATTTATTTTCTAGGTCAGTTGTTCTTTCATTAAGACATTTCATGTTTTCCTCTGTTTTTTCATTCCTTTGATTCTTCTTTATTGTTTCTGGATTTCTCATGAAATCATTAGTTTCTAAATGGTCAATTCTGATTTTTAAGGCCTGGTTTTCCTCTATCAAGTTTTTATTCCCCTTTTTTCAATTGGCCCACTTCTTCTTGTATCAATTTCCTTTCTTCTTACATCACTCTCATTTCTCTTTGCTTCCTTTTCGTTTCTCCTTGCATCATTTTCATTTCTCTCACCCTCTTTTCATTTGTCTTTCTTAACTGGCTTTTGAAGTCTTTTCTGAGCTCTTCTAGACTCTGTGTCCATTGCATATTTTTATTTTTGTCTTTGTATATATTTCATTTGCTTTCACTGGCCACTTTTGCTTCTTCATCTTGCTCTTTATTTCCATAATAACTCTTTGGAGTTAGCAGCTTTTTTGTTTGTTTGCTCATTTTTCCTATTTAATTATAGGTAGGCTCTGTTTTCTAAGAAGTTCTTGTACCCTCTTAAATTTCAGTCCTTCCCTTGGTGCTATTTTTGGTTTATTTTCTGAGTTGTTACTAGTTTTCCAGATCATCTGAGGGTTGAGAGCTCTGAGTGTCCCCTCCCCCTGCTGAATCAATTGACCTTTGAGATTCTGCTTGCTTAAAGACTTTCCTCAGGCTTAGGTGTAAGCTTTTGATCTCAGTCTGAACTTGATAGTTATTTAACAGATTCTAGCCCCAGACATAGGCTCACTTGTTTTGATCTCAAGATATTCTTTTTTTAATTGAAAAAATTTATTTAATTAATTTAGAATATTTTCCCATCTTTATATGATTCATATTCTTTTGCTTCCTTCTCCCCCCCCCCCAGCTGATGTGCAATTCGATTGGGTTTTACATGTATCATTCATTAAGACCTATTTCCATATTATTGATAATTGTACTAGGGTGATCATTTAGAATCTACAGCCCCAATCATAGCCCCATCAACCCATGTGATCAAGCAATTATTTTTCTTCTGTTTTTCTACTCGTACAGTTCTTTTTCTAAATGTTGATAGTGTTCTTTCTCATAAGACCCTCAGAATTGTCCTGGATCATTGCAGTGCTGCTAGTAAAGAAGTTCATTACATTTGATTGTACCATAGTATATCAGTCTCTGTGTATAATGTTCTCCTGTTTCTCCTCCTTTCACTCTGCATCAATTCTGGGAGGTCTTTCCAGTTCACATGTAATTCCTCCAGTTCATTATTTCTTTGAGCATAATAGTATTCCATCACCAGCAGATACCACAATTTGTTCAACCATTCCCCAAATGAAGGACACCCCCTCCTTTTCCAATTTACTTGCTACCACAAAGAGCATGGCTATAAATATTTTTGTACTAGTCTTTTTTCTTATGATCTCTTTGGGGGTATAGACCCAGCAGTGCTAAGGCTGTATCAAAGGACAGACAGTCTTTTAAAGCCCTTTGGGCATAGTTCCAAATTGCCATTCAGAATTGTTCTCAGGGTATTCTTGATTCAATCAGGTACACCCTTGATTGCCCTGTCCTGAAGCTCCATCCTTAGTTTTAGGCAAATCATCCCAGGGAGGCTTCCACTGAGAATTATTTCCTCACCCCCAAACCAAACTATTTCCTCACCCCACATCCTGACTGGGAATCCTGACTTTGCTCTAGGCCCATGTGGATCAGTACCCCTTCAGCCCAGATTGCCTTGGGCTGGGACTCTAGACTTCTCTATACATTTTCAATTTCAAGGGTCTTAGTTGGCTTGGACCATTCTTTGCCCCAGCAGGATCTCTGGGTATGATTTAGCTTGGACTTAAGTTCAGAACCTGTGAGAGCAGATGTGTGGGGCAGTAGTGTGTGGTTTGCTCTTGGCTTGCTCCACACTTGTTGCTATGTCTCCTGCTAGTTCTCAACTCTCACCTTAGTTCTCCAGATGATCTTTGCCTGCCTACTTTTGGGCTTTTTCTTTTTTTTTTGAAGGTTGTTTTCTTCTATCTCTGTTGGTTCTTTCAGTCCTGGATTCATTTTGTGGCAATATTTTTCTCTTGATTGGAGAGTATTTTCATGGTGAGACAGTGCATTGCTGCCTAGTTACTCCACCATCTTGGCTCCATTCCTCGTGCTTTAAGTTTTACAAAGCAATACATATTTTTTATAAATCTATGTTATTCTAAATTGAGAGAGGTTAAGTGACTTTCCTGAGATCATATAGTAAAGATCTGTGATGGTTTTGAACCCAATTCCTCCTGATTATATCTAGCATTTTGTCCCATAGACCAACCTGTCTTTCTGAGTAAATAATTTTTTAAATCTTTATCTTCCATCTTTGAATGAATAATGTTTATTGGTTCCAAAGCTGAAGAGTGGTGAGGGCTAGGCAATGAGGGTTAAGTGACTTGCACAGTCATGTAGCTTGGTAGTGTGTGAGACCAGATTTGAACTTAAGACCTCCCATCTCTAGGCCTGGATCTCAATCCACTGAGCCACCTAGCAGTCCATCTCTTCCTATAAATAATTAAAACATCATTGCTTATTTCTGGAAACTTATAATCCATTTCACTTTGCTTGGCTTCAAAGAAACAATATTCTAAGTTGATGCATCATTTACATTAAAAAATGAATTATAAACTTATGTACAAAAATCTAAGTAATGCACATATTCATATATATATGTGTATATATATATAAGCAATTTCAAAAATGCATACTGTGAACTTCTCTAAAGAAATTTACTTTGTAATTTAAATATAAAAAACGCATTAGATTTTTTGAGCCTTCAAGAGAATATGAAATTAAAGAAAATTTGGAATCCTGTACAAGCATTCAAGGTAAAAATATATATTAAGTATAGGATAAACCTTATTCCATAGTATAGAAAATATAGAAAAAATGGAGAACTCATAACAGTACTTATACAGTAGATACACTTTCCTTTCTAGGGTGTTGCACTTTCCCCTTTCTCACTCCCCATCTTGATCCTTGCCAAATGCTATGAAATCTTCTGGACTCAATACTACTTTGTTTTGTTTGATTTCTCTCAAATGAGAAATAAATTTAGAATTGCTAAGGAGGCAATTTCTCAATATTCCAAAAGGTCCCCTTTTCACATAAAAGATTTGATAGATATCCAAAATGTTATTACTACCCTAAGGATTTGGACTCTTTTAGAAGGAAAAGAAAGTTGTAGTGGCTTTCCTGATCAGACTAGCATTGTCAAAAATAACTCATGGCAATCACTGTGAAATTCCAACTTTTTTTTTCTTTCCCACATGGTAAATTTACTCTTCATTCCCAAAAGATTATTTATCGTTGGTCAAGAAGTTGTTTTTTTTTTTGTTTTGTTATCTCTAGAAGACTATGGTTTTGGAACTCCTACAACTTTCTTGCATGGTTCCCCTTACCTTTGTCCCTTTGACTAGAATCATCACAAATTAGTCATTGACTTTCCATGGCTAGATGGATGTACTTAAAATGTAGGTGTTTGACATTCCCCTTTTAGTGTAAATGTATAAAAATTCAAATAACCACCATAGGCCTCTGTGAAAAAATAAACATTAACAATTCATGGGATGGGTTCAAATACCCCTATTTTGATCCCAGGAACATGTTTAGTTATTTTCCTCTATTTTTGTCCTCTTAAAAAGGAATAGATATGAGGCAAAATGTGCAAAAGGAAAAGTCTAAAAAAGCAAAAGTCTAAAAAGAAGTGTCTTTTTATGGTATATAAATATTAATGTATATTATGTCTTACAACAATAAATAATATATTCCCAATTGAACCAGAATTAATTGAGAATGGATCTGCATAATGGTCATTTCTTCATTCCAGGTAAACAGATTATTCTCTATTTTTTAGTTTTTATTTATAATTTATTAATACATGCTTAACTCTTACTCTCTGTGACCAGAATTTTGACCTGAAATCAATAACTCTTTAGGAATTCCAGAGATAACTACAAGGAATTTTGGGTCTCCTCACCTACAGCCTTTAAAAAAAAATTATATAGTCAATTTAGAACATTATTCCTTGGTTACAAGAATCATAGTCTTTCCCACCCTCCCCTAACCCTACCTTTCCCATAGCCAATGCACAATTGCAATGGGTATTACATGTGTCCTTGATCAGAACCTATTTCCATGCTGTTGATGTTTGCACTAGGGTGTTCATTTATAGTCTATATCCCCAAACATATACCCCTCAACCCATATAATCCATCAATTGTTTTTCTTTGGTGTTTCTATTCCCACAGTTTTTCCTCCAAGTTGTTCAGGATCACTGAATTGACACTAATGGAGAAGTCCATGACATTCGATTATACCACAGTGTTTCATTCTCTGTGTACAGTGTTCTCTTGGTTCTGCTCCTTTCACTCTGCATCAATTCCTGGAGGTCATTATAGTTCATATGGAATACATCCAGTTTATTATTCCTTTGAGCACAATAGTATTCCATCAGTAACATATACCGCAATTTGTTCAGCTATTCCCCAATTGAAGGGCATCCCCTCATTTTCCAATTTTTTTGCCACCAAAAAGATTTCAGGTCAAAATTCTGGTCACAGAGAGTAAGAATTAAGCATGTATGAATATTCTTGTACCAGTCTTTTTCCTTATTATCTCTTTGGGATACAAACCTAGCTGGATGAAAGGGCAGACAGTCTTTTAGCACCCTTTGGGCATAGTTCCAAATGGCCCTCCAGAATGGTTGGATCAATTAACAATTCCACCAGCAATGAATTAATGTCCCAAATTTGCCACACCCCCTCCAGCATTCATTACTTTCCATTGCTGTCATGTTGGCCAATCTGCTAGGTGTGAGATGATACCTCAGAGTTGGCTTGATTTACATCTTTCTGATTATAAGAGATTTAGAACAATTTTTCATGTGCTTATTAATAGTTTTGATTTATTTAACTGACAATTACCCATTCATGTCCCTTGCCCATTTATTAATTGGAGAATGGCTTGATTATTTTTTGTGAACAATTGATTTAGCTCTTTATAAATTTGAGTAATTAGACCTTTCTCAGAGGTTTTTGTTATGAAGATTTTTTCCAAATTTGTTGCTTCCCTTCTTATTTTGGTTGCATTGATTTTGTTTGTACAAAAACATTTTATTTTGATGTAATCAAAATTATTTTATATTTTGTGATTTTTTTCTAACTCTTGCTTGGTCTGAAAATCTTTCCTTTCCCAAAAATCTGACATGTATATTATTCTGTGTTCACCTAATTTACTTATAGTTTCCTTCTTTATATTCAAGTCATTGACACATTCTGAGTTTATCTTGGTGTAGGGTGTGAGATGTTGATCCAACCCAAGTCTCTCCCATACTGTCTTCCAATTTTCCAAGCAGTTTTCATCAAATAGTGGATTTTGGTCCACTGGGATATTTGGGCTTATCATAGACTGCCCTGCTGAGGTCACTTAGCCCAAGTGTATTCCACTGATTGTCCTTTCTTTCTCTTAGCCAGTACCATATTGTTTTGATAACCACTACTTGACAATATAGTTTGAGATCTGGGACTGCAAGGCCACCTTCCTTCACATTTTTTTCATTATTTTCCTGCATATCCTTGATATTTTGTTATTCCCAATGAACTTTGTTATGTTTTTTTCTAATTCAGTAAAAAAAAAAATGGTAGTTCAATGAGTATGGCACTAAATAAGTAAATTAATTTGGATAGGATTGTCATTTTGATTATGTTAGCTTATCCCACCCATGAGCAATCTATGTTTTTTCCAATTGTTTAGATCTTTTTTTAATTGTGTAGTTGTGTTCATATAGTTCCTTTGTTTTTCTTGGAAGACATATTCCTAATTATTTCATACTGTCTATGGTGATTTCAAATGGAATTTCTCTTTCTAATTCTTGCTGCTGAAAAGTGTTGGAAATATATAGAAAAGCTGATGACATGTGGGTTTATTTTGTAACCTCTGACTTTGCTAAAGTTGGTTGATTATTTGCACTAGCTTTTTAGTTGATTCTCTAGCATTCTTTAAGTAGACCATTATATCATCTGCAAAGAGTGATAGCTTGGTCTCCTCATTGCCTATTTTAATACCTTCAATTTATTTTTCTTCTCCAATTGCTACAGGTAGTGTTTCTAGTACAATATTAAATAATAGAGGTGATAATAGATATCCTTGTTTCACTCCTGATCTTATTGGGAATTCCTCTAGTTAATTATGTGGATTTTTTTCCTCATATTGAACCATCTTTGCATTCCTGCTATAAATCCTACCTAGTCATAATGAATAATGCTCGTGATTACTTGCTGAAGTCTTTTTGCAAGTATACTATTTAAGATTTTTGCATCTATGTTCATTAAGGAGATTGGTCTATAGTTTTCTTTCTCTGTTTTTGACCTACCTGGCTTTGGATCAGTACCATATTTGTGTCATAAAAGTAATTTGGTAGAACTCCCTCTTTGCTTATTCTGTCAAATAGTTTGTATAATATTGGGATTAGTTGTTCTCTGAATATTTGATAGGATTCATTTGTGAATCCATCTGGTCCTAGGGATTTTTTTCTTAGGGAGCTCTTTGATGGCTTGTTCAATTTCTTTTTCTTATATGGAGTTGTTTAGGTATTCTATTTCTTCTCTGTTAGTCTAAGCAATTTGTATTTTTGTAAATATTCATCCATATCATCTAGATTGCCATATTTATTGACAAATAATTGGTCATAATAATTTTAATGCTTGCCTTAATTTCCTCTTTATTTGAGATGAGGTCACCCATTTTCATCTTGGATAGCATCATTTTGTTTTTCTTCTTTCCTTTTTTTTTAATTAGATTGACCAGTCCTTTGTCTATTGTTTTTGTTTTTCAAAGTATCAGCTTCTAGTCTTATTTATTAAATCAATAGTTCTTTGAATTTCACTTTTATTCATTTCTCCTTTGATTTTTAGGATCTCTAATTTGGTCTTCATCTGAAGGTTTTTAATTTTTTAGTTTTTAGTTATTTAATTTGCATGCTCAATTCATTGACCTCTGCCTGCCCTAATTTGTTAATATATTAACTTAAGGATATAATTATCCCCCTGAGCACTTCTTTGACTGCATACCATAGATTTTTTAAGCATGTCTCATCATTGTCATTTTCTTCAATGAAATTATTAATTGTTTCTATGTTTTGTTCTTTAACTAACCAATTTTGGAGAATCATATTGTTTAATTTCTACTTAATTTTTGATTTGCCTCTCAATGTACCCTTAGTAATTATTAATTTCATTGCATTATGGTCTGAGAAGGTTACATTCATTATTTCTGCTCTTTTGCACTTTTTTGCAATGTTTTTATTCTCTAGTACATGGTCAATCTTTGTGAATGTACCATGTGCTGCCTAAAAGAAGGTGTATTCCTTTTTGTCCCTATTTATTTTTCTCCACATATCTACTAACTACTAATTCTAATTTTTTAAAGATTTCATTCACTTCTCTTACCTCTTCCTCATTTATTTTTTGGTTTGCTTTATCTAGTTTTTATAGAAGAAGGTTCAGGTCTCCCACTATTATAGTTTTTCTATCTATTTCATCCTTGAACTCCCCTAGTTTCTCCTTTAGAAATTTGAGTGGTATGCCATTTGGTGGATACATGTTGAATACTGATATTTCCTCATTGTCTATACTGCCTTTTATCAAGATGTAATCACCTTCCCTATCTTTTTTGGCTAGATCTATTTTTACTTTGGCTTTGTCAGATATTGTGATTGGTATTCCTGCCTTCTTTTTATCAGTTGAAGCCCAATAGATTTATCTCCATCCTCTTATATTTACCCTATGTGTCTATTTTCCTCCTGTTTGTTTCTTGTAGACAACATATGGTAGGTTTTTGGTTTCTAATACACTCTGCTATTCACTTGTGTTTTATGGGTGAGTTCATTCAATTCACATTCAGAGTTATGATTACCAGATTTGTATTTCCCAGCATTTTGATTTTCACTCCTATTCCTGCCCTTTCTTCTTTCTCTATTTCCTTCTACACCAGTGTTTTCTTGTTAATCAGTTCCCCTAATTCCCACCCTTATTTTACTTCCCTTTTTACCCTCCCCTTCTTATTCCCCTTATTTTCTTTAGAATCTTTTTAAACTACCCCATCGCCTCCCCCTTCCTTCTATTTCTTCTCTCCCCACAAGTCTGTTTGTTATCCTTCTACTTCCCTATAGGTCACAAATCAATTTTCTGCCCCAAAGTATTTGAGTGTTATACCCTCTTTGAATGAATTTCAGTGCACATAAGAATTCAGTATTTCCTATCTCCAACCTCTTTATCCTTCCAGTGTATTGATGTTCTTCCCCACTCCTGCCTTGTGCTTATTGGTGACATAAATTTATCCCATTTTGTTTCTTTTCCCATTTCTCTTAGCATTAACATCTTTTTTTTAACTCTATATGTGTGAGAGATATGCATATATATGTCTATATACATATTTATGTCTTGGCATTTCATCCTATACAGTTTGTGATGGTTCCCTCTAAGTGTAATTCTTCTAGATACCCAGGTGATAATAACAGTTTTTTAAAGTTACCAATATCCTCTTTTCTTATAGGGATACATATCACTTTAACTTATTGGATCTCTTAAAAAAAGTGTTTTTGTTTTGTTTTGTTTGTCTTTCCTCCCCCCCCTCTTTCTTAATTACCTTTTGATGATTCTCTTGGGTTCTGTGTTTGAGCATCAAATTTTCTATTCAGGTCTGGATTTTTCTTTACAAATGCTTGGAATTCTTCTCTTTTGTTAAATGACCATACTTTCCCCTGCAATAATATGGTCAGTTTTACTGGGTAGTTGATTCTTAGTTGTAGACCTAGTTCCCTTGCTTTCCAGAAGATCATATTCCATGCCTTTTGGTCCTTCAGTGTATATGCAGCCAAATCATGTGTTATTCTCACTGTAGTTCCATAGTATCTGAATGACTTCTTCTTAGCAGCTTGTAATATTTTTTCATTGGTCTGATCATTCTTGAATTTGGCTATGACATTCCTGGGTGTTGTCAGCTGGGGATTAAATACAGGAGGTGATCTGTGGATTTTTTGAATCTCCACTTTTCCCTCTTGTTCTAGAATGTTGGGGCAGTTTTCTTGGATGATTTCCTGTAGGATGATGTCCAAGCTTTTTTTTTTTTTTGTGATGGTCTTCCGGTAGCCCAATGATTCTTAGGTTGTTTCTCCTGGAATGATTTTTTAAAACTTCTGTTTTGTGAATGAGGTGCTTCATATTTATCTCAATTTTTTTCATTCTTTTGATTTTGTTTTATAGTTTACTGCTGCCTTGTGAAGTCGCTTGCTTCTAATTCTTCTATTCTGGTTTTTAATGACTGAATTTCATCCCTGGATTTTTGGTCATCCTTTTCTTTCTGATCTTCTATCTCCTTTGCCTGATTTTCAAGGTGATTAATTTTGGCTTTCAAAACACTATTTTCTGTTTCCAGATGACTTATCTTGCTTTTTAAGTTCTTTTCCCAGTTGTCTTCAGCCTCGTTTAATTGTGTTTTGAATTGTAATTTGAGTTCTTCCAAATCCTGTGACCAATTCACTGGAGTTTCTGTGTTTTTTCTTGGTGTTCCTTGATCTTACTCTGTTATATTTTCTCTATGTTCATTGCTTGGATGGAAGCTGTCAATTGTAATTTCTTTTTGCTTTTTCCATTGTTTGCTCATATTTGCCCCTTTCCCCCCTGTAGTTGCCTGTACTCTTACTCCTCTCATTGTGTACTGGATCTGTGCTTTTGGGCTTTTCTGTCAGCCTTCACCCTTGGAGCTTAGCAAGGCACTCAGAGCAGTCTGTAGTGGAGGGGTGTTGGACCTTGAGCTTTCCTACCCTCTGAAGGTTTATTGAGATTAAGCCCAGTTGAGTTGAATTTGCAGATCTGGATGTGCCCTGAGACCAAAACCTCAGGGGAAGGGGGAGGGGGATAATATGAAGTGTCTCTGCTTCTGTGAATGGTTTGTCTCCTCTGTGCTTCTCCTTGAACTGCCTCTGAGCCTCCCATGTTCTAAGCTCTCAACCTGGTACAGCTTTCCCCTAAGGTACTCCCTACAGGCTAGCACCCTTGCCTGCCCAGATATTCCAGTCACTGCTGGAAGCTCAGTACTGTAGGTGGAGGAGTGGTCCTGGGACCTTCCTTTTTCCTTCTCCTTAAACCCGAATGTTCTTGAGTTCAGGCTTTTCGGGGGCATACCTTTTAAGTTGAGGTCAGCAGGAGGGTTCCTTGACTCTGTCCTGTTGTTAGGTTTGGTTTTCAGTCCCCTAGGAGCATTTGGTTTTTAATCAGCAAGGAAGGTTTTTCAGAGGTCTGAACTTTCACTGCCTCTATGCTGCCATCTTGACTCCTCTTTCTAAACAGATTATTCGTAAAGAAGACAACCTCTCTACCTTCTCAGTTTGCTTAATTGTTCACATAAAAGGATTCTGTTAAACCCAAATTATTAAAAGAAATAACTACCTCTTTCTGTGTAATAACTATTATTGAGGTCATGTCAATATGTTAAAAATTAGAAAGTATATAGAATTATTATTATACTACACTAACAATTCTATAATATATACTACATATATTACACACACACACACATATATATATGTATATATGTACTATACAATATATTCAATTGAAATACAATTACTCTGTTCTTTCGAGGGGATGCTACATATATTTCAATCTTCATCATAGTTCAGGTGCTTCAAACTCATAGCAACATGCTGTTTATAGTTTTAAATCTATTAAGAAGAGAAACAAAAGGATTTTCTAGGGGCACAATTTCCTCATTTTTCCAATGAACTCTTTCTTTTGCCTCAGTGACTAATATAGACATCTAGATAGTAAATATTCTCTATCTTATTCTTATTCTCACAGAAATAAATAGAAATATTTACCACAAATTAAAAAAAAAATAAAACACACATTATCAGTCCATAATTTAGAGTCAGCAATTAAGAAAGGGGAAAAATGTAAACTGAAAGATGTTATACTTTGGGGGACATCAACTTGTCAATAAATATATATGCTAAAGAAAAGGATATTTGTAGCCTCTACATTCTAAGCTACTTATTATGCTATATATAATGATTAAAATATACTTATTGTTATATGGGACAATAAATATTTTTCCAGGCACCAAAACATAACCAAAGGTAGGACAAGATATCAACTCAAGGCACCTGTTGTGGAGTTAGAAATCATGGGTTTGAATCTTGATTCTGGGATTTACTACTTGTGATAATCTTTGGGCAAGTTACTTCAGCTCTCTTGGTCTTGATTTCCTCAACTGTAAAATGAGGGTGTGAGAATGGATAACCTACAAGGTACTTTTGTCTTCTATTATTTTATGTTTTGTCTTGGTAAGATGACATAATTAAAAATACTGAGGAGAAGAATACATGAGCCCAAAGTTGTATGATCTTGGACCAATCACTACATCTTTCTAGGGTCCACTTTCCTCATCAGTAAAGTTAGCTTAATGATAACTTCATTTCTACAGAGCAGATCTGTTATTATGGAAAAAAAGTATTATCATATATAAAGTTCTTTAAAATATTACTATATTATTTGGATGTCAGGTATTATTAAGTTGAAATGAAATAAAATTTGGCTTGATTAAATAAAAAATTAAAGAAAATGAAAATCATTCCAAATCAATATTCTAGCTCACAGGGTAGTTAAGTTGTCTATCACTCACTGAATGTATTCAAGTAACGGCTATTTGACCATTTGTCAGAGATGTAGTAGAAATGATTTATTTTTAGACCCGAGTTAAGCTTGATGGTTTCTAAGCAGAGCTATAACTAGGACTGAGCAATAGGGACTTTGTTTGAAGGTGCCTATTTGAAAGCAATTTTACTAAAAGTCAACTGAAAGTAGTTGTGAATTAGTGACTACAAATTCAATCATAAGAGAATGCTTATATAAGGAAAGGACCCCTAAATGCTCTAGGATGTAGTTATTTTATTTCATGCAATATTATTTTTCTTATATTAAGTCCTTGAGAGGCAACTAATACATTGTTGTCAACATTCCTAGAATTTAACGAAATGCCTAGTACATGCTTAAAACATGTTTGCTTATTTGATTGAATGAACCAATAATGCCTACATCATGAAGCAAATATAGTTCAGTCTTAACAAAATTCATCACTTCCCTTCCAACAACTTTTTTTGTCTCCAACAACTTCTGCAAAAGTTGGATCTTGCTGTCTATTCCTCTGAGGAAATTATATACATCTTTCAACAGAGACTAAAAATAATAAAAATAACCTTGATATCATATTTCAAGAAATCTTAAAGAAAACTGTCCTAATCTATTAGAACAAGAGGGGAAAGTAGATAAAGAAAGACTTTACTGGTCAACTTCTGAAAGAAACCTCAAAATGAAAAATCCCAGTGACATTAAAGTCAAATCCAGAGCTTCTAAGTCAAAGAAAAAGGCAAATAGTCAGAACTCAAGTTCCAAGAAGCTATAATAAGTGTTACATGCAACCGAGCAGCCACCAATGTAAATGAGTAGAAAAGTCAGAATGTGGCATTTCAGAAGCCAAAGTATTTGTCGTTATAGCCAAGGATAACTTAAGCATCCAAACTAAGTATAAACCTACAAGGAAATAAAAGGCTCTTTTTTGTAATGGTGGACCTCCCAGAATTCCTGATGAAAAGATCAGAGTTGACAAGAAAATTGGAAATTAAGACACAGAAGTTGGGAAAAACATAAAAAGTCAACAATAATTTTGTTTTGAAATTATAAATAATGACTACTTATGTTATGAGGAAATAATTTATGTATCCCATCTGAACACCATCACCATAAATCATAGAGGAAGTCTAATTAGATAGAAGTCCTGGGAGTGATTCTAATGTCTTGGTGATATTAAAGAAAAAGGTGAAAGGAATGTGAAGAGGAATATGGTTGTGTGAACTAGGGAAGAAAAAATTCAAATGCCTTTACTAGTATTAAGGATCCACCACAATGTGGTATTATACTACCTTCTCCACCTTATATTACTTCACTCTATGAATTCAGTGCTACACAATAGATTGTCCCATAATTGATTTGTATTCTACACCTTTGTGCCCTTTTCATCCACTTCCTTATTATGCCTGTAATGTCTTTTTGACAGAATTAGAGAGGTGGAAAGATGTCTCTGACCATCTGCTTCAGCCCATAAGAGAAAGAAATACATGCCATAAATGACTTTGAAAAATGATTATCTAGTTTCTGCTTGAAGATCTCCAAAAAGAGGAACATGCCAACTTTTCAAGAAAGCTGGATTCACTTTTGGACAGTTTTAATAGTTATAAAGCTTGTTTTTCATGGTTTCAAATCTTAATCTTGTCATTCAGGTTTCTACCCATTACTACTGATTCTGCCCTCTGGGGTCAAGCAAGACCAATCCAATTCCTACCCTCCATGATAAGTGCTACTAATACCAAAAAACAACTGTCATGCTTCCCCTTATAATTTATTTTCTTTCCAGACTTCAGATCTCTAATTCTTTCCATTGAATTTAGCATATCATGGATTTGAAGTCCTTCACTATTCTAGATGCCATTCTCTGAATGAATTTATCCCTAGCTTAACAATATTCTCTTTAAACTGTAAATTTAACACAGTATTCCAGATGTCATCTGACCAAGGTATATTGTTCAGAAAGAGTATAACATTTATTTTTGAAAACTATGCCACTATTTATTTGATCCAAGTTAACATATGTTAACAAGTTACAATGTTGATTCAATTACCCTGCAATCTACTAAAACCCCTAGATCTATTTTTTCCTGATAAACCATCCTTTCCTAAACTTATGCAGTTGATATTTTTTGAAACCAAGTATTAGATTTCACATTTATCCCTACTGAAATTCTATTAACTTGATGAATTACTGACCATTTTGAGAAGTCCGTGTGAAATTCTACCTCACCTATGAAATGTTCCCTATAATTACTTTCCCATTTACACCTCACATAACATTTTATTTTGCAGCTTTCTAGTGCATTTGCCATGTAATAGGATATATTATAATTATCTGTCTTCTTTTCTTATCCCCTTAACAGAAGATGAATTTCCATAAGAGAAGGAACTATGCCTTTACTTTGTATTGATTTAATTTATTTTTCTTACTTAGTACACTCAATGCTGGGGTGGGGGGGGTGCTGAATGAATTTGCAATCATTCTTTGCAAAGATACTATGATTTAAATAGCTAGACCTACCATGTATTTGAGCCTAAAAATTCCCTAATTTAGAGACTTTCTCTATGCTAAAATGAAGTTAATAATTGAAGGGAAAAAACCCACAAAACTATGTTAAATTATTTTTGAAGTGTTTTTGTATTTATTTTTAAATTTTGAATTGAGTATTTATTTATGGAAAATCATATTTGAAATAACTCTTCCAAATTTATTTCTTTAGGTTTGTAATTCTACTTCCTGACTATTATAACTCATCCCTCCAATCTCAAGGCTACTAACTAAAACTTAAGATCTAAGTTATGTTGCTTTCCAAACCCTATTGTGATAAACACATGTTTTATTCATTTAGGCCTACTTTCTCTGGGGAGCTACATAGCGATCTCCAAAGAGCAAAAATAGAATTAAGTACACCACTGAAAAGGACATATATTTCATTTGTTCTCTCAGGAATAGATGGCATTTTTTAAAAGTCAATAGATTCACCATATTAACCTTAATTAAAGATAACATAATATTTAGTTATAGTAATGAAATACCATTATTTGAAAATTAGCACATAAAACAAACTTTGAGAGCATACAGTACAATTCATGCCATTCTGTGTCATAAAATTATAGCTGATGATGATTTTACCAGGTTAATCATGCAGTCATAAGATCAGAAGTTGAGAGAATATTGAGAATTCCAAGTTAATGGAATGTATTTTATCAGGAGATTTTGAAATAGAGATATTCCTCAAATGCTTGTAGGATAAAATTACCTCTCCTAGGTGAGGCTATATTTTGAAAAAGAAATTAAAATACAAAAATATACTCTATTCAGATTATTAATAATGTTTCTGTGAAAGTTAAAGGAAAGAGAGGATTTGAAGTTTTGCATATTCAGTCTCAAAAGGAAAAATGGGTATTAGTGTACTTTCCTTCCTTCAGCTTAATAAATTTCTCCATGAAATCAATTTTAAAACATGAATTAAGTGTGCAAATCACAGTACTAGATATTGGAGGAGACACAAAGTTTAAATAAGATCATATCTGCCCTCGTGGAATTCACTGTCAACTAGAGTGAGAAACATTATTATGGCACATAATAATGATTGGTCAATCCTTCTGACTGAGGTGAAAGAAATAACAAAAATATCAGAATTAAAAAGGATACTAGCAAATATTCAGTTTAATTCACAACTTAGCAAAAATAACCTCTACCATCTACAAGAGACTTTGTCCTTCATTTTCTAATTCAAGACCTTTACTAAGGGGGAAACCCTAACTTGGAGGTAATATTCTCCAATTCCAAAGTGGTCTAATTCAAAGGAATTTTTTTCCCTTACATGAGACATAAATTTTCCCCTTTTGGAAAATTTTCCTTTATTTCTGTTCTCTGGGGCCAAGTGGAACCAGTCTTTTCCCTTTATAATGGAAAGCCCTCCCTTCAATTTCACAATTTTCTGTTGCCTGGTAAATAATGGCCAATATACTAAATTAAAACAAATGCATTTTTTTCTCTGAATTGCAAGTTTACAAAGACTCTTAATAGAAGTATATGAACCTGAGCCATTCCAGTAAAGCAAGGTAAAACCTTCAAGGCTCTGAATGGCAATTAGTAGACATTTTTAACTCCTTAGGAAGAGCATTGAGGAGGCATCTAGGTGGCTGAGTAGATTGAGAGTGTGGTCCACAGTTGGTAGGTCTTGGGTTCAAATGCTGACTGAAACACTTCCTTAGTTACTAGTGCAATTGTGTCCTTACACTCTGATAATTCAGTTATCTACAGTTTATAAGAGGTGTTTATTTATACCCACTTATTCAGCCATTCACAGTAGGTCTTGGAATATTCTGCATTTGTAAAGGGCACCACCATATATGATGAAGAATGACATTAGCAATTAGCACTAGCAATCAAAGGTTGCTATGAGAAATACCTTAAGTTTCTGGTTAAATGGGGTATAAGGAATCATTCTTTTTTTGTGTATGAATTCATTATGAAATCCCTAAAAAACTCATATCTCAAGTTATCTTTAATACATCCTACCTAGTGCTACTAGACTAATTTCCCTTAAATACAACTTGGTACAAAAACTATTAGTAGCTCCCTGTTGCTTACAAATTCTTAACCTTAGTATTAATATTCCTCTAGGTCTGTTCCCAGAGTACTTTTTCCATCTTTATTTTTATTTAATCATTCTGAGAATGATAATTACAAATAAAATGGTATATTCATTGTCCTTTAGAAATTTGAGAAGTGTATTGGTTAATATGCATGTCTCAGACATGAATGATTCTAACACACATTGGTTCTGTGTTCCTGGGCAATTAATTTGACTTTTCATTGTCATGGGCAACTTTTTGAGCCTTTAAATTATAGAAAATCTGTTTATCTTCAGATGAAATATTTATTCTAGGATACTAAGATATTTATTCCTTGGAAAGAGGAAGTTTATTGTCTGGAGCTTCCTAAACCCATGAAAGCATAGGGATGTTCAAAATGTATGTACACATGTATGCACATAAAACATGTCATAAATATTCTTTCCTTTTATTTTGATATTCCTTCCTCAGAAGAACCACACCTCTTAACACTTCATGAAAGTTCTGTTATTCTTTTTATACTCAGCTTAAATATCACCTCCTCTATAAAGTGTCTCATTTCTCTGAACCAGTGTTTCCTCACTTCACTGAACTTCAGCTGTTCTTATAATCTGTTTTGCTCAAATGCATTGTACTCATTTATTGATCATTTTAAATAACTATACAAAGCAATAAGTTAAGTAGTAGGATAGGTTCACTATAATTAAAATTTAAGACTTGCCCTATTTGAAATAGATATGGCAAATATGAAATAGATAACCATACTATAGGCTCATAAGTTGTAATAATAAAATACAAGATGCAAAGTAATATTCCAGGTTGAAGATTAGAAAACTATTTATTTAAACTAATAATATATAGTCTACTCAGAAATTCTTTTAAAAAACCCAAAATGAAACCATCTGTAAAATTATTGTATTTTAAAAAAAAAGCTATTGGCAAGAAGTTGGAAAGTAAAAGGGCATCCTTCAATCGGGGAATGGCTGAACAAATTGTAATATTTGATAGTGATGGAATATTATTGGGCTATAAGGAATGATGAGAAGGATGATTTGAAAAAAGATGGAAAGATCTACATTAACTGATGCAGAGTGAAATAGGCAGCACCAGAAAAAAAAATGTACACAGTAATAGCAATATTTTGGAATGATCAAATTAGATAGACTTTGCTACTAATAGCAATATAACAATCCAGAACAATTCCAAGGGATTTATGAAAAAGAATGCTATCCACCTCCAGAGAAAGAATTATTGGAATAGGAATCCAGACTAAACTGTATGATTTATCATTTGTTTATTTGGGTTTATGTTTGGGGTATTGTTCATATAATATTGTTCACTTACAAAAATGAATAATTAAATATGTTTTACATGATAATGCATGTATAATCCAGAATGAATTGCTTACCAATTCTGGTAGAGGAGAGGGAAGAAGGGAGGCAATCTGGATCATATAATTTTTGAAAACTTACGTAGAAATTTGTTATTAAAATTTAAAGACATTCTAATATTTGGTGCATTTTACTCAATTTAAACAAAACAATGTGCAGATACGTGTATATATTATTAATTTGGTATTATAGTATACCATTTAAAAATATGTATATGTCCCTTGCAATGAAGGGATTCTTCAGAATTGGTATCCTGCTTTTGCCAATCTGTCACTATTCCTACAGAAATATCTTTCCTTCATTTTAAAACACAGTCATAGACCTGAGAGTCATTTTGTATTCCTCTTTGTTTCATGCTATGCCCTGGTCAAAGAATGAATCACCAAGTAATCTTGCCTTCTCTTTCTAACGGGGTTGTAAATGCCTTGAGAGCAAAGGCAGCCTTTGTATCTTGTATCACAAGGACCTAGCCTATTCCCTTGTGCAAAGAGGCACTCAATCAATATTTTTCTTTAGGTTTTGAAGGGAATGACAGCTTTACTCTCCTCATAGCACTGCTTTTGAATAAACACAAATAGAATGGTTATTCGACGTGTCTCATATATATATATATATATATATATATATATATATATATATATATATATCAGAGAATACAGATGAGAAGGATAAACAGCAAGCATAAAATCTAGAACATTTCCTATTCCTGCAAGTCAATATCCAAACTGGGATGGTACTTCTAGTTAGCAGGCAGAGCTTAAGAAATACTTATAGTTTTCTATTATCATACATTCAAAACTTTAATTATAATTATGTTAAAGGATCTAATAGAATTTAAAAGTTTTACCCATAATAATTAATAACCACCCAATTTGTAAGTTAATTAACAAGATTTGCTAAGATTTTGCTATGTACCAGGCACTCTTATAGATGCTGGAAATACAAAGCAAAAAGTTATAGAGTTATTAAGGAACTTATACTATATAGTGAAGATATGGCATGCACAAATATAGTTCTATAGGTTTATATGTCTAGTACTTAGTGCTTGGCACATAGATGAGTACTAAATTCATTTATACAGAAAAGAACATTTGAGACATCTGTTCTTTAATAGATGAAGAAATGGAAGACCAGAGAAGTTTTGTAACTTGTGCAAGGTCACACAGATGTAAAAGCAACAGAGCTAGAATTAAAAACCAAATTCCACTGACTCTGTGCCAAACATTCCTTTTACTGAAACAAAGAGCTTTACAATGAATAAAAATATATCATAAATTATAAATTGCTAAGATTGTAAGATTTCATTTTTCTGTTTTTGCTAGCAATATTTTGTTGTTATTATTTATGATTTTCCTATAGATGAAAGATACTAGGAAGTAGGATATGTGACTACTTCTGATTTTGTCACTAACAGTTGCATGACCAAAATGAAAATCCTTTACCACTCTCTTTCTCAGTTTATTCACCTGAAAAATACGGGGAATACATACTCCCTAAAGTTTCTACCAAATCTAAGTTTTAGGATTTATAATTTTTATTTATGTGTTGTTTTGGGGGCATTAATCATTAGAAAAATATTTAGTGATGTGGAAAGGTTGCAGATGTAGTTGCAACACATTCATAGGATGACTTTTAGGGAAAATATGGTCATTTTTTGTTTATAATTTTAATTCCTCTACCTTGAGAGTTTATAGAATCTAAGAAATGAGCATATAATGGGTGTTACTTAGTTCTTATTAATAGCACAATTGGCCTAAACATTCCAATACCATACCAAGTTTTATATTAGAGGATTGTGTGTATGTGTGTGTGAGTGTGTGTGCCTGGCATGAAGAAAAAAAAGCATTGTTATAGATAAGTCACCTAAGGACTAATTGTTTTTATCTGGAATATCAGTAAATAAGCATGTTTGGTCATTTATGGTAGTAATTATTACCATCAATAAAATATTTCAATTCTTTTCTTAATAAAATTTCTTTATTTCCATTTACTCATTGTAGTTAGGCAACATATTTGTTTGTTTGCATTAATAGATCTTATTCTCTCAGGAATTCCAACCTCTCTAGAAATGCCTAGAAATAAAATTTAGGAATTAAGATCATGCTATCTTAGACTTGGAGAGGACATTAGAGTTCATCAGTTAAGCTTTCACATTAAATTCCTTCCCTTTGCCAAATACTAGCCCTAATTCATATCCCTTGTGTTAGAATCAAATATGCTTCTTCCGGTTAAGATGGCGGCTTAGAGAAAGCTGAAGTTCAGATCTCCGGAAAACCCTTCCCGACCGATCTCAAACTAGAAGCTCCTAAGGCGCCGAAATTCAAAACGATCAACAGCACAGACCCTGGGAACCCTCCTCCTGGACCTGGACCCGGTTCAAAAGGTACGGCTCCCCTTAAAAGCCAGAACCCGAGATCCCTCGGACCTCAGGGGTAGGAGCGCAGAGTCCAAGGCTCCCGGAAGCGGCAGCCGGCCGGGCTCAGAGAGCAGGGTCTGAGGAACAACAACCCTCAGGGTCTTCTACCCAAGTCCCAGTCCCGGTGAAAGTGACTGCCTGGGGCCTCCACTGCAGAGAGCTGGTCGGTCCGGGTGAAAGTTACTGCCTGGGGCCTCCGCTGCAGAGAGCCGGTCAGTCCGGGTGAAAGTTACTGCCTGGGGCCTCCGCTGCAGAGAGCTGGTCAAAACAACAGCAACCCTCAGGGCGGGCAAGACAGCCTCACGCGCTGGATCCTGCTATCCAAGTCTCAGTGAAAGTCTGTGCTCTCGGAGCTTGGGGAAGCGGCAGCCCATCCCCCCGCAGGCCGATGAAACAGCCTCACGGCCAGCGATTCTGAAGGCAACTTCCGGAAATCGAGCCAGGGGGAGAGTGTGGCCTCGTGGTCCAACCCTTCCATTCCAGTTCCAGTGAGGCATATTCAGTTTAACCCAGGGAAAGCTCGTAGAACCAACATCTGCCCCGGACTAAAGCCTCTGATCACCAGAGATAAGAAAAGCTAATCCTCCACATTCAGAGATGACAAACTCTACAGAAGCACAGAAGCCCCAAAATACCAAGAAAAATAAGAAGAAAGGGGCGACTCTGGACACATTCTATGGAGCCAAAATACAAAATACAGAGCAGATAGAAGAAGATATACAAGAAAATTCTCCAAAATCTTCAAGAGGAAATAGAAACTCTCCACAAACACATGAAGAATTTGAATCAGAAAGGACCAAAAAGATGGAAGCCCTCTGGGAGGAAAAGTGGGCAATGATGCAAAAGAAATTCACGCATCTACAAAACCAGTTTGACCAAACTGTAAAAGAAAACCAGGCTTTAAAGCAAGAACTAATAAAGCAAAGCCAAAACACCAAGAAATTAGAAGAGAACATAAAATATCTCACCGACAAGGTGATAGATCTGGAAAACAGGGGGAGAAGAGAAAATTTAAGAATAATTGGACTCCCAGAAAAGCCAGAAATAAACACCAAACTGGACATGGTGATACAAGATATAATCAAAGAAAATTGCCCAGAGATTCTAGAACAAGGGGGCAATACATCCACTGACAGAGCTCACAGAACACCTTCTACACTAAACCCCCAAAAGACAACTCCCAGGAATGTAATTGCCAAATTCCAAAGCTATCAAACAAAAGAAAAAATCCTACAGGAAGCCAGAAAAAGACAATTTAGATATAAAGGAATGCCAATCAGGGTCACACAAGACCTTGCAAGTTCTACGCTGAATGATCGTAAGGCATGGAACATGATCTTCAGAAAGGCAAGAGAGCTGGGTCTCCAACCAAGAATCAGCTACCCAGCAAAACTGACTATATACTTCCAAGGGAAAGTATGGGCATTCAACAAAATAGAAGACTTCCAACTTTTTGCAAAGAAAAGACCAGAGCTCTGTGGAAAGTTTGATACCGAAAATCAAAGAGCAAGGAATACCTGAAAAGGTAAATATTAAGGAAAGGGGAAAAATGTTATCTTCTTTTACTCAAACTCTCTTCTATAAGGACTACATTTATATCAACCTATGTATACTAATATGTGGGGAAAATGTAATGTATAAATAGGGGGTAAAGAAAGACCAAATAGAATAATGGTTCTCACACAAAGATTCACAGGGGAAGGGGAGGGGAAGAAAACTCCTATAAGAAGGAGAGGAAGAGAGGGGGGGGGTTTACTTAAACCTCAATCTCAGGGAAATCAACTCTGAGAGGGAAAAACATCCAGATCCATTGGGATCTTGAATTCTATCTTACCCAACAAGGGTAAGGAGAAGGGAAAACCAAGGGGGGGAGGGGGAGAGGGAGAACAAAAAGGGAGGGAAAGAGAGGGGGGAGGGGGAGGGAACAAAAAGGGAGGGACTAAAAAGGGAAACATCAAGGGAGGGGACAAGGGGGACTGATTCAAAGTAAATCACTGGACTAAAAGGTAGAGCCGAAGAAGAAAAGGTTAGAATTAGGGAAGGCAATCAAAATGCCAGGGAGTCCACAAATGACAATCATAACTTTGAACGTGAATGAGATGAACTCACCCATAAAACGTAGACGAATAGCTGAATGGATTAGAACCCAAAACCCTACCATATGTTGTCTTCAAGAAACACACATGAGGCGGGTTGACACCCACAAGGTCAGAATTAAAGGATGGAGTAAGACCTTCTGGGCCTCAACTGATAGAAAGAAGGCAGGAGTGGTAATCATGATATCTGATAAAGCCAATGCAAAAATAGACCTGATCAAAAGGGATAGGGAAGGTAATTATATTTTGTTAAAAGGGACTCTAGACAATGAGGAAATATCATTAATCAACATGTATGCACCAAACAATATAGCACCCAAATTTCTAATGGAGAAACTAGGAGAATTGAAGGAAGAAATAGACAATAAAACCATACTAGTGGGAGACTTAAACCAACCATTATCAAATTTAGATAAATCAAATCAAAAAATAAATAAGAAAGAGGTAAAAGAAGTGAATGAAATCTTAGAAAAATTAGAATTAATAGACATATGGAGAAAAATAAATAGGGATAAAAAGGAATACACCTTCTTCTCAGCACCACATGGCACATTCACAAAAATTGACCATACATTAGGTCACAGAAACATAGCACACAAATGCAAAAAAGCAGAAATAATGAATGCAGCCTTCTCAGATCACAAGGCAATAAAAATAATGATTAGTAATGGTACATGGAAAACCAAATCTAAAACCAATTGGAAATTAAACAATATGATACTCCAAAACCGTTTAGCTAAAGAAGAAATCATAGAAACAATTAATAATTTCATCAAGGAAAATGACAATGGCGAAACATCCTTTCAAACCTTTTGGGATGCAGCCAAAGCGGTAATCAGAGGCAAATTCATATCCCTGAAAGCTCATATTAACAAACAAGGGAGAGCAGAGATCAATCAATTGGAAATGCAATTGAAAAAACTCGAAAGCGATCAAATTAAAAACCCCCAGCAGAAAACCAAATTTGAAATCCTAAAAATTAAGGGAGAAATTAATAAAATCGAAAGTGATAGAACTATTGATTTAATAAATAAGACAAGAAGCTGGTACTTTGAAAAAACAAACAAAATAGACAAAGTACTGGTCAATCTAATTAAAAAAAGGAAGGAAGAAAAGCAAATTCACAGCATTAAAGATGAAAAGGGGGACAGCACCTCCAATGAGGAGGACATTAAGGCAATCATTAGAAATTACTTTGCCCAATTATATGGCAATAAATACACCAATTTAGGAGAAATGGATGAATATATACAAAAATACAAACTGCCTAGACTAACAGAAGAGGAAATAGAATTCTTAAATAATCCCATATCAGAAATTGAAATCCATCAAGCCATCAAAGAACTTCCTAAGAAAAAATCCCCAGGGCCTGATGGATTCACCTGTGAATTCTATCAAACATTCAGAGAACAGTTAACCCCAATACTATACAAACTATTTGACATAATAAGCAAAGAGGGAGTTCTACCAAACTCCTTTTACGACACAAACATGGTACTGATTCCAAAACCAGGCAGGTCAAAAACAGAGAAAGAAAACTATAGACCAATCTCCCTAATGAATATAGATGCAAAAATTTTAAATAGGATACTAGCAAAAAGACTCCAGCAAGTGATCAGAAGGATCATTCACCATGATCAAGTAGGATTCATACCAGGGATGCAGGGCTGGTTCAACATTAGGAAAACCATCCACATAATTAACCACATCAACAAGCAAACTAGCAAGAACCACATGATTATCTCAATAGATGCAGAAAAAGCCTTTGATAAAATACAACACCCATTCCTATTAAAAACACTAGAAAGCATAGGAATAGAAGGGTCATTCCTAAAAATAATAAACAGTATATATCTAAAACCAACAGCTAATATCATCTGCAATGGGGATAAACTAGATGCATTCCCAATAAGATCAGGAGTGAAACAAGGATGCCCATTATCACCTCTACTATTTGACATTGTACTAGAAACACTAGCAGTAGCAATTAGAGAAGATAAAGAAATTGAAGGCATCAGAATAGGCAAGGAGGAGACCAAGTTATCACTCTTTGCGGATGACATGATGGTCTACTTAAAGAATCCTAGAGATTCAACCAAAAAGCTAATTGAAATAATCAACAACTTTAGCAAATTTGCAGGATACAAAATAAACCCACATAAATCATCAGCTTTTCTATATATCTCCAACACAGCTCAGCAGCAAGAACTAGAAAGAGAAATCCCATTCAAAATCACCTTAGACAAAATAAAATACCTAGGAATCTATCTCCCAAGACAAACACAGGAACTATATGAACACAACTACAAAACACTCGCCACACAACTAAAACTAGACTTGAACAATTGGAAAAACATTAACTGCTCATGGATAGGACGAGCCAATATAATAAAAATGACCATCCTACCCAAACTTATTTATCTATTTAGTGCCATACCCATTGAACTACCAAAATACTTCTTCACTGATTTAGAAAAAAACATAACAAAGTTCATTTGGAAGAACAAAAGATCAAGGATATCCAGGGAAATAATGAAAAAAAACACATATGATGGGGGCCTTGCAGTCCCAGACCTCAAACTATATTACAAAGCAGCAGTCATCAAAACAATTTGGTACTGGCTAAGAAACAGAAAGGAAGATCAGTGGAATAGACTGGGGGAAAACGACCTCAGCAAGACAGTATACGATAAACCCAAAGACCCCAGCTTTTGGGACAAAAATCCACTATTCGATAAAAACTGCTGGGAAAATTGGAAGACAGTGTGGGAGAGACTAGGAATAGATCAACACCTCACACCCTACACCAAGATAAATTCAAAATGGGTGAGTGACTTAAACATAAAGAAGGAAACCATAAGTAAATTGGGTAAACACAGAATAGTATACATGTCAGACCTTTGGGAGGGGAAAGGCTTTAAAACCAAGCAAGATATAGAAAGAATCACAAAATGTAAAATAAATAATTTTGACTACATCAAACTAAAAAGCTTTTGTACAAACAAAACCAATATAACTAAAATCAGAAGGGAAACAACAAATTGGGAAAAAATCTTCATAGAAACCTCTGACAAAGGTTTAATTACTCATATTTATAATGAGCTAAATCAATTGTACAAAAAATCAAGCCATTCTCCAATTGATAAATGGGCAAGGGAAATGGATAGGCAGTTCTCAGATAAAGAAATCAAAACTATTAACAAGCACATGAAGAAGTGTTCTACATCTCTTATAATCAGAGAGATGCAAATCAAAACAACTCTGAGGTATCACCTCACACCTAGCAGATTGGCTAACATAACAGCAAAGGAAAGTAATGAATGCTGGAGGGGATGTGGCAAAGTAGGGACATTAATTCATTGCTGGTGGAGTTGTGAACTGATCCAACCATTCTGGAGGGCAATTTGGAACTATGCCCAAAGGGCGACAAAAGAATATCTACCCTTTGACCCAGCCATAGCACTGCTGGGTCTGTACCCCAAAGAGATAATGGACACAAAGACTTGTACAAAAATATTCATAGCTGCGCTCTTTGTGGTGGCCCAAAACTGGAAAACGAGGGGATGCCCATCAATTGGGGAATGGCTGAACAAACTGTGGTATATGTTGGTGATGGAATACTATTGTGCTCAAAGGAATAATAAAGTGGAGAAGTTCCATGGAGACTGGAACAACCTCCAGGAAGTGATGCAGAGCGAGAGGAGCAGAACCAGGAGAACATTGTACACAGAGACTAATACACTGTGGTATAATCGAACGTAATGGACTTCTCCATTAGGGGCGGTGTAATGTCCCTGAACAACTTTCAGGGATCCAGGAGGAAAAAAAAACACCATTCATAAGCAAAGGATAAACTATGGGAGTGGAAACACCGAGAAAAAGCAACTGCCTGAATACAGAGGTTGAGGGGACATGACAGAGGACAGACTTTAAATGAACACTCTAATGCAAATACTATCAACAAAGCAATGGGTTCAAATCAAGAAAACATCTAATGCCCAGTGGACTTACGCGTCGGCTATGGGGGGTGGGGGGGAGGAAAAGAAAATTATCTATGTCTTTAACGAATAATGCTTGGAAATGATCAAATAAAATATATTTAAAAAAAAAAAGAATCAAATATGCTTATCTTGCTTTATACTATTAATAAAATAATGAAGTTGTGTCAATAAAATCATTCTCACATTGACATAATTTATTAAACATTTCCAGAAATTGAGAGATGAGTTATGAATTGCCAGGTATGTGTATATTGATTGCATATACACATTTATATAGGTATATGCATATATATGCATATATGTTTTTACACACAAACACAATTAAAATGCAGATAAGATTTTTTTATAATCGCTTTTCAATGACAATCAGAATAAGTTTATAGCTCAAAAAGTACTGCATTGAGCATGCAGAACTTGGAGGTTTCAGGCATATTGAACATTATCCTGGTAAGATTACACAAAATTTTCCCCCATAATATAAAAATTGCAAGCTCAAGTTTATTGAGAGAGAGACTATCAGGGAATTGCCATATAAACAAAACAATTAGAGAGCCAGAACACCTGAATATTGGAAATTACATCTCTAATCTTCTAGATCACTGATGGTGAACCTTTTAGAGACCAAATGTCCAAACTGCTACCCTCACACGGAGTGTGAGCCCCTGCCTTACCCCAGATAGGGAAGGGAGGAAGCAGCCCCCTCCAGCAAGCCTGCCATGCCATGTGTGCCACCAACACGGTTCTAGATTAATCCATATAAGAAAGAAATCCTCACTCCAATATGTTTGACAGGCCTCTTCTTGAAGACCTATGTGAAGGACCTACCATATCCTGAGCCAGCCTGTACCACTATTGGACAGCTTTGGAGTTTAGAAATTAGAGTTATGATACTTGATTTCTGTTGGCTTTGTCACTAATGGTTGTATGACCAAGATGAAAATCACCACTCTGTGCCTCAATTTCCTCATCTGAAAATTACGAAGACTATGTAATCTCTAACATTACTTCCAACTCTAGAACCCATCTTGATTCATTGTTAGGCAGTTCTGATGGTTTCTTGACAAGTTTAAATGTGGTTCTTTGAAAATTCTACCTATTACTTCTGGTCCTTCCCTCTCATTCCAAACAGAATAAACCTAACTTCTTTTCCTTCTGTATTTCAAATATGTTGAATTATCTCTTTATTAGGAAGAGGTTTTAGGTAGCAACCTTTTGAAAAAAATCTGTCAAAGAAAATTACTTTGAACAACATTTTTACTTGCATAATCTCCTCTTGATATTTTCTCCCCCACCTTGTTAGCCTCTTTCTAGACATCATTTTCACAGATGAATTTATATTAGGCATACAAAGCCTTTACCTTCTTTAGTTGTAACAAAAATCAACTTTCCCTTTAAGAGCTAGGCTTGTTTAAAAAATATTAAACAAATTACCCCTTCTACTGGAAGGGAACTGAAGAAATAAACATTTGTATAGCACTATGTACCAGGCTTTGTGCTTATCACATTTGATCAATATACACCAACCCTGAGAGGTAGGTGCCTCTATTATCCCAATTTTACATTTGGGAAAATTGACAAACAGAGGTTAAATGACATTTGGGGGAGCATACATCTAAGTATCTGAGGCTGCATTTGAATTTAGATCTTTTTTACTGCAGGCTTGAGTTCTTTAGCCACTGAGCTTCCCATTGGATTTCTTTAATACTTTAGCATGTACTTCCTTACCACTTAGTGATTGGAAAGGCTTATAGATAACATTTGAAAACAGGGACCAAAGCATCATGAAAAGGTGCCAAAAACCTTCTTAATAATGACTTCTTAATAAACTACATTGGTGGTGAGAACAGGGATAGGAGGAAGATTGCCAAAGCAACCTGAGACCACAGCAGGGAATAGTCCAGGTGCACATATTGAGGCACTTAGGTCTAACTTCAGATGTGAATCATTTCATATATTAAAGTAAATTTACACATGCAGAACATAAGCTCAGTGAGATTATTCTTCAAGTCTCCCATGATTAGGGCTAAAGACAGATTCCTTCAATGTTATTTTAAATAGTTCTCTAAATTTTGAAAGTATATGAATATGAATATAAGAATATGAAAGCATAACTCTATTCACATCAATTGATACATTTTATACAATTAGGCAATATACAGTCTACTATGGGACAGCGAGGTGGCTTAGTGGATCATGTGCCAGGTCTAGGGTCAGGGAAACCTTAGTTCAAATCTAGTCTCAGACATTTAGTAGCTTTGTGACATTGTAAATTGTTTAACTCTGTTTAATCTACAAAATGTTAAATCTGTAAAATGAATTAAAGAAGGAAATGACAAACCACACCAGGATCTTTACCAAGAAAAACCATTTGACAAATGGTGTCATGATAAGTCAGACATGACAAAAACAACTCAACTGAACAACTGGACAACAACTGTTTATTCAGAAGCAGAAATGTATCGGTTGTAGTCTGCTTATTTATAACAATACAAATTATTGATGGACTTAGTGCCCATGTCAGGGCAGCTTAATATTTTAACCCTATTTCCCCCACAAGAAGACCACATTTTTCTTTCAGTGGCCCTCTCTGAATATGGAACTGGCAATTAAAGTAAAATTATTTAACATGCTGGTGCCTCAGTATTCAGCTGGTTGGAAAGTGCTGTGATATATATGCTTAAGTTACTCATATATAATTACATGGTAATTCAATTAAACAAATATACTTCAATTAAGCAGCATTTAATCTGGCTCTTAGCTACCATAAACAGACCATAAAAACCATATACAAAATGACAAAATAGTCATTCCCTTACTTAAAGATCTATTCCTTTTCATTACAGTGTCTCTGATATTGTAGGTTTGCTTCCTTATGGTAAATTCTCATTCTAGTAGTTTGTTTCAGGAAAATGGCCTACAATTATATAGCAGGATTTTTGTCCCAAATACATCCACCCTCTAAAAGGTAATGTTGTGGCACATTTTTGTCTTCCTGAAATTAATTTCATGATCCCTTGACAAGTCATTGCTCTGGATCTGTGACCTGAGATGCTGGTGAAAAGTACCCAACAAAATTATAATACTTGATGTAATTTTGAACCTGGAATGCTAATTTGATTTTAGTGTCTACAGATCTTTAACAATAAACATGAAAAAAACTAATCCAATAAAATTTAAATGAAGAAATATTGAGTTAAGGAAATCTATTACAAAAATCAATTGAGATATCCAATGGGAAAAAGGCAATTTTTGACATTAAAAAAATAAAACAAGTAATGATATTACTCTGAGCATATGTTCACAATTCTCTGGAAGTTACAGTTAGGATGATCATTATAGAGACTAACTTGGTGAATGACTACTATTACAAGATATTTCATCCTACAAATCAGAAGTCGAAAAGTCATAGTTGTAACATTTTAGAAAACCACCTTCAGAGGCTCGGGAAATATCCAAGCAAATAGTAATGGAGAGGTTTAAATCATCATGTGTACTCTACCCCTGTGAAATAGTTATGCAAAGTCCTGAGGTTTTTCTTCCTGGAAGATTCATGATCCATTTAATATTATTTAATGAATGTCTTAACTTAAATAAAAGCATCACAGTTAACAACAATATAAAATATAAAATTTTATTTGCTTTCAGCCTACTCTAAATCCCTCTGAGACCAGTATAAGTCCAAATGATAAGTAGAATCTTCAAGGGAAAACAGAGGATCTTATTAGAGTCATGGATAATAGTGGACAAAATTTTATTAAGCACCTCCTTATATACCAGGTGCTATCCCAAGAACAAAGGATGCAAGGAAAGGAAAAATAAAATTTCAAGGAGTTTACATTTTCATGGGAGAGACAACATGCAGACAACGATTTACAAACAAGGAATATATAGGATAAATAAGCAACAAAAACAGAGGAAAAGTTCTAGAATTAAGAGGGCTTGGGCAAGGCTTCTTATAGAAGGTGAGATTTTAGTTACAACTTGAAGTAAGCCAAGGAAATCATATCTGCTAGATGAATAGGGAGAAAGTAGTTATAATTCTACTCTGTGCCTCCCTCCTCTGAGGAGAGAAGAGAGGCCTCTGGCCCCACTCTCCTGCTAATGGGAATAAATATCTCCACTGGTGAAGGGTAAGGGGAAAGAAAAACATAGAGATCTCTATCCAGCCTCCCTTTGAGTCACACAACAATAGTCCTCACTCCACATGGACCTCTTCACACTTTCATACATGTGGGGCTATCTGTCACTATAGCTAGTACCCTGACCTTGAAATTTTTCTTTTTCTTCTGTATTTTTATACAAGTTGTCCTCCATTTTTGGAAGTTTTTCCTTTTTTTATGCCTTTGATTTTTTAAAACACTCTTTTTTTTAGCATGTTGACTTTGTACATTTTCTGTAATAGCTTATTATTGCTTATATATAATTTAAGACATGCATAAAAAACCCAGTTAACCCAGGCAATGAAAGGTATTTTTAATTGTATTCAGTTCAAAGTTTTCATATGCTACCAGTTATAGCCTTATTATTCTAGATTCTATGGAGGAAAAATTAGATACACAATAATGAACTAGAATGAAAAGATATGGAGAGATTGTGATTTGCATTGACAGAATAAATCTATAAATGTATTAAAATGCAAATTTATTAAATGTAATGTTTTGTGCATACATATAATAAACAACATAAAATTAAAAATAATGATGATGATGATATTGATAATGACATAGTAAAGGAGAGAGATAGTAGATAAAATGATATTGGCCGACTATGATCTTTAATAACAATTTAACTTCACCGTGGTGTTTTCAAATCTTATGAATAGCAATGTTATTTTTTTCTGAAACTAATCATTCATTTTTATGTTGGTAGGGCACAGATATCAGACAAGAAAATTGTTTAGTTATATGATAGACATATAATTATCTTGTGTCTAGTCTGCATATCTCTGATGTGAGCATGACGTCCCACGCTTTCCCTGTAATCCAAAGCTGCTTTGACATCTGCAGTTTCAAAGATAGACACTTACTTAGAAGAAATTCTAGAATATTAAAATAAATGCAATAACCCAGTGTCATGTTTGAAATTGGATGACAATTATTTCATTGAAGAATTGCAACTTGATTCAAGATAAAACATTGAAAAACACCTTTATTTTATTTATCCCACAGCACATTGTGGTGCTTAGCATATAGTATATACTTAATAAATATTTATTAAATTTCATTCTGTATAACATCTTAAACTCAATAATTTCAATTTTAAATCTACTTTTGTTGTAGCTATTTTATCATATAAATTGTTTTCCTTTCTTATATTTATGGCAAGTAACTATGTTGTTATTATTCAGTTGTATCCCATTCTTCTTGACCCCATGATACATAGCATTCCAGAATAGTACTGTCCTGAGGTTTTCTTGTCAAAGTTATTGGAGGGGTTTTCCATTTCCTTCTTTAGAGGATTAAGACAAATTGAAGTTAAGTGACTTTCCCAGGGTGATATAGCTAGTAAGTGTGTGAGGCCATATTTGAACTCAGGTTTTCCCAACTCTAGATCTAGTGTTTTATCCATTAAGCCATCTGGTTGCCTCCGTGGTAAGTAAAGCTATTATCTAAATGTTGAAATATTAACTTTAAAAATAATGATTGGAAAGTTTTAAAGTTATAAGCAAGGTACTAATGAGAGGACCCAGGTAAAAAGATGTAAAATTTACATTTGAGAACAAATTCAATCACCTGGCACAAGAGAATCATGTATATATCACATAATAGCGAAAAAGATTATGAAGAAACTGATTTGTTTGTTACCTTTTTTCCAAAGATATACTTGTAGAAGTAAAAAAGTATTCAACTTAACAAATCAGCTAGGTCAAGACATTAATATTCTAAGAAAAGAAACAAACATTTTGAGCTTATTTTGTTTTGATTTTTTTTGAAAAAAATATTCTTTGACTTTTTTTTTACATCATATTCATTTCCGATCACCTTGCCTTCTCCCCTACCATTAAGACTTCCTATTGCAACAATGATTAAAAATAGGGGAAAAAGTAAAAACAATTCAGCAAAACCAACCAATATATCAATTGTCTAATAGTACAGGCAATATTGTACACCTGTAGTATCTCTCTTAGAGAATAAAGGGTAATGGGTAAATTTTCTTCATTTTTCTCTGGATCCAAGTATAATAATTATAAATGGTCAGAGTTTGGTTTCAATTTTGAATCTTAAGTATTTTTTAAAGTTTAGGAAAAAGTAAGAGGCAGACATGCAAGAAGCAGACAGTTACATATGCTGCTAGATATAGTATCATTGTTTTTAGTGTATATTCCATTTTATACTGTGCAAATCACTTTCACTTTTCCTCCCCCTAGAAAACAGAGACTGAGGTGGTACAAAGGGGTTGGGGGTTGGGGTGCAGAGATCATTATGCTTCCCATGCACTAAGGAATAAATCTATATATTTGTGATGATAAAAAAAAAAAGTTCTGAGATGGAGGTAAAAGAAAACTTCTTTCTCAGCCAAGATCTCTACTCTGGAATATAGCTCATTCTACAAAAAGCATTTGCTAAAGTTTGAAATAAGAAGGGTCCTGTTTTCAGTCACAAGATATATAAGGTGAATGTGGTGGTAACAAAAGACTTAGCAAAGGAAAGCAGCTAGAAGTAATCAACCATTCAATTAACCAGTGGTTATTAAGCATCATGGACTGTACCAAACCCTAGGGATGATATAAGTATAAGAAATACAATGAACAAAATAAACTCTACTGGTAAAGCAGCAAGGGACTTACATGCTAACACTGGAGTCAACTATATGTATATGCACACAATGATAGAGACATATAAATATCTGTACATCATTGTTTAGAGATTTATATGTCTACAGATCTGTAGATACAGAATGTTCAAAAGTTTTCATGAGCTGTTAAACTGTTTAAACTAATTTCTCAATGATTAACAAATTCCTCCCTGGATCTATACAACCCATCTCAGTCATCTGGAATTTTCTCCTTCTCCATCTTTGCCACCTGGATTCAATGATTCCCTTCCCTTATATCCCAGGTAAAATCTAACCTTCTACTAGAAATATTTCCCTATATTATTTCATTATTCTCTTCCTCCTTACTTATTTTCTATTTATTCTTTATATAGATTGTTTGTATTTGTTTGCCTGTTGTTTCTGCCTTTATGTAGTTTGCTTTTTGAAAGCAATAATTATCTTTTAATTTCTTTATATCTCCAGAGTTTAGCACAGTATTTGCACATAGAAGGTACTTCATTCATGTTTATTGACTGACTCATTAGTATGTATATGTATATGGGCCAGATAACACAATGTATACTTATTACATACATAAACATATATGATTGTCTATATAAAACAAATAAATAAAATAAACATGCAATGTTTAAATGTAAGGTAGATTTCTAAGGAGGGCATTAACAATTGAGTAATTCAGGAAATTGAAGATGCTATTTGTAAGTAAGTAAAGTGTATATTATCACTTTCTCCCTGATAAATACTGCTTTTAGATACTTATTGTTAATTCAGGAAAACCCTAGACTTCTTAACAACTAGCATTTATCTAACACATTGGGATTAGTAAAATACCTTACATATATTTTCTCTTCAAACTTAATAAAATGCCTTCTCTCTAATCATCTCATTCACAGTCTCTGTACTTTTTGGTAATCACCTGACTATGTTACCAAACTAAAAAAGTTTCAAGTATGGGCCAATATTCCTCTACCTGTGTGCCATCTAGGGACTAAATTCACCAAGTCCATGGAGGTTCAAATTCTTCGAGTTAGCCCTTAGAAAACTAACATATTTAGCTAGAGGTATGCTAGGGAAAGATCTAACAACTGGATCTCCAGAAAAAATGAAATCATGACATACTTTTAACTTTATCCTCCATTACTACTATATTACTACATTTTCTCTATAACTTTCTTAAGTCTACATAATCAATAAACCAAAAAAAAAAATTAAGCCCTGATTTGTGGTATTTACCAATTGCCAAAGTTTAAATGTTCATGTTGAAAATTTAACAAGTATGATCCAGATACACCTTACCACAGCTTTGAGCTTTAATAACTTATGAAATCAATCTATAAATGGCATATTTTACTTGAGAAAATATTCACATGAATGTTGATTGGTCAAAATTTATTAAGTTCCTATTATATGATAGACACTGTTTTAAGTATTGGATTAAAAAAAAAGATCCTTGAAATAAGAATGTTTGCTTAATTTAGCTCTTTTCAACCATTCAATAAATATTTTATATTATTATGTATATATATACATTGCCATATACATATGTATATGGCAATATGCTAAATATTTAGTCTCAGTGAAGAGGAAAATGCTATCTGTGATTATTATAAAATATATTTAAAGAATAGCTTCTGTGTTAGTACTTTATCAAGAGAAATCTGAGAAAGTCAAATGCAGAGGAAGAACTGTACAATAAATAATAAAGTTGCTTTTCCCATATGACCTGTAGCCAGATTATTTAATGATAAGATAGAGTGATTATTATGGTTGCTGGTTGTCCAATCAACTACAACATTATAGCCTTTGGACTGAATTAGTTTCTCAGTCATGGAAGATATTGCTCAAGGCATCAAGATGCAGTGAAAGGCGCATGTTTCTTTCACTCTCTGATTATTCCATAATGGTTTTCTTTAGATAGAGTCATCATTCTATGTTTAAGTCAAGTTAACAAGCATTTATTAAATGTCTACTACATCAGGCACCATGTTAATGTTAGCATTATTAAAAAGGCAAAAACTTTATTCTCTAGGATATCAGGGTCCAACATAAATACTGTGTTGGAAAAGTTGTCAAGAGAACTACTGAGGTTTTGTCTTCTTCTTACCCTCACTAAAGGTTCTTTGTTCTTTGGTTGTATATTGTGTGGGTGTGTTCCTTTCCTATAACCTTGTTGTGAGAGTCTTAATTGTCAGAAGAGTTAGTCTGTGGTTTTGGGAGAATTCAAATACAGTTTAGGTTGTATTCCATAAATTACTTCATCTCATTCTGTTCCAGGCAAAATAGAGAGGCTCTGATTTTACTTTTCCATTACCAGCATGGAAATCTCATCATCTACTCCAGTGATTGGGAAAATGGAGCTGGACAGGAATCCAAGAAAAGAACTCAATCTTTGGAGTAAGGTGTAACATGTATAGAATAGTCAAAATGCACAAGGTGAGTGTAATTCCTAAAAATAGACTACAAATTCAGAGTGGGACTAGTAACGAGGATGCCTTAAGGCTGAACCATTTTAGTTTTGAAACTGTGAATATTTAAACTCTCCCTTGCTGGATTGGTCCTAAAGCCTAGATTGTGAATGAGGGTCTCACTCAGTGCAGAGAAAATATGATTTGAGTTAACCTTTGAATATGGAAAAGGGTAGAGCTATATTGGATAAGTATGCTTGAAAATATTCTCATTTCTGTTCATTTCTATGAGTTTCCTGAAGGGACATGTATTAGGTAGAGAATCCCATAGAAAGAGGGAACTGTGTTGAATGAATTTGTGTTTCCACCATACTTAGCATTTAGGAAAAATACTATAACCATATTCGGCATCCTTCTCTTTCTCTCTTGATGCCCCCGATAGGACATCTATTTTCCAAAAAAAAGCACAAATCTATGATGGCACAATAACTCAGATAAAACCCAGGCTGCATTCTTCAAGGATTATTGGTATGAAACTTTATTCTTCCTTATAACCTTGCCCTTCAGGCCTTGATAATTTGAAAGCTGAAATAAATGGAAGTTATTCATTTAAATGCAAATTCTTTATAAAGAATATGAAGAAATCTACAAAATGACCACAGATGTTCAAATCATTTTATATCTTAATATTAAATTAAGTCCCCAATAACTCTGCAATACAGAGCATTGTTTTTTCATTTAATGTAGAAGAGATTGCTTTTTAAAAGGCCTTATTTTAATTTTTTAATAGCTTATTGCCTATCCTGGGACTAAATTCATGACAAAGAAAATATAAATAGAATGGCTGAGACCAAAAGATTGTATAAACATAATGAGACAGAAGAATCAAACTTGGAAGATCCGAGCAGTAGTGGGGAATTTAGACAAGTAGAAATTTTTCATTTAAATAAATGGTAGATGTCAGAAAAACCTAATGTAGTAAATAGCAAGTAGAACTCAATTTAGTTTGCTAGCAGGCACTTAAAAAACTAGTAAGAATATTTGTGGTCTGAGAACTGCTAATGAGGACTCAACTACAGCATCAAAGAACTTGTCCTTAGGAGAACTGGTAGACTAATACTAAGAAAGATAATAACATTTGGGGGGAAAATGAAACAGAAACTAGGATTGGGATCAGAATGAATTCCATTGGAAAAGACAACAATTAATTTTCTAGAAACAGTCAATCTGAAAAATTATTAGGCAATTGCTGTGAGCTTAACACTGCACTAAATACTGTATATTCAAAGAAACACATAAATACAGTTCTTGTCTTCATGGAGCACATATTCTGAAGGAGAATATAACATGTAAACAAATAGGTACATAATATATATTACATATATAGGAATAGAGATGTATTTGTATATGTCCTCTGATTTTGCATTAGAAGAAGAATATTTGTGAACAATAGCAAGCTGGCCAGTGTAGCTGGATTGCCAAGTTTGTAGAAGAAAGTAAAAGGCAAGAATACAACTCCATTCCAACTCAAAAACTGGCTTCCCTAAAGAACAACTTCCTTAAAACAATCAGTCATAAGCTTCCATCAAGGAGCAACCAGAGGAAACAATTTGTTCAAAGCTAAGACATGTAATGAAATGGTATAGTAACAAAAGGGACAACAAAATATTTCCCTCTTGAACCTAGAACACACTTTCCCCTAAAGACTACAAAGAATAGACATAATCTGGAAATACTTTGAGGGTAACACGTTTAGGCAATGAGCATTTATTAAACTTTTTTTCTATATTGTATGAATATGCTTGAAAGCTAAATTGTATGGTTATACTTGAAAGTTTTCTCTATTCTGTTCATTTCTCTGAATTCTTAGTGTCATCGTCACTGAATTGTTAACACCAGCAGGAGAATAAGGTTAAAAGAAAGGCTAAAATGGTATGTATTGGGGTTGGGGTGGTGGGAAGCTACAAAAGGCTTTGAAAACCAAAAAAGGATTTTTTAAGCAGGGTAGTGGCATGGTCAGACCTGTGTTTTGGGTAAATTGCCTTAGAAGTTAAATAGAGAACAGATTGGAGAGAGAAGCAACCTGAGACAGACATACCCATCAGCAAGTTATTGTTATAGTCCAAGTAGGTGGTGAGGGCTTGCAGCAGGCTGGTGGAATTATTAGAGAAAAAGGGGAGTGTATTTGAGAAATACTGAAAAGGGTTAATCAACTAACTTTGGTAACAGATTGAATATAGGAGGGTGTGAGAGATCATGAAGCATTGAGTATGATACCTAGGTCTTGAATCAGGGTGATTTGGAGGATGGGAAAACAGATTTTAATGGGGAAAGATAATGAGTTCAATTTTGGATTGTTGAATTTAAGATGTCCACTGGACAGTCAGCTCAATATGTCTGAAAAGCTGCTAGAGACAAGACTGGAAATTAGTATAGAGATTAGGAGAGGAAGAGTGGTTTTTAGAATCACCAGCACATAAATTAAATACATGGGAGATTAATCCATGGGAGATGATAAGGGACACAATTGGTCAGTTCAATTACAAAAAATAGAAATTCTCATTTTCAATGATACTGGGCTACATGCATCTTCACATTATGTTACCAAGGTACTATTGCCAGGATGATGTTGATGTCCTGGTCTCTTCTGGATCCTGTTCCACCAGATGCTGCTCTGTTGAATGCTACCACACTGTAATCTGCCAGATGTTGTTCAGTTATAATCCTTACCACCTCCAGATTCTGACTCAGTTGGAATCAATGGTTATCTCTTCTAGATAAACAAAATGCATAAAACTTCACCCCTCTCCGCTCTTTTATAAATGGCTTTTATAAATTTGCTATAAGGTAAGCAAAGCAATCTCCCTTATTTTTTTTCTCTTAGACATGGCCACTGAAGCCTCTCTTCTCCCTAAAACATGTCAATGTCTTTATAACAAAAGAACAGGATTTCTCGGTTAGCTAAGTGTTTTAACCTGAATATTTCCTCGACTCCTCTTCTTAGTCTTAGGGATTAGGTACATAGATTCTTCTGAATAATCTATATATCTCAATTTTTAGTCTCCAACCTCTATTATATAATATTAATTCTTAACTTAAATAATTATTATAATCATATAGTAAAATATTATAATTTAAAAATAGTTTAGTAATTAATAATATACATAAATACATATACCAGATAATGGCTCCTTACCACAAAATTACCAAATAGCTTTGGAATTCAAGGTTCCTAGTTTTCAAAAGCAAGGTCTTTCATTTTCTGTCTTTTGCATGAGTGAGTAGAAAAACTAGGTCATATATTTAAAGCTGTAAAAGACCTTAGAAGTCATATAATTTAGCTTTCTTTTACAGAAAAGAAAACTAAGGAAGACAGGTGTTTAAGTGAAATTCCCTGGGTCACATAACTAGTAAGTGTCTAAGTCATCCTCCAAGTCTAGTCCTTTATCCACTATGTCCCTTAGCTATCAAAGAAAGGCAAAGAGACAATCTAATGCATTTTCCTTTCTTATCCAGATATAACCAAATAGTCTGTAAAGGGCTTTGGAATATTCTTTACATGTATAAAATAATTTCACTAAAGAGAGTTCTAGAAATTGGAAGTAGCAGGAAGACTACTCTATGAGGTACCACTGAGTCTGTACATTGAAAGAAACTAGGGATTCTAAAGATCATTTACAAGAAAGAAATGCAAGGAAGTGTGAGACTAAACTCATATTTCTTCTCCTAAACTCTCCCCTCTTCTAAAATTCCCCATTATTATTATATCTTCCTACTTACCTAGACCTAAAATTTAGGTACCATTCTAGATGCTTCATTCTTACTCACCTCATATATCTGAGCCATTGCTATCTTGTTGTTTCTACTTTCCCAACATCTCTAGTATATGGATTTTTCTGACACAGCTGTACCTCTGCTGCAGCTCTTTATCACTACAAGGCTACCTATTGCAGTGGTTTCTGGTTAGTTCCCCTGACTCAAGTGTTTCCCTGTTTCTGTTCTAAAGATTCTTCCTAAAGCTCAAGGCTAACCTCATTATTACTCTACTCAGTAATCTCTAATTCCTCCCTATTGCCTCTAGTATGAAATATAAATTTCTCTGTTAATAAATGCTTGCTTATTTTTCAATAATTAAAAAGCATGTATAATTTCAGTGATTGAAGAATATCCATTTGGAATGATGACTTGAAAAGAAGACTATTAACTATACAAAACAGGGAGAATTTATATGGAAGTGTAAACCTCAAAATTTCTCAGACTTATGAATGTTAGGGGTTTCCCCCATTGGGGAATCTTCTACTTAAAAAAATTCCCTAGCAGATGGTGAGAACTCTACTTGAGTGTGGGGGCTCCTTGCCTTGGGAATATCCCTACTCCACCTTACTTAGGACTGCTTTATGACAGAGAGCTCCTTGAGAACAATGAAAAGTACTTTGATCCATGCTTATGGAAGGGACAGGAAGTTCTTTGAGTCATGACTGTTTTAGAATTGATACAATGGGATACTAAGTACCTATAAAGGTGGGGCAACTTGTAAACTACTTAAACCTAAAAGGGTGATAACTTATTCAGAGGTTTTTACTAATGAAATTTGTTGACACAGCAGCATTTTTTCCCTGACTTACTAAAGAGATTAAAACTACTCAGCTGTGAATTAAAAATGGGCGGTCCTTTAGAAACATCTACAGTGATTGGTAGATGTAAGGGCTTAGGGGAGGTGACAGAGAAGATTTTGCCCTTAAAAATAAGAGCTCAGGGAAAAGCTAGGAAGTCATTCTGAAACATTCAGATTGGAGAGACTCATTCTGAGGAGACTGATTCTGAAACATTCAGATGGAGGAGGGAGCTGGTGAAAGCAGCTGAGATGCTGCTGGCCTGGTGTCATTAGAAATCCTTACTTAGACAGATCTTATGGTGAGTTATAAAAAACTGACTGATTTCTCTTTTAAGACTCAGGTCTAGGCCATATTGGCTTAAAGCCCTTCATACTTTTTCCTTTCTTACTCTCTCTCTTTCTTTGATTACTCATTGTATTGTTAATTAAAATATCTATAAAACCCAATTGACTTGGGTATTTGAATAATTGGGACTATTTCCCTGGCAACCACCTTATATTTGATTTTAAAACCCAAGACACTGTAGTGAAACATATTTCTGTGGTCAAATTTACTCACCCCCTCTTATATCTATCACAATTTATATCTTCCACTATTTTAATCACTACAGTTTAAGACCTCAACCATTTTAAATCTCACAGAAGCAAATATCCAGGAATTACATAGTTGTATACTACTTTTAAAAATGAATATCACTATCAAACTCCAAATTTGTGAAAAAATAGCATTTAAAATATTCAAATTATATTCTTACTATTTATTTACTTATTCATATCAAAGCCCGAACTGTTACACATTAAAGGGGAAAATTGAAATAAATTATTTTTCCTCTAAATATTGTTTTCTATATGTGAATGATAATGAACACAATCTCCTTTGGCTTAAGATGTGCTGTGTCAGCAAAACAGGCATCTATTTTTTAAACTTAATCATTTAATCAGAGAATTTCAAAGCTAAAAGGAGCGCTAGAGATCATCTAGTCCAACATTCATTTTAAGGAAGAGAAAACTACCACTTTCCATTTCTCTGAGGCTGAACTGCTCCTAAACTTCATTCACATTTACAAATGAGGGGAATTATCATGTCCCTAGTTTTACTTTCAGGGTGAGATCAGCCATACATGTTGGAAACAAGCAGGAAGTCATTACATACAATGTAGTAGTGGTTTCCTATGCCACTCAACTCTGGAAAGTCAAGCAAAATGTTAGTGCCTTACAAGGTACCTACTTTTGGTTTTGGAAAATAAATAAATTTTTTACTTAACAGGTTTTAAAAACAAGGGCAACATTTGTGCTATTTTAAGATAAGTAATGCATACTATTCTCTCCTACTACATTCAGTGAATTCCCTCACCTCCTATTTTAGGGCCTAAAGAGGCTTTGCTTAAAATATTTCTTTATATTGATATCATTCCTATAAAAATGAGTCATATTATTTACCATGAATTATTTTTTAAATATTCAGCTCATAGTCCCATAAAAATACTAAAATCTAGCGAAAAAGTTAAGTGTAGAAGTGACTAAATAATATTAGAAGAAATCCAGGTATAGTTTAGACACAAAATTAAGAATTTGCATAAAGATCTTTTAAGCCACAATTGAATTGAAAGTGAATAGTACTGTCAATTATAAACATAATTAAATGTCTTCACCAAAATATGTTTTTTTTCTTTTTGTAGATAAAGGAAATAAAATATAATAAAATAATAAAAAAAAGACACCTTTGTATTAGATTAGCTGGAATAAGGTCAGCTAGCCTTCACATTTGATAGAGTCTGTCTGGCCTCAGACATTCGCTGTATGACCTTAGGCAAGTCACTTAAGCCTGATTTCCTCTTTTTTTGTTTGTTTGTTTTTTGTAAAATCAGCTGGAATTTAGAAAAGGTTTGAGGAAAATATAATGAATTCTCTTTAGGACATGTTGAATTTGAAATGTGCCCCAAAGGTCAATTTGAAATATCCAGTATTAAATTGATGATGCAGGACTTAAACTCAAATAAGAAGCTGAAGCCAGATATATAGATCTGTAAGTTATATGCTGATATGTGATGCTTGTTTTGTTTTTTTTTTTTCCCAGCTGATTGGGTTACTAAGAGAAAAAAAAATTGTGGAGGGAGTAAAGATGAATCTGGGATAAAAGTAAGGGACATATCCACAATTAGAGACAGGATACAGGATTGAACAAAAGAAGACTGACAAATGGAAAGCGGGGAAATAAACTAAGTAATGACGTAAAGAAAACACAGAGAGAACAGTATACGGAATGTCCAATAAGATATGTCAGATGAAAATCTCAAATGAAGCAGATAGTCCTAGAAAGATGAGAACTGAGAAGAGGCTATTGGATTTGAGAGGAGACAATTTAATAGCTTACATTTTTCCTATGGAAAATATATATATCAGTTTATATTACTGAAATTATTGAAAAAGTATAAGTTTGCATACATATATTACATATACATTTATCTCCATGATGGAAATAAAAATACCAAGTTTTATTTGATTAATTCTGGAAGTTCTGAAGTATAATTTTACATAAATAATAATTGACATTTGTAGGGCACTTTAATTTTTCTACAATTTTTTCAGTGTTCTTATAAAGTGGAGCAATTCTTTTTGCAAATTAGGAAAGAGGAATAGGATAGCTAGGTATGTACCTTGCTTACATTTAAATAATTTTCAATTGGCAGAAGTGGGACATTAATAGATTTCATGATAAAAATCCTACATTCATTCCACTGTACCATGATGCCTCCTATCCATAAAAGGCAGAAGAGTATAATAGAAATAGTTCTTGATTTTAATAAAACAACCTGTATTCAAATTCAAATGTTGCAATGAAGGATAGATACATGAAAACAAACTATATAAAGGATAAATTGTAGATAATCAAAAGAAGGAAGACACTACCATTAAGGAGGAACAGGAAAGGCTTCTTTTAGTTGGTGAGGCTTTAGTGGAGACTTGAAAAAAGCCAGGGCAAGTAACTCCACCTGATCAGTCTTTAGTTTTATCCTCTATTAATTGATAAACTAGGACTATATCTCCACTGTCCATAAGTTTTAAATCCATTATTCTCCTATAGCCTTAAAGTATATTAATAATTTTAAAAGTACATAATTATACTATTGTAAGGGTTAAATGGTAGGAGTTTGACAAAAGTGAGGAGAGCAATTTGATAAAACAGTTTAATTTGAGAAGTATAGATAGAAATAGAAAAGGAGGAAATAGAGATTATTACTCTAATACCCTATAATTATAACTAAATTCCTAATTCTAACTAAGTTTTCTATAAAACTTAATCTAACTCTCCTCAAGGACAGGTGCTTCTTGCCTGGCCAGGCCAGGCCTATCTAACCTATGCTACTTAAAATGGATTCATTAACTACCTATCTTCCTAATTAAACAGGCATTCATTACCCATAAACTTCTTAAATCCATTTATCTATCCTAATTGTTAGTAGTCAAAACTGTTAGAAGCAGAGACAAAGAGACTGACCTTCTGCTCTCTAGAGAATCAGAGGCAAAAAGCCTCAAACTGCCAACTGTCCCTTACTTTCACTCCCTCATCTCCTAGGTAACAGACTCTTCAGCTCTGGCTAACTGGCTCCTGTCAGCTCTGCTCTTATTTAGAAATGCTGCACTCTTGCCTCTTAAAGAGACAGAGGCAGAGATTAAGAAAATCCCTTTATCACTATTAATCCCTTAGTCACTAAATTCTAACCTACTGAATGAAAATAATGATTATATCTATACCTAGGAAGATAGTAGGGAAACAGCAAAGGCTTAAATAATTTTCTTGCTATTCCTAAAAATATTATTCTAACCAGAGAGGTGGAGTGGCTAACATTCTGAACTTGAACTAATAACTGAGAAAAATCCCTGACTCTAACCCTTATTAATTCTGGGACCTCAGTCAAGATCCTTAACTTTTCTGAGCCTCAGTTTCCTCATCTAAAAAATGGAATTAATGCTACCTGCAGTATGAAGCTCCCAGAGTTGTTGTTGGGAATAAAATGATATATAACCTGTAAAAAGTTTTTCAAAATTTAAAATATTTATAAGTATCGGTTATTGTTAAAATATTACATTATAAAAATGCCTTCAAAACTTTGCAGTAAGCTAAAGTTAGATACAGATGGCAACAAATGCTTTATAGCTAAATTTTTGAGTGCTACAAGATGAATAATGCTTGAACTTGAGAGCTGCCATGCTTTACCTGTATTCTGTCAGAACAAATCTTTGCTTAGGAATGCCAGAGATTAAAATTTTATGCTAGTTTTTAAATTTGTTTCTTCTCTTATAAATGAAAGATGATTTCATCTATACTGTAGTTATTAGATATCATACTAGATGATATGGCAATTTATAAAACAATAATATGTAAAATATAGTAATTTATCCTGCTTTTATAAAAATGAAACAAAATTATCTCTATATAAATGGTGAATATTTAGAGACATTAGCCTAAAAGATAAAGTCTATGCATGAGAACACTTTAAGTCCAGTATTATTAGGAAGAATGTGATTTATTTTTGTTTTATTCTGGCAATTATAATCATGCACTATTTCCATTTTCCATAATTGTGTATTATATAGTTAAGTGTTTTAAATAACATTATTAATGGGATTTGAGTTTGTGCCCTGAAAATGGGCTATTGACAGATAAATGTTCTGTTAAATGTAATGCTTTATCTTTATCTTAAGCCAATATTGGAGCCCACACACATATTCCATCAACATTGGAACTAGGACATGCCTTTTAAAATGTGAAATGTGATTTTAAAGCTGATTGATTTCACTAGTGCTACATGAGTTGGTACCATTCAGTCATATGACTCTAAGATTTCCAAGTCATTCTGGGTTAAATGGAAGTTGAAGAGGGATCTCTACATCCAAATTCCTTTTGTTTTGGTTGGTTGCAAATTTGAGAATTCTTATTTCTTGAGGGAAAGGATAACAACATGAACACACACACACACACACACACACACACACACACACACACAATATTTTCTCTTTTAAGCCTGGTTGGTTTTGAGAAAGAATTGTGAATGGGGATAAATTAATAGAAAATAGCAGTATGCTAACAGCCCACAACCCTTTTCAGAAAGAAACAATTTTTAAAGTTATGTTTTAATATCCAAGCTTTGTCTCCTATTATAAATTAATATATGTAAAACACTTTGACAGTATTAAAGCCCAATATACATTATTATTTTCATTATAAATAATAATAAAGACAAATATTTTACTCTTCATTCAAAACATTTTTGGAAACAAGCTAAAGCTTCTAACTTGGCAAATTCAATACCTTATTTTAGCTTTGGTATCTCTCTTGAAACTCTTTAAGAACATGGGCCCTCCTCACAATGGAACAAACTTCAACCATTCTGGCCCTCCTTTCCCATTGATGAGTTGTTCCTGGGGCCTCCATTTCAGGGAGGCACATATTAGTCATCCTTTATTGCTCTCCTAGTTATGCTTCTGACTTTCCACACTTCAATTCCATACTCCTATGAAAGCCTCCCATATGTGCTAGAAACTGCCCTAAATGCCAGGGATATAAATATAGAAATCATATATGCAGAGTTAAGTATTTAAAAACAATAGAGAGAATGCTAAAGTTATTGTGATGACCTGCAGAATATCAAGAAAAGTTTCATGATAGGTATTATCTAAAGCAGTGATGGTAAACCTTTTATAGATCAAGTGCCATGTCCTGCCCTACCCACCCTACTGCCAGAGTTCAGAGACCAAGTACCGTGTCCCACCTCCCCCTCCTTATCCTAGGAAGAGGAGGGAGGAAGTATTCTCATAGGGCTCTTGGGAAGAGGGGTGGGTCATGTGAAAAAATGTCCTCCGGTGTGTGAAGAGGGAGAAAGGATCATTTTGCCACTAATTCCTCTGGCTTTTTAGTAAGGAACTCTGGGGGTCATCAGCACTCATGCCCACAGAGAGGGCTTTGCATGCCCTTTCTGGCATGTGTGCCATAGGATAACCACCACATATCTAAAGTATAAAGACATTGAGAGGTGGAGTTGAAGAGAAGCTGAATTCCAGAAATAAAGATTGACTTGTGCAGTAGAACAGAGGCAAGAGATAGAAGGATTGAGATTAGGCATTAGTCCATTTTGGCTGCAATGTTTTAAAGGGAAAAAATATGGAAATTAGTTTAGAAAGACAGGTAGAACCTCAATTATGAAGCATTTTAAAGATCAAACAATTTTTTTTTGCATTTTATCCTATAGACAATTGGGAGCCCTTGAAAATTTTTGATCAAGGGAATGCCATAATTGTGTTTATGTCTCAAAAAGATTATGGGTTGGAAAAGAAAATGGATTGCAGAAAAGAGGAACTCGATTTATGAAAATTATGACTGTATGTTTAGAGTATAAAGGACCTCAGAAACCAATGATTCCAAATCTCTTACTTTCAAGGTGAAAGAACTGAGGCTGAAAAAAGGTAAGATACTAATCCATGGTCACACACCAAGTAAGTGTCTAAGGCAGAGACTCTCTGGCACAAAGTGCAGTGTCCAATCTATTTCTTCAAAATTTAGAAAGCCATCCTAGTGGCCTGGAGGGAGGTGGGGAGTGATGGCCTTTTAAAGTAGGATCATGGTTAAGTGAGGAAAGGAAGAAAACAATTCAAAATTATTTTGAGATATAGTTGGCAAGACAGTAATAGAACAGGTATGATGGGGAAGAGTGGTGTAGGAGAGGAAAGATTTGAGGACAACTGTTCATTTCCAAAGGAATTTTGAACATCAAACTTTATTTCAAACATTTGTTTCCTCGTAATTTGAGCTTTTTATAGTATATGAAGGAACATGGAAATTTAAAAGTAATTATGGTCTCTAGTATATTCAAGACTGGGTTAATAAATTCAGTTTATTTTAAAGTCTTTCTTATTGCTTCTATTTTGTTGATCTACTTATATTTCTGAAGCCTGAGGTTTTTTTGTGATTAATTATGTTTAACATTTTTGAAGTCTAGAAGTGCTTTGGTCTTACTTTTTATTATTTATATTGAAATTCTACCCCTTTTAAATGTTCACATGAATTTGTTATTATTTTGCATAAGTCTATAAAATATCCCATTAGTAATTGGATGTACATAAGACCAAGTATTTAAATTAATCTAGGTTGTTGCATATTTTTATCATATTGACAAGACTCAGAAAATAGTAATAAATATTACTTTAGTTATTTAGGTATTTTTTATACTTTTAAGGTGTTATTAATTATGCTCTTTATATTCACTTCTCATTATTATTAATTAAATATTCATTTTCATTTTCACTTCCCATTCCTTGATACTTTACTGTTTTCTGTGAGATTTAAAATAGTGAAGCCCATAAACTGTAGTGAGTTAAAATGGTGGAAGATATAAATTGTGATAGATATAAGAGAGGGTGAGTAAAATTGACCGCAGAAATGTTTCACTACAGTGTCTTGTTTTAAATCAAATATAAGGTAGTCGCCAGGGAATATATTCCCAATTATGAATATGCCCAAGTCAACTGGGTTTTATAGAGAATTTTAATTAATAATACAATGAGTAATCAAAGAAAGAGAGAGAGAGTAAGAAAGGAATAAGTATGAAGGGCCTCAAGCCAATATGGCCTAGACCAGAGTCTTAAGAGAGAAAATCAGTCAGTTTTTTAACACTCACCACAAGATCTGTCTAAGCAAGGATTCTAGTGACACCAGGCCACCATCATCTCAGCTGCTTTCACCAGCTCCCTCCTCCATCTGAATGTTTCAGAATCAGTCCTTCCTCAATCTGAATGATTCAGAATGAGTCCTCCTCAATCTGAGTGTTTCAGAATGAGTCCTCCTCAATCTGAATGTTTCAGAATCCCTCCAGCTCTTCTCTGAGCTGTTATTTTTAAGGGCAAAATCTCCTATGTCACCTCTCCTAAGTTCTTCCATCTACGAATCACTGTAGATGTTTTCCAAAAGACAGCCCATTTTGAATTCACAGCTGAGTAGATTAATCTCTTTAGTAAATCAGAAAAAAAATGCAGCTGTGTCAACTAATTTCATTAAGAGAAAACCTCTGAGTAAGTTTTCACCTTTTAGGTCTAAGTAGTTTACAAGTTGCCCCACCTTTATAGGCACTTAGCATCCCATTGTATCAATTCCAAAAATAGGCATGGCTCAAAGAACTCCTTTCCTTTATAAGTATGGTTTTCAAGTACTTTCATTGTTTAGCAAGGAGTTTTCTGCCCTAAAGCATTCTTAAGTACAGGTGGAATAGAGGTCCTCCCATAGCAAGGAGTTTTCTCCCCTAAAGCAGTCCCAAGTAGGGATGGGGTAGAGATCCTCCCATAGCAAGGAGTTTTCACATTCAAGTAGAGTTCTCACTATCTGGTAGGGAATTATTTCAAGTAGGGAATTGGAGGATTCCTCAATGTGGAGTAAAATTTTTAACATTCATAAGTCTGTGAAATTTTAAGGTTTACATTTCTAAATCATTACTAGGACAACCTCTTCAAAAGTAATCTCATCAGATCCATTTGGTTCAACTACTGTTGCTATGCAAATGACTCTCAAATACACACATATGGATTTTAGTCTCTCTCTTGAGCTCCAGGTCCCCATATTGAACTGTTTCAAGGAAATATATTCCTCGGTGTCCCATAGGCATCTCAAATATAAACTTATCAATATTTTAATATATTATCTTTTCCCTTTAATCTGCTCTTCTTAACTTTTAAAAAAGTTTCTAACTTTTTTATAGTTTACAGTTTCCTGACATTTTTATCAATATTCTCTTCTTCCTTCCCATCATTCCTCCTTCCCTAAAAGAGCAGTAAATATAAGTTATAGATATGTTATTATATAACACATATTACCAAGTTGTGAAAGAAGGCACATATCTCTTACACTAGAGAAAAATTCATGAAGGATATAAAATGAAGAACTGAATCCTATAATCTGCATTCAAACTTCTTCAGTCACTTCTTTAACAGTGGTTATCCTTTTTCATCATGAGTCTCTTGGAATTGTCCTGGATCCTTGCATTGATCATAATAGTTTTTATTCATCCTTGTGTCAAGGGAATTCCCTTCCCCATTATGTTGCTTTGTTTGACTTTATCAACGAGGGACTTGAAGACCCTTTACCATTGGGATGTGCAGGTATAGTCAGGCCCTCAGAGAAATGAAGTTGAAAACAATGAAATGGGAAACTGATCCTTCAGGCACTGCCCCTCTGGGCGGTGCCAGGCAAATTAAGGAGCTATGATTGGTTTCTGAGATGTAACATGGGAGAGTTAGTGGGTGGAGAAATCTGTTTAAAAGGCCAGACCAGGACACTGCTGTGAAATTTTGATTTATTCCATCATATTTATTCTTATTTTTTTTAAACCCTTACCTTCCATCTTGGAGTCAATACTGGCTCAATATTGGCTCCAAGGCAGAAGAGTGGTAAGTCCTAGGCAATGGGGGTTAAGTGACTTGCCCCGGGTCACATAGCTGGGAAGTGTCTGAGGTCAGATTTGAACCTAGGACTTCCCATCTCTACGCCTGACTCTCAATCCACTGAGCCACTCAGCTGCCCCCCATCCTATTTATTCTTTAGAATTTTAGCCACCAAGAATGTATACACCCCACTTAAGGATTAAGTGTGGAGGAGGAAGGCTATGATTCACATGTGCTAACAAGTAACAAATCAGAAACAACTGACTGACCCCTTGGGCAGTTCAAAGCTAAGTTTAAATCACCATTGGTACATGTAAGACACAGGAAGTGATGCAAATAACTGCCTTTATATTTCACAGTCACTTCCTGTGAGGGGGTCTTTGCCTTGGAACTTGACTGTGAACCACTTCTGGAGTGAGACCTCAGACTGCTTCCCTTGGACAGTCACATGGTGAATGAAAAAGCTGACTCCCTTTTCCTTGGCTTTTCTGGAGGCACCAGCCTCTGGAGAGGCCTATCGTCTTGGAATCCCTTTCCCCTTGGCTTTCTGGAGTCACTAGCCTCTGGAGAGACCCCTCATCTTGGAGGATGCCTCACAGCTAGAAGTCATGTTAGATTTAATTCCCTTCCCCTTGGCCCCTTTGACTGGGGCTTCTGAATTCCTGCCTGGTTCAGACCAGGCTGGAGCATCTATCTCTCTTTCTGTCTCTCATTTTCCTCAATATCTTCCCTCTATTGTAAATAAACATCCATAAATTCCATTATGATTTGAGTAATTCATTGGGATTTAGTAATTAAATCCCTGGTGACCAACTAAAAATATATTCAGGCCAACCATAAATTTTACCCCTTACACTGCTCAGATTCTCTTGTGCTATTCTGGCTGGAGTTTGGAACCTTAAGGAACACATGTTGGTGGTGAGTTTCAATCCATCAGAATAGCAGATAGGATATTAAGCTAAGCTTCTTTCTACCACTTTCTTACTTTTCCCTTTCCATTTTGATGTAATAAAGCTACTAAAACTATTAGCAGCCTCATAATTTAATTTTAACTATTACATGGTTGATCATCATACTTTATTGCTGTTACTATGAACAATGTTCTTCTGGTTCTGTTCACTTCATTTTGTAGCACTTTGTATGAGTCTTCCAAGTTTTTTTATGATCATCTTGTTTGTCATTTCCTATGATAAAATAACATTCTATTAATCAATGTATTACTTTTCCTAACTATTATTTCTTATCATCCTTCAACTCACCTAGGCTTACAATATTGGAATCATCTCCATATACTACACTCCTTTATATCCTATGTCTAATCAATTGCTACTTCTTTTAGATTTCAATATATGTGAAAAGTGTTGAGAAACTCACTGTATACATATTGTTATCATAATTATTATTACTTAATAATTATATATTTATTTATTTTTGTCCTTCTCTCTTTTCACACCCAGATGCCCTAGTGCAAGCTCTCTTTAGTGCACTCACTTTATTACACATAATAACCTTCTAATTTGTATCCTTATTTAAAACATCCTTGATGGCTGACAAAATGATATTTCTGAAAGTAAGAATTGCCCCAGAATATTTCCTGACTCAAGAAGATTCAGATGGTCCTTATTGTCTCAAGTAAAAAATACAAACTCTTCTATTTGGCATCTAAAATCCTTCATAACCTGGATGCAATCTTATCTTCCCAGTCAAATCTTGCATATGACTTGTTTGTATATAGTTACATTTTGTCTTCACCAATAAACTGTGAGCTCTTTGAGATCAGGGTCTGTAATTTGCATTTTTATGAAACACAAGTTTCTAGCACAATGCCTTGAACATAGAAGGCACTTAAATGTTTATTGACTGACTACATTCTAGCTTACTTAAGGATCTCTGCTGTGAGGACTGGATTTGGCTTTCCCCTAATTGTAACAAGGAAGGTACTAAGTAAGCTCTTCCTTGATTGTGAAGATTAATTTGTAATCCTCTGTCTACTTTTAGATTTTAATCCCCAAAGTATAAAGCAAAGTACTTAAAGTTGAGTATGGAGATCTACCCATTTTGGATTTTAACCACAAAAAGGTATAAACACCCATTTCATACATTGAGTGGGGGGGTCTGTGACCCACATGTGAAAGAGTGGATAGTCTTAGAGTGGAGCATCGGCTGTGATTGGTAGACATAAAATTTAAGGGAAGTGACACAATAGAAGGTCTTTAAAATGGAAACAGAGACACACAGAGGACAGACACTCGGATTTGGAGTGAAGAGGGACACTTGGCTGTGGAACTCAACCCTGGAAGAGCTCATGCGGGAGACCTCAGACTTCTTTCCTTTTAGATGGTCACCATGGTGAGTGTAAAGGCTGACTTCCTTCCTTGCCCTTCCTGGAAATGTGAGCCTCTGGGAAAGGCCCATCACCTTGAAACTACTTTCCCCTGACTGGAGCCTTAGAAATTGCTACCTGTGTCAGAGGAAGCTCTCTCTCTCTCTCTCTCTCTCTCTCTCTCTCTCTCTCTCTCTCTCTCTCTCTCTCTCTCTCTCTCTCTCTCTCTCTCTTCCCCCCCCCCTTTTCCCCTTTTCTCTCTTCCTTAAAATCTTCCCTCTATTGTAAAATAAACTACCATAAATTCCATTTGACTTTAGTAATTCAATTTTGGGATTTAGAAATTAAATCCCTGAGACCAATTAAATATTCAATCCAACCATAAAATTGACACTACATAAAACAATGAATTCCTTGCTTTTATCTCTTTGTATAAACTGACTTCCAAATTTTGAACATTCTCCTACCTTAACTTCTCAGATGTTCTAACTCCCTTAAAATTCAGTTCAAGTATCATCTTCCATATGAGGTTTTAGGAAATCACTTCAGTTACTTCTCTCTGAGAAAATTAGCTTAAAAAAATTAGTTCCTATTTATTGTCTTTTTATTAATATATATCCTCTTATATTTCCTTAGTAGAAGTTAAATTTTTTAAATGTGACTGATTATTTTTGCATTTGTTAACCTAGACTTTAACATAGTGCCTGGGACATGGCAGATGTTTAATAAATGCTTATTTAATTGAATTACCTAATCCTTGACATACTTTAATTTCAGTTAACTATAGCTATTATTCCTAAAGTAAATTCTTTAAGATAAAATAATCTGTACTGTCTCCATGTGTCTAAATGATATTGATCATGACTTCATCTTTAAGAGCCCTGCTACCAATGATGAAAAGACACAATTATCTTATTGTTCATTCAAATAATGTAAAAGCAAACAAGGAAATGTTTGTGAATATTCATATAAGTGAAGTTACTGAAGTATTTGTATCAAGTGTATATCTGTACAAATTTGATTGCTGTGTTATATTGCTTTCTAAAGCTTTCATTCTATCTTGAAAGTGTTACGTTCATCTATATAATTTATATTCTATTTTACTAATAAAGCAAATATTGTAAAAGAAGGCACTAGAATTTTATTTGTTGAAAAGCATCAGGTCTACTCTGATTTATACAAATAATGTGACATTGAGTAAATTATTTTCTCTCTCAATACCCCAGACAACTCTCTAAATGTATAAAGGTCTATCTGTATCTGTGGAGGAAGTTTCCACCCTGAGACATCTTCATCCTGATGAAATCACTGGTTTAGAACTGGGGCTTAGAAAGTCCTTGGCAACAAGAAGCTGCAAAACATATTCTAAATGTTTATGAAAATTTTGCTACATTTATGTGATTTCAAGTTCAATTAATTTATAATGAAAATTATTAAATATAGCTCGATCAGTAACAATGATGCACATTTCAATTCTTTATTTAACCCAAAAATACCTATATTGTTGCTTTATTTTTACCTTAAAAAAAGTAACTGAAAGAGGGAAAGTTCTTAAACTCTAGTAACCATTAAAGAGGAAAATCAAAGTGCTAACCTTCAAATACATTTATTTCTATTCGAGGTCATTTGAAACTAGAAAGGGGAATTTCTATTTCCTACCTGCCAGTATTTAAAGTATGACCATGAATATAACTAGAATTCCTAAACTTTTATGTCTTTGTCTTCTAACAAAAATCTTCTTAAATTAAAACATAAATATCTGACTTCATCTTTTTGTCCATCCTCCCCCCTTCCTTCCTCGCTGTCTAATGAATGTCTAATGTCTAATGAAATTCTTTCCATTCTCCTAAATTCTACTGTTATCACCTCGAAACCATCTCAGATCTCTTTAGCTTTAAACAATTTCTCCCTCCTCCAGCCTGCTAAAATATTTTGTAATTCCATTCTATACTTACAGTAACAGGGGCTAGGAACCAAACCTGTGATTTCATTGATTTAGGGTACTCCTGACTGAGGGAATGCCTTCTACCAATACATGCCAGAAGGTTAGCTACTATTTGTAATCTCAAAAAGTCACTGAGACTATTGAAATGTTAAATGACTTGGCCTAGATTACACATCTAGTATTGGTTTGAGGTAGGACTTGAATGCAGGTTTTCCTTTCTCCAAGAATCTTTCTTTGTCCACTACTCTTTTTTCCTGACATTATTTGTCTTGTATTTCTTTGTGCCCTTGTTTCGTGTGGAACCCATTGAAACAGAGTAGATTATAAATTTCTTGAGCATAAGTACAAATGGTTTCATCATCTTCAGATAGGTCAATAACTAGTACATTGCATTTTATGTAATTGACATTTAGCAATATGTTTAAATGAACTGAACCAAAACTGAATCCAGTGGGAACTATTATTTAGGTCTCTCCCCTTGTTTTTCCATATTGAACAAGAAGCATGTATGCTATAGATTCTACTAAGTCACCATCTTCTTTGAGGCTATAGAATACTTTTTTGGGCATGGAGCCCAACCACTAATAAACACTAATGACTAGAAAGATTAGATTTAACTCTAGTTCTTAGCCCCTCTTATGATAATCTGCTATAGGCAGTGGTGCAGAAGATGACTATTTGTAAGTTCAGAGAACCATAGAGGAGGTAAAAAATGTTAAGCTCTCAATCAGTGAAAAAATTGAGCCTTGACATTGTTTGATGAAAGAAAATAAACCACATCGATATGAATCAGACCTTGTTAACTACATTTTGTGTTTTAAACAGTTCAAGATCTGTGTTTGTAAAAACTGATCACATTCATTGTATCTTTTCCAGGCCCTCATTCTGTTCACTTAAGCAAATTCTCCTGGGACAATAGGGTATTATAAGAAAATTGATCACTTTATCTTAATGGGAATAGTGGGGTGGATGCAACTATTTTAAATGATCTTTGGGTAGAATAGCCAATAAAAGGCCATTAAGGAAAATATCCTCATTTTTTTTAAAATTCTGAGTTTCAAAAGGCCTATATTTTTATTCTAATTTTATTTTTTGATTAACTAGCATTTATTTTCCCTTCCTACTTCTTTGGAAACCAAGGTGGGAGACCTCTGGTAAAAATATTAATAGAAAAGCAAAACAAATTCTTACATTATTCATGTAAAATGTCTCATTCTGCATTCTGAATTCATTACCTCTTTGGCAAAAGATAGATATTCTTTGTCATTGGTGTCCTGGAATTGTGATTACTGAATGCATTTTATAAGACATCTTGTATTTTTCAAAGGTGTTTCTCTGTGTAGTATTATATAGTCTCCTTGTTCGGTTCATGCTGTATCAGTTCATAAAAGTCTTTCCACATTTCTCTGAAACTATTTATTTAATCATTTCTTATGGCACAATAGTGTTCCATTACAATCATTTCATAATCCTCGAATGTCTTCAACCATCTCTTAATTGTTAGACACCTTCTTATGGTTCATTTCTTTGAGGTTACATTCAGAACTGATATATATGTATATATAATAATATGATTCATTTTTTCTCTTTCTTTGCTCCCCTTGAGATGTAGTATTATTAATGTTATCTATGTTAATGGATGTGCACAGTTTAGAAATTTGGAGAAAATAATTACCAATTGCTTTCCATAATGACTGGACCAATTCACAATTATACCAAGAAGAAGGAAGCTAGATGGCTCAGACACTTCCTAGCTATATGATCCTGGGCAAGTCACTTAACATCAATTGCCTATCATTTACCATTCTTCTGCCATGTAACTGGTACTTAGTAATTCTTAGAAAGTAAAGGTTATAAAAATACAATGCTACCAATAATAAGGAGAAATAAACAAGAATTTTTATGTAAAACACATTATGTGCAAGGCATTGTGGAAAGAAATTAACAATTAGTATCTCCTTTTATCTTCATTCTGTGAGGTAGGTGCTATTATCCTCACTTTCTAGTTGAGGAAATTGAAGCAAAACAGAGGTTAAGTGACTTCCCCAGGGTGAAATATATACCAAGTTTCTGAGGCTGCATTTCAACTCAGGACTTTCTGATTTTATGCCCACTATTCTCTACTCATTATACCATCTAGATGCAGAATGCAATGGTGTTCTTGTCTTCCTATAGCCCCTTAAATATTTGTCACTTTCCTTTGTTATCAACTTTACCATTATCAGGAAGTTCTGGTAGAACCTTTAGAGTTGTATCATTTTGCATTTTCCTACTTATTAGTGATTTGGTGCATTTTTTGATATATCTATTATTTGCTTGGATTTCTTACACTGAAACTGAGTGGATATAATGTTCTCAGGAGTTTGGGGGGTATTATTTCTTTTTATTTTGTATTTTGTTTTGTTCTCAGGAAGGAATAAGTGGATTTATGATTTTGATGCCAGTTTATTAATTATTTTTCTAAATGTTTTCCTGTCTCTCATTTTTTCATATTATTCACACATCACTCTTGTTTCATTTTGAATTGTTTCTTAAATCACTCTCTTTTCACTTGTAAAATTATGTATTTTAATTCTAGCATCATCTCTTCAAAAAATTAGTTGAACTTGTTCTTAAACTCTAAAACAGTGCATTTTAACCATTTGATCCAGCAATACCTTTACTAGATTTCTATCCTAAAGAGATAACAAAAGGTAAAAGGACTTACTTGCACAAAAGTATTTATTCCAGCCTTTTTATGGTAGCAAAGAATCGGAATTGAAGAGCTGTCCATCAGTTGAGGAATGGCTAAAGAACCAGTGGTATATTGTAGTGATGGAATACAATTGTTTTGTAAGAAATGAAAGCATTCTCATCTCAGAAAAATCTGGAAAGACTTATATGATGTGATGCAAAATGAAGTGAGGAAATTCAGAAGAAAATTGTATAAAGTTTTAGCAATATTTATTGATGAACAGTAAATGACTGTTATATTCAGCAATGCAGTGATTCAAGACCATCCCCTAGACTATAGATGAAAAATGCAATGTATTCTCTGAGAAAGAACAAATGGGGTGTGAATGCAAATTGTAACATACTATATTTCATTTTCTCTTTTTTTAAAGATTTCTTCCACAAAATCAATAATATGGGGAAAGGTTTTACATTATTGTTCATGTTAAAGCTATACTAGGTTGCTTACCATTTCAGGAGGGGGACAAGGAAAGAGTGATGGAGGCAGGGTCAGAAGAAGGAAAAAATTAGAACTCAAAACTTGAAAAAATGAATGTTAAAATTATTTTTATATGTAATAGGGGAAATGTTTTTATAGAACAATTTGTTCCTAGGTTGTTTTTTTTCTCTTGGTTTAAATTTTAAATATTTGGAAGTCATTCTCTTCTTCTAGGATTATATCTTGAGCATTCTTATCACTATAATGACTCTTTATGGTAAGAGTCAATGTAAAAAATTCTCATTCTTTCAGACTTTCTGACTTCATACTTCGTAATAGAAGCAGATTCTACACATCACTCTATACAATGCTGAGTCCTTCTTTGGAGCACTTTTGTGTCCTCTGGGGTCTTGCTTTTTATTTTGGGTATTGAGTTTTTTTTCCCAAGATGTCAGGGACAGCACAGGCTGGGGTTCTCCAAATTTCCAGTGCCTCTGTTTTCTGCTCTTTTCTCAGTGCATAGAATATGGCTGAGAACCAAACTTTCTTTTTCTCTATAGCCAGAAGCATGTTGAAGCCTTAGTTCTGTTCCTGATCCTGTGCATGATGAGTACCCATAACTAGAGTGGTTCTAAGTATGCTTAGACTTCTCAATGAGAAAATAATTACTTACTAATTTGTTGTTATATTTTGTGTTTAGGGTTATGGTTAGTGTGGCTTCTAGCTCTTTTGGTAGACCTTCTAGACAGCTAGTGCTATGTTGAATATGTTGCCTGAAGTCTGGAAGACCTGAGTTAAAATCCAGACTCAGAGTGTACTAGCTCTGTGATCCTGGAAAAGTCATTTAACCTTTGCTATGTCTCAGTTTTCTCAAATGAAAAATAAGAGCACCTACCTAAAAGGGAGATTGTGAGGATTAAATGAGATAACGTTTGTAAAAAAAGGCCTTAGCATAATGTCTGAAATATAGTAGGTGCCATATAGAGGCTTATTCCCTACCCCCACCTCACCTTGGTGCATAGTTATATAAGAGAGCATGGCTCTACTCCACATTTCCACTTTTTTATGGTCTTTCTGGATAGTGTTTCTTTCAGAGAATTGTTATTGTCAATTTCCTATGTTGTAATGACAGAAGAATCTCTTTAAACACAATAGAAGTTAGTCAATATTTGACTTCAGTCTGCAATCCACCAAAATAAACTCAGTACAACATTGTATGTATGCCTGAAATAGTTTGAATTTTGATACTGTTATATGCTTCTAAAAACAATTTGCCTATTTCCTTCCTAAGTCTTTTCTCTCCAGGGAAATGCCAATTTCAAAAGTTAATATGGAATTTAGAAATGGAAGCATTATTAATCAACACATTTTCAAAAAATAGAGCCATATCATTTTGTCACTTAAATAAGTGTAAATGATGTATCTGGTGTTTAAAGACTCATTTTAAGAAGGAATTAGGACAATTGAAGCATTTCCAGTAGAAAGTAACAAGGATAAGGAGGGTATTTTAAAACATTAGGATCAACTAAAAGAATGGATGATATTCAGCATGATGAAAACCATACTTGATATATATTTGCTGACTTGAAATATTTAAAATTTTGTCATATGGAAACAAGATTAAAATCCTCTTTCTTGGATCCTAAGTAATAAGAAGACAGATTTGAGTACAAGGAAGAACTGGCCCAAGTTAGGAGCTGTCCAGGAGGAGAAAGGATTGTCTGGGGAAATTCACTCTCAATGGAACTCTTTAAGTGAGAGATGTAGGAGGATCAATTCAGTTTAATGAAGTTTCTCTGTCAATGCATTTGGTAAAGTACTATATCTAGTAGAGATTATGTCAAAACTGAGGAGTAAGCTTATTCCTCCTGCTCTGCACTTTTGTATATAGGTGACTAGGAAATTTTGGCAGTTGTTGGAAAAAGCCCTCAGCACAAATTAAATCTCAAGGAATGTTTCATTACTTTTAAGTAAAAACCCAACATAGGCTATATTACTCCTACACAACTGGGATGTATTTCAAGTAAAAACAGAGAATGTACAAAGTTCTATTAAAGTAATAAAATAACACTTCTGGTGATTCCGCTAGGCATAAATGATACTGCTAGAAAGAACTTGTACAAAGTTGATGAAGATTAAAAAGGCTTGGATAAGAAACTAAAGACAATAAGGCCACAGATGTTCTTGCCTATTTAATGGGGAGAAAGCTGATTTGGAAGGTTAACATTTGGCTTAGAAGATGACTTTTGAGAAATAGATTGGATTTTTGGATCATAGCCTAACTGGTTCTTTGATAGGGATGGAGTATCTCTAACACAAGCTGATAAGAATGTATTTTCTATATCAGTGAAATACTTTGAAAATAGAAAATATTTGGGAATTAGAAAAGAACTCAGTAACCAATTGGTTCAACCTAAATCAAAAGAGATATGCCTATCTTATTGCTCAACAACTGGTTCAATCTTTGCTCTGTTTCCAATGAGGAAACAACCAGTAACCAACCCCTCCCCCAACCCAGGTGTCCCAATTACACTTTTGGACAGTGTTATGTGTTATGAAGTTTTCCCTGACAACAAATTTAGTTTTCCCTATTTAATACTCCCATAAACTACTCATGGTTCTGCCTTCTGGGCTTACATATAACATGTATAAAGTACTACTCTGCATGGTATACCTTCAACCAATAACAGATACTTACTTAACCATTAAAAAATAATTTTAAATCTATGATACAAGTGCTAGTATAAAGGCAATGGACATAAAGTTTTTGTTTGTATGCTCATATGTTTTTGAATTCTCAATACATGCCAATTTATATGGGGGATTTAAATAAAAACTAATTCAAATATTCCATGGAAGGGGAGGAAATTTTCATTTTTTATGGAGACTATACAACCTAATAACCTAATATTTCAATTATAGGCAATGATAAAGGTTAAAATTAACCTTCATAGTTAGCCTTTCTTCCCTCTGTAACTATATATATATATGTATATATATATATGTGTGTGTGTGTGTGTGTGTGTTTATATTTTCGTAGTATCATATATTTAGAGAATGATAGGACCTCAGGCAAAAATCTAATCAATTACTTATTTTGTAAATGAGGATGTTGAAGTCAAAGGTGAGTTGGTGCTCAGTCATGCAGGTAATGAGGAATACAGGTAGGGTTTGAACCCCAATGCCATTACGCAAAACCCACTTTTTTGGTTGTTATTATTACTTTTGCTTCATCTTCCCCACCCCACTGCACCACTCTCTAAGGTACAGAGAATGGTCTCAACAAATAGGTATGCCCCAGTTCAACACCTAAAGGAGGAACAAATACTGGTCTATGTGAGATCTGTGCCCTCAGGAAATTGGAACAAAATTTTCAAACCATGGGCACAATAAGGTTATATACTGACAAACTTGGGAATCACATTCTCAAATCATGGACACAAGAAGGTGAGATACTAATGTTGTTCATATATGGCAATAATGCTATCATGTAGGTAGTATGCGGAATAGAGTTTGTACATTGTCTTATGCATCTATAAGTTACAAATTACTATATCAACCTCAGTTTCTTCATCTATAAAACTGGAACATCACTATCCTTCATAGCTTTTTATGAGAATCAAATATTGGAAAGATATCATATGTGATTGTAAAGCTGTTGACAAATCTTAGAGTAACATGTATGTATGTACACATATATAAACACATCATAGGTGCACACATATCCATAGTTTCTATTTTTCCTTTTATTATGGAGCTATAGCAAAAAATATACCTAATATGCTTTTTCATATAAAGGATCCCTATTTAACAGATATACTAATGAAAAGAAACAGAGTGGATATTCAGAAGCAAGGTTGTGATGAGCATATAATCAGACTTAAGGAGACAGAAGGAGAAATCAACAAAGAGAAGGACAGAATGCATCTTGTAGTAATTATCTGCAAAATGGTAGCAGCTGTTCAAATGTTTGGATGATTGGAATTTCTGGGAAGTCCAGACAGAAACATATGGTGTGGTTCATCATGAAACTGTTTTAAGGCATCTTTATGTGAATGTTGCCTTGTTTCTTTTTCCCTTTAAAAGTTAAGCAGGTATACTGATCTTTTAGATTACGTGATATTTTCCTCAAATTGTCAATCAAACTATCATGAAGGCAGTTCATCTCAAAATATTAATGGTACAACATGGTAAGGTTTTTTTTTCCCCACCTGATAAAATAACAACGTGTTCACAATTCATTTATAAAAATATTTTCACTTGATTTCCTTGTTATGAACATTTTTCCTTTTGTTCTAAGTATTTTAGAAAAATAGGAGGATTTTTAATGAAAAAATATGAAACACTAAATGTTGAAGGCTCAAAAACTGTGTTATTTATCTACTTATACATACTATGTGAACAGAGAAATTGCCCTTTGGCATTTCCAATTTATATGTGTTTGCCTATTTTTGACATTTAGAATTGGAATCATTATTAATGATAAAATTTCAAAGCACCAGTTTGGGAAGTGGGCAAAGGAGGCCAAGAAAAGTTGGCTTGGTCCTGGTTTTATAAACAAAATAGAGCACCAGGATCATGTGAAATGACTTTTTTTAAGAGAGAGATTTTTGTTTTAGAAAGTAAATATATTTTAAAACATAGAAAATTTTAGAAATTAGAAATTACAGTGTAAAAATTATGTTGATGAAGAGATGTTAAGCATGAGTAATCAAGGTCAATGTGAATATGTTTTGCTTAATTCACTAAATTGTTACTAAGCCCTAAATATGTATAAAGAGCTGTGCTAAGTACTATGGATAGAAAAATAGAAATGAAACAGTCCTTGAACTCAAAGCACTTAAACTCTATTGGAAAGATACATTGATGCATAGGAAAATAACAAAGTTCTTTCAGGAGCAAGAGAGCAATTAAGAATTAGGAGAATAAAGTTAAAAATTCCTGTGGGAATTGGCATTGGAAATGAGCTTTGAATGAAGCTATGTGTTGAAAGAGGTGAAAATGAGGAAGCAGAATATTTCAGGAATGGGCACAGTGGATACAATAGGGAAATAGCTATGGTAATAGAATGCTGAATGTTCAAGGAAAACCAACTTGTCAGGTTTGGTTGTAACATAGAGTGCATAATAGGAAATTGGGTTAAATTAGTCTAAAAAATTGGCTTGAGTTAGATTGATGGTGTTTCCATGTGTGGAGAATAGAATCTGGCAAAACAATTAGGAGGTCATTAACTAGTCCAAGTGAGAGATAATGAGAGTTTGAACTAGGGTTGTAATCATGTGAATGAAGAAAAAAGGACATACACAATGAATGACCTAAAAATTGAATTAATAAAACATGACAACTAATTGTACATGGACAATTTTCAAGAGTAAAAAGTTGAGGCTAACTAAAATTAAAAAATCTGAACATCTGAAAGGAAACTTCTAATATAAATAGAGAATTTGGGGGAGGTATGAATTTAGGGAGAAAATATTGGCTTTGATATGCTGATTATAAAAACCAGTGAAGAAGCCCAACAGAAAGTTGATGGTGGAAGATTAGAAGTCAAGAAAGAAGTAGGTCTAAATATGTTGATTTCTAAATCATCAAAATTGAAATAAGTATTAGAATTTTCTGAACCTGATAAAATCATTAAGCAGATGTAATTAAAGGAAAAGACAAGTCCTAGGAGAAAAATAAAAGAATACAATAACTGCCACAAGTAAAAAGCAAGAATAGGGATCACTTTTTATTATAGAAAGAGGATAAGCGGGGGCAGCTGGGTAGCTCAGTGGATTGAGAACCAGGCCTAGAGATGAGAGGTCCTAGGTTCAAATTTGACCTCAGCCACTTCCTAGCTGTGTGACCCTGGGCAAGTCACTTGACCCCCATTGCCTAGCCCTTACCACTCTTCTGCCTTGGAGCCAATACACAGTATTGACTCCAAGATGGAAGATAAGGGTTTAAAAAAAAAAAGAAAGAGGATAAGTAAAAGAGAAGAAAATTGAAAATGATATTGAGTATTTCTGAGATACATAACAATTCAGTAAGTTAAATATACCAGTTCCATACCCAAAGGGTGCTAAAAAACTGTCTGCCCTTTGATCTAGCCATAGCACTGCTGGGTTTGTACCCCAAAGAGATAATAAGGAAAAAAAAAAACTTGTACAAGAATATTCATAGCTGCACTCTTTGTGGTGCCAAAAATTGCAAAATGAGGGGCTGCCCTTCAATTGGGGAATGGCTGAACACATTGTGGTATATGTTGGTGATGGAATACTATTGCGCTCAAAGGAATAATAAAGTGGAGGAATTCCATGAAGACTGGAACAACCTCCAGGAAGTGATGCAGAGTGAGAGGAGCAGAGCCAGGAGAATAATGTACACAGAGACTGATACACCATGGTACAATATTAATGGACTTCTCTACTAGCAGCAATGCAATGATCCAGGACCATTCTGAGGAACTTATGAAAAAGAACACTATCTAGAGACAGAGAAAGAACTGTGGGAGTAGAAACACAAAAGGAAAACAACTGCTTGTTCACATGGGTTGATGGGGATATGATTGGGGCTGTAGACTCTAAATGTTCACCTTAGTGCAAATATCAATAATATAGAAATAGAAATAATATAGATATATAGAAATAAAATAGAAATTGATCAATGGACACATGTAAAACCCACATGTTTGCTATGGGATGGGAGGTTGGAGAAGGGCAGGGAAAAAACATGAATCTCTCTCGTAACCATGGAAATATATTCTAAATTAATTAATTAAATAATTAAATAAAAATCCCCCTCCAAAAAAGAAAAAATATTAAACACTTTCAATATGTCAAGCCTTTGCCTAAATGTGGTTGGTACAAAGGAAGGTAAAGGGCAGCATGTTGTTTGCCCTCTGGTAGCTCACAGTTTAATGGGAGAGGCTATATACAAACAATTATGAAGAAACAAGACATATAGATAAATTAGAGATAATAAACAGAAGGGTATCACAAGCAGTTAGGAAGAAATGAAAAGAAAATGTAGAAGGTAAGTTCTTAGCTAGAACTTAAAGAAAGCTAGGGATTTCAGGAGTTGGAAATCCATGAGGAAAACATTACAAAAATGAGAAACAGCCAGAGAATATGCCCAGAGCCAACAGCTAGTGTCTTGTTTGAGGAAGGTTAATGGTTCTTAAAGTCTGTGGGAAGAGAAAAATGTAAGAAGGCTGCAAAGGTAAAAGGTGATCAATTTATAAAATGTTTTTAATACTAGATTATTTTATATTTGCTAGTGGAGGTTATAGAGAGCCATATTTATTGAATGGAGGAGAGGAGGAGAAACATATAGTAAGACCTGAGCTTTAAGCAGACCATTTAAGCAGATGTATGGAGGTTGTAAAGTTGTTACAATCATACAGACATAAAGTCATGAGCATCTGAAACAAGATGATGGTAGTGTCGGAAGGGAGAAGGGGATAAAATTTCCCCAAAAGAGACTGAGAAGCAGCAGTTAGAAATGAAGAGAACTAGGATAAAGTAGTGTCACAAAAACTTATAGTCTAAAGAAAAGAAATTAGCAGGAATGAAAGTGTGATTAACAGTGTGCTGCAGTGTATAAAAGCTGAAGCAATGGAGGCCATCACTTGTTCATTCAAAGAAGTGCTACTCTTCTGAATAGTGAGAGAGTTATATTTTTGTAACATGTGAGATAAGATCTTCTGTTGAGTGAAAGGTTGGTATGGAGCCTTGACTAGAATAGAAATTTGGACTAACTTCTATATACAATGCAATAGAGACTCAATTGGGAAATAATAAGAGAATTATAGTATAACAATGAAGTTCTCATTGAGATTATATAACATGGAGATGTAAGGGAGCCACTCTGCATGGCAGTGTGACTCTTCTATGGGATTTACCAAGCAACATAAAAGTGGGAATGAAAATGACAGAATGTGAAAGTGGGCTGAACAAGGCACAAGTAGTAAGTGAGTAAGTTAAAAGGAATTCAAAGGTAGATGAAAAGATATTCTTGAACTTGTTACCTAATGAATCAAGAGCCAGGTTCGGTGGCACATGTCTATAATCTCTACTACTGGGGAAGGTTATGTCTGATAAATTACTAGACTTCAGGAGTTCTAAACTACATTAGGGAAAAAGCCAATAGAATGTCTATGCTAAGTTGAATTCTAATATGATAAGCCCCTGTAACAAAGAGAAATCATAATGCCTAAGAAAAGAGAACTATCCTGTATCAAAAAATAAAAACAGAGAAGGTTAAATCTCTATTGGTATCATGCATATTGTAACCTCCTGTAGTTACATAGTAAAATTTTCATAGGTAGAAACCTGAGAAGAAGATTGGAAACTGAGGGAAAATGGATAGAGGAGAGAGAAAGAGATTGAGAGATAGAGATAGAAAAAGAGAGAGACAGAGAGAGAGAGAGAGAGAGAGAGAGAGAGAGAGAGAGAGAGAGAGAGAGAGAGAGAGAGAGAGAGAGAGAGAGAGACAGAGAGAGAGAGAGAGACAGAGAGAGAGAGAGAGAGAGAAAGGAATAAAGACTCAGAGACAAGGAGTTAAAAAATATGGGCTCCACTGTGCATGCTCCTCTGATGACATTGAGAGAGATGGCTCTACATGTGTCCCCAAACTTTTATTGGAGAATTTAGGAATGTGGAGTGGGAGGTAACTAATGAACATGTGACATGGCATAGGTTTTAACATTGGCTCAATTGACAATCATGTAATCAAAGAGGAGGAGGTTAATCAAACATATGACTTGGTAAGGGCAGCTGGGTAGCTCAGTGGATTGAGAGCCAGACCTGGAGATGGGAGGTCCTAGGTTCAAATATGGCCTCAGACAATTCCCAGCTGTTTGACACTGGGCAAGTAACTTGACCCCCATTGCCTAGCTCTTACCACTCTTCTGCCTTGGAACTAATACACAGTATTGATTCCAAGACGGAAGGTAAGGGTTTAAAAAAAATGTTACTTGGTAAGGAATGTGGTCCAACAAGGTGGGAGTTAGGACCCTGTGGTAAATAATGTCCTGCTCAGGAATTCTTTTGTCCTTTGAATATTTGGAAATACAATAATCAAAAAGTAACATGACCATGAGTCTGGTGTATGAACACATAAGATACAATATCATATACAATAATACTTTCAAGTTGCTAATATACTTGATATGCTACACATGTGAGTGAGCACTGAACTTTCAAACTTGGTAACAAAGGAAGGTCAACTCTCAAAAAGAAAAAAAAAATAAAATCTAGAGCAGAGGCTAATGTTTTGGCCAAAGCAAAACTTAAGGACTGTAAGAGCAGAGTATAGCTTTGTGATTATAGGTTGGAGTGAAGATGTAGAATAGGAGGCAACAGAGGGAATTGAATTAAGATAGAGTGTACAATTGTGTTCACACAGAGGAATTTCTAAGTTCTAGATTATGGATGTAGAATAGTCATTGATAAGGTCAAAGGTATAACCATGCCTCTTAGCACTTGAGATAAAATGAAAGATGTGGGATTTGACACCTAGGATTTTGGGGAAATAATTTGAAAATAAATGAAGATCTAAAGGATAAGAGTGGGGGTTGAGGGAAAATAAGGAAAAGGTATTGAGCTCAACAAAAAGGCAAAATGACATAGAAAACAGTAGTTGGCTACGTCAAGTATCTAGATGGTACAAATTAGGCAGATGAATTTAACCTCAAGGAAGACCAATGAGTAATGTTAGCAGAGGTAGCATTAAAGTTGCAGTGAGGATCAAAGAATATGCTAACTTCTCTTCTTATTGGAAAAAGAAATAAAATATAATATTGAAAATAACCTGTGTGTAAGAAATCATGTGAAAATATACATGAGGAAAAAGATCACAAGAAATAAAATGTCATGAAGTAAGTATAATGGATAACAGATGAAGTGCCCATGTATTACACTTATAGCAGTGTATTGTTATTTGTCAAATTAAAGTATATTTTAATATTTTTCCATCAGTGAACTAAATTAACATGTAGTTGAGGCATGTATGGCAAAAATAACATATAGTCAAAATTACCGTAAGTCATCCATCATTCCAGGATCTGTGATTTCATTGCCATAGGAGAACCCCAAGTCAGGTGAATCCATTTACTAATTCTGATCAACAATTTTTTGAAATTTATCATCTTAAAGAAGTTAAATTACTGTCTCAGAGATTATAGATTTAAAGATAAAAAACCCTGGAGATAATCTAATTCTTTTTTTTTAGATGAAGAAACTGAGAAAAGGAAAGTAGATGATTTGCCCAAGGTCATTTGCGGAGGAAGTGGCAGCAATGGAATTGAAAACACAGCCCTTATAGTTAAAATAGTGTTCTTTCCATGGTAGCAAATAAATAGGCCCAATGTAATAATATGCATTTCAATAGTGATACATATAAAGTATTTAGATGTTGAGCAATTAATATGATACATTAAATTTGACATATATACTTTGATATATAAGTATTTAGATTTTGAGAGGCATGTGGAGATGAATAGAGATATGTCTTTAGAGTCAGGATGATTGAAGTTCAAGACCTCTCTCTGACACATATTGGCTGTCAAAGCCTAGTATTCCTTTCCCTTTCATGAGCTTTTCACATTCATATTCTTTTTCCTCTCTCAAAGTCCCTTATATGCCATGGGTTATCTGAAAGACAATAATAAAACTTCTCTCTTCTCTGTTTCTTTGGTTGAAAGCCTTTGATCTGTAGTGCCACATTTGATGAAATTTTAATTGGTAACAGTCACTGTAACATGGTGACAGGAGCTCAAAATCCAGAGGTGGTGGACTCAGATCAGATTTAGGACATGATGTCTGCATGCCCCAGAGCCAGTTATAGCTAATAGTAGTAATATCTGCTACGCAACTTATATAACTCATCTACAAACTACAGGGACTTCACAATATGATTTAATACAGCCCATTCACTCCTTAGCTATATGATCCATTAATCTCTTCCTTTTCTGCATGATTTTGAAACTCCTCTTTTACTGTCTTTCCTTGTGTATGTAATCACCTATTAGCAAGCTATTAGTTCTAATTTTTTTCTTCTTACCACAAGTCAGCAAAAGATGCATCCCAAGATGATGCTATGACTCCTTTTTATCAATTTTTTGTTGAAATGACCCTATTCACTGAAGTACAAAGTTATGGAAAAGAAAATGGATTTGAAGTAGGAGGGCTAGGGACAAATTCCAAGTCCGACACTCAGAACTTTCATGCCATGTCTGGACCATAGTATATCCATCCCAGAAAAGTGGAGTCTGTCTGAACCAGGAGTCTTTAAGTTGTCTTCATTTTTTCAATCACTACTTCATTCAAAACTTAGGATAATGCCTATTCCTTTCTCATGAATGTTAATCAAGATTATCTTTGTTTTTCTCACTGAACTTCAGATAAGTTGAAGTGAACAAAGGTGGACTTATTTTGTATTTTTCATTTCATAGTACAGTCTGGATTCCCTACTTCCTCATAAATATCTCTATTTTTGATTGTCCTTGGACTTAATGGCACTTTCCAAAAAAATTATGCAATCATTCTACTATGGCCTGCTGCATCTTCCATATTTCAGATTACTTATAATAAACTATTTCCTATTCTCTTATTTTTGCTTTTCTTTAATTTAGTTCATTTCCTGATTTTTGAAATAATAGAGGAAATATCAATTTGGACATGACCTCCGAGTTAACCATCTTGGCAGAAGTTTCTGTCTTGACTCTTGAACTAGATAAAAACCTGATAATTAAGCTCTACTTGAGAATTTCAGTTAGTTTCCCTTAGTTACCTTTATTTTCTGCTATCAAACCCTGGAAACTGCATATTGAGTCTAATCTACTTAAATTTCTCAAAGTGAGAAAATATATTTCTACTTACTTTACAAAACCCTGTAGTGAGTCAGTGGATAAGTATAAATGGGAAATATTATTCAGCCTAGTAGATGGTTCCCTATTCAATAGTTTTCAACCAATTGCTTTATTTGACTAACAAAATTTGTGTTTGAAAGTTTTGATAAGTTAAAAGCAGGATGGAATATCCTCCCTACCCTGTTCCAATTGACCTGTTTTCTCTTGCACAGAAAAATGAAACAAAAGTAAACTAGATTTCCAAAGAATTATGATTTGGATAAGTCCATTGAAATCTAATTACCATGTAGATAGAAGCAATTTGTTGAGATCCAGGAATCATCTTCATCCTGAAGTCATCTTTCCTAATTTTTTACTGAATAATTCAACTCTTAGCACTTAAGGAAGATAGTTCTGTTAGTCAGGGGATTTAAATGTATAGTGGCCTAGCCGTAAAGTGAAAATAGACTAAAATAGAAGCATGTGCAAAGAAAGAGGTCAAGGCAGGAAGCAGGTCTAGCAATCCCACTTGGGAACCTTCCATCTTCTCCACACTTCATTATTCTTTGCCATCTTTACATTTTCCCCCTCTCATTCCTCTTTCTTCTCCTCTTTCAGTTCCCTTTCCTTTTTTCTCTTTATTTTTTCTCTTTCATTTCTTGCCTCCTTGTCCCTCCTCATCTCCCTTTCTTCTGTCTCCCCTTCACTCTGTGTCCTTTCTTCTGTCTTTTCCCCAGCTCTAACATGCAGTTGTGGAGATGCCAGAGTCCTAAATCATTCTGCTACTGAAAGCACACATAAATAAATTACTTCAGACTAGCACCAAGGTAGGACAGCTGGTCCTCTTTCTACTTTCTTTACATAGCATTTTAAAAGAGCACAATCCACAGATGTAGAACAAATAAGAAGTAATTCAGCATCATATTGCTTAAGAGAGAAGAAATCACTGTGGAGCTTTTAGCAAACTGAAAACTAAGGCCTCCTTGCACTGCCTATTTTCTTATCTATTTTGCTAAGTATCCCTTGTCAAACATTTCTGCAACCTAGGGATTTTTTAAAAAAGGTTTGTTGTGCTGAGTGTGTGTCATTACCTTCATTGCTTTTATATTTTATAAGGAGTACTTATTATTTCCATTGCATTCAACATTGTACAAAAAACAGTATTTTTCTACAACTAATATATCTCTAACTAAATGTGCTCCTATCATGCCTGCAGCTTTTTGGCAGACTTCTAAAAAATACCCTGCCCCATAACAAGTTGAAAGCAGTGTGTGACAGGTGTTCTTCCAAAAACCTGGATTTGAGGTATTTGGGATTTTCTTAATTTTGTTAATGGAATTATTACCTTGGTCCACCTCAATTCACTCCAATTAAATAATCATTTAAAAAGTTCCTACAATTTCATTTTAATGGAAACATATATTTTCTTTTATTTTTAAAATTTTTCACAAATTATTTTTCATTCTTTTTTTTTAATTTTGAGTCACAAATTCTATTCTTTCCTTACACTGCTACTCTACTCATTGAGAAGATATGCTCATGATATATGATATAATATGATATAAATCATACATATGAAATAATGGGAAACATTTCTATATTGGTTATATTGTCAACAAAGAGAGAAAAACAGTATGCTTCAATGTACACAGTTTTTCAATTCTTTCTCTAGAGGTGGATAGCATTTTTTACCATGACTCCTTCAGAATGTCTTGAACCACTGTACTGATCAAAGTAGTTAAGTCTTTCAAAGTTGATCAAAATTATAATAGTACTATTATAATATTGTAAAACATAATGTACATTTGGTTCTGCTCACTTCATTTTGCATTAGTTAATAAGTCTTCTTAGGTTTATTTATTTATTTTAGTTTGTCACTAAACATTTATTAAGTACCTAATATTTACTAGGATCTCATTCCCCCTTGTTTACATCTCATTTATTCTTTCATTTAATTGATTAACTTAATGCAGAGTCCAGGTAAGCTTCACTCATACATAAATGAGGGCACTGCGTCCTGGAAAAAGGATTTCTTTTTAACGCCAAAGGACACATAGTGGCACTCAAGTCTAGAGTTTAGGTCTTTTGGCTCTCATTCAGTACTCTGCATAGTATGGTATTAGGTTAGGCCACCCATGTTGATGCTGATGACATTGATGATGATGATAATGTTGTTGATGATGATATTGATGATGCTCATATTACGGTGCTATTGTTGATGATGATGATAATAATGAATGAATTTGGAGTTGGAGATTTTCCTTCCATTTGAACCTTTCTGACCCTTCCCACTGTAATGATTAAATTTTTCTTGGAAACTATATCTCCAACCTCTCTCATCCTTCCATTATATTGGTCTTCTTCCTGATACCCCCCATGTACTTCTTTATGAAATATAAAAATTACTCCATTTTGTTTCTTTTCCCATTTGTCTTAGTATTATCCTCTTTTTTACCCCTAGATGATATATATATATATATATCCTCCTATACAGTTTGTCACTGTTCCCTCTAATTATACTTCTTCTAGCTACACTGATGATAATAACAATTTTAAGAGCTATTAATATCATTTTTTTTCTTATAGGAATACAAATAATTTGAACTTATTGGATCTCTTTAAAAAGTTGTGTGTTTGTTTTTCCCTTTCTTAATTACTTTTTGGTGACTCTCTTGAGTTCTGTGTTTGGGCATCAAATTTGATTTAAATCAGGTCTTTTATTTATGAAGGCTTTGAAGTCTTCTATTTTATTAAATGACCATACTTTCCTTTGCAAGAATATAATCAATTATGCTGGGTAGTTTATGAGGGGATTATTTAGGTGAGAGATGATGATTTTAAGATCAGATCTGCCAATCTCCTCTCTCCTCCCTTCCCCTCCCTTTTCATCCCTCTTTGTCCTTCCTCCCTCCTTCCTTCCCCTCAGTATTGATTCTTCTGTTGGTCTCACTGAAATCAGTTCAGAGTGAGTCTTTTTGGTGGATAAGATAAATCACTCTTTATCTTCTCTTTGGGGTTTCCCTAATACTAAACAATTCCTAGGTTGGAGGATAGTGGAATATAGTTCAGATATGGGAAAATGGTCAACAGCTTTGTAAATTTAGTCACTGTGTTTTAGCAGAGAGAAACCAGAAAGACTTTTGTCTTTCCTCTTTTCTGTCCCAAGGCAAAAGAGACCAAGATTTTCAGTTTGCCTCCTCCTTCTTAACTGTCTTTAACTAGTCCTCATTCCAAATAGAATGCTTATCTTGATTGACAGTTCTGGAGTCCTTGATTTTCCAGCTCTATTGCAGACTTTTCCATTTTCTCTCCTCCACAATATTATAGTAGTTCATTATTGGTTGTAAACCCAGTTCCCTTGCTTTCCAGAATATCATATTCCATGCTCCTGGTCCTTCAATGTTGATGCAGCCAGGTCCCAAGTTATCCTTACTGTGGTTCCATGATTTCTGAATGCTTTCTTCTTAGCAGCTTATAGTATCTTTTCCTTGATCTGGTAATTCTTGGATTTGGCTATAACATTCCTAAGCATTATCAACTGGGGAATAAATGCAGGAGGTGATCTGTGGATTCTTTCAATCTCAACTTTTCCATCTTGTTCAAGAATGGCAGGGCAGTGCTCTTGGTTAATTTCCTGTAAAATGATGTCTAAGCTTTTTCTTTTGTCATAATTTTCCAGTAGTCCAATAATTCTTAAATTGTCTTTTCTGGATCTATTTTCCACATCTGTGGTTTTATTCCTACAATTTCTAATACACTGTGCTAGAATATAATGATGTTATAGCTCATAGTTTTTACCTTCAAAATTACATTTATTTGGTTGTTTATTTTTTGTTTTTAATTATTTTCTTTTTCCCAATTACATGTAGAAACAAAATTTAACATTCATTTTTTATTTTGAGTTTAAAATTTTCTCCCTTATCCCATTCTGAAATAGCAAACAATTTGATATGCTTCATATGTGTGCAGGCACTCAAAACAAATTTGCATAGTAGTCATATTGTGAAAGAAAACATATAAAAAAACACACAAAAAGTAATTTTAAAAAAGGGACACATCAGCATTCAAAGTCCATCAGTTCTTTCTCTGAAAGTGGATGACATTTTTCTCCATAAGTCCATGAAACTGACTCAGATCACTGTTTTGCTGAAAATAGCTCATTCATTCACAGTTGTTCATTGTCCAATATTTCTATCATTGTGTATGATTTTCTGCTGGTTCTGTTCCCTTTACTTTGTATTAGTTCATGCAAGTTTTCCAGGTTTTTCAGAAAGCATCCTATTAATAATTTATTTTTCAGTATTCTTTCACAATCACATCCCTCAACTTGTACAACCATTCTCCATTTGATTGACATTCCCCTCAATTTCTAATTCATTGCCACCACAAAAAGAACTGTTACTTTTATATCAAAAGGCAAATTTTCTATTTTTTAAAATCTCTTTGCAATATAGACTTTGTAGTAGTATTGCTGGGTCAAAGATTAGGCTTTATGACCTTTAGGTATCATTCCAAATTGCTCTCCAAAATGGTTGGAACAATTTCAAATCCACCATTAATACATTAGTGCCCCAATTGTTCCCATATCCCATCTAACATTTATTTTTCTTTTTCTGTCATATTATGCTATCTGATTTTTGTGAGATGTTAGCTCAGAGTTATTTTAATTACATTTCTCTAATTAATACTAATTCAGAGCATTTTTACATATGACTATAAATGGCTTTCATTTATTCTTCTGAAAACCATTTGTTTGTATTTTTACCATTTATACACTGGGGAATGACTTGTATTCTTATAAATTCATTACAGTTCTCTATATGTTTGGGTTTCCTAATAAATTTTGCTTTTGAAAAACATTTTAATCTATTGTTTCAAAATTATCCATTTTACAGTTTATAATGCCTTTCATCACTAGTGTTTGTTCATAAATTATTCTGTTATTCATGTATATGACAGGTAAATTATTCAATGTTCCCATAATTTTTATATGGCTTCAACCTTTATGTCTAAATTATGTGTTTTTTTTACCTTTTTTTATTATTTCTTTTAAAACCCTCTACATCTTTCTTAGAATCAATACTCTGAATTGGTTCCAAAACACAAAAGTAGTAAGAGTTAGGCAATCGGGGTCAATGACATGCCCATGATCATACCACTAGGAAGTGTCTGAAGCCAAATTTAAATGCAGGACCTCTCATCTCTGTATCTGACTCTCAATCCACTGAGCCATCTAGCTTTCCCCAACCTTATCTTGATATAAGTGCTAGTTGTTAGTCTAACTTTTGCCACATTACTTTCCATTTTGTTTGTTTATTGTCAAATAGTGAATTATTTCCCCAAACTATGGATCTTTGGGTTTATTAAACACCAGATTACTATAGTCATTTACTATTATGTGTTATATACCTAATCTATTCCGATCACATACTACTCTATTTCTTAGCTAGTACCAGATTGTTTTGATGACTAATATTTTGTAATACAGTTTAAGATCTGGGACAGCAAGGTCACCTTCCTTTGCATTTTTTTGCCTTCATTTCCTTTTTTTGATAATTTATATTATTTTTTCAGTTACATTTAGAAACAATTTCTGACAATTTTTCTGACATTATGATTCATATTATTTCTCTCCCTCCCCCATCCATCCAAGGCAGTAATAATATGATATAGGTTACACCAATTCTTTCAGGTATTATATAATTCCATGTTGGCCATGCCATGAGAAAAGACACATACAGTAAAAACAAAAACAAACAACAAAAAAACTGATGAAGGAAATAAAGTGGAGGATGGCATGTTTTATCTGCAATTATACTCCAACATTTCCTTCTTTGGTTATAGATAGTTTTATCTTTCATTTTGAGTCCCTTGTGGATATATTGGAAACTTGCTTTACTGATAGTAATTTTATCCTTTACATTTGAGCATCATACAACATTTCTATTATTAATATACAGTATTCTCCTGGAGGGGTGTATGGGGTGCTCAGGGAGGAGTAATATCTCTGGTATGGAGGGTTTGTCGTGCCCTCTTAGGGCAGCTCTCCAGCCTCTGACCCCCACCTGACACCCAGCTCTCACTTGTGGCTCCCAGTAGCTGCTAGCATGCGGCAGTGGCCACACCCTGGGAAACGGCTTCGACAGGCCGGCTAAACCTTGTGAGAGTAGCCATCGGGTTGTCGTGGACCCCTGGTGAACCAGGGCTTTGCTCACCCAGCATGTGAAGACTGCTTTGGCCGAACAGATGGAAGAAACCAATAAGAAGGTTCTACAGCTGAGAGGGCAACACAGCAAAGCACCGTGGAGTGCTTAGGGCGTGTTGGTGCACAAAAGATAACACCGTCATCCAATGCAGCTGAGGAAGTCTCCAGGTGTAACGACTTTTCATGCCACTGGACCCAGGCTTCCAATGCTGAGAGAGTGGGACAGTCTCTGTGCAATGACTTTTCCACTTAAATCTTCATGCACAAGTGTCTTTGTGCACAAAAACGCACAAAGACAATTGTCATCCTCGGTTACCGAGAAACTACTACTATTCTCCTGGTTCTGCTCATTTCACTTTGCATCAATTCTACAAATTTTTTTAAACTAATCTAGTTTGGCATTTCTTATGTTGCAATGGTATTCCATTACAATCATATACTTGTTCAGTTATTCTCTAAGGGACATATCATCAGTTTCCAATGCTTTGCCACTATAAAAAATACAATTTTTTTTGTACAATTAAGTCCTTTTCCTTTATCTCTACTCTCTTTGGGATACAAACTCAGTAGTGATATTGCTAAGTCAAAGCGTATACATAGTTACCGTTTGGGCTTGGTTCCATATTGCTCTCCAGAATGGTTAGATATGTTCACTGTTCCACCAAGAGTATATTAATGTCCCAATATTTTCACATCCTCTCTGACATTTATTATTTTACGTTTTTTTGGTCATATTAGTCAATATGATAGGTGTGAGATTATTTTTGAAATTGTTTTAATTTGAATTTCTCTAATCAATAGCAATTTAGAACATTTTCTTCATATGACTTTAGATATTTTTAATTTCTTCATATGAGAACTTGCCTGTTCATATCCTTTGATCATTGATTGATCATTGATCAATTGTGAAATACTTTGTATTCTTTATATTTGACTCAGTTCTGAATATATTTGAGGAATTGGACCTTTGTCAAAAACATTTGTTAAAATACCCCCCAAATTTTTGTTTCTCTTATAATCTTAGTTGCATTCTTTTCTTTATACAGATTTTAATTCAATGTAAACAAAGTTACCCATTTCATTTTTTGTAATGTTCTTTATATCTTGTTTGATACTAAATCCTTTCCTTATCCATAAGTAAGACAGAAATTTTTTTCCAAATTCCTCCACTATCTTTATAGTCTCACTTTTAATTTCTAGATCAAATATCTTGACTTTATCTTGTTGTATTATGTGAAATGTTGGTCTATATCTACTTTTTGACATACTTTTTTTCTAGTTTTCTGTATAGTTTTTATCAAATAGTGGTTTCTTCCCTCAAAAGCTTAGATCTTTGGATTTATCAAAAACTAGAATACTATGGTTGTTAACTACTGTGTGATAATTAGTTAACCTAGTGAATTGATTCACCACTCTATTTCTTAACCAGAACCACACTGATTTGACTTCATGATTACTACCTTATATAATAGTTCAAGATCTGGTATAGCTAGGTCTCCTTTCATTTTATTTTCATTAATTTCCTTGATATTTTTCACCATTTCAGATGAATCTTCTTATTTTTTCTAGCTTAATGAAATAATTGTTGAGTAGTTTGATTGGCATGGAACAGACTAGTAAATTAATTTAGGTAGAATTATCATTGTTATTATATTGGCTCAGCCTATCCATGAGTAATTAACATGTGTTTTTTTTTTTCCCAATTGTATAAGTCTGACTTTATTTGTGTGAAAAGTGTTTTGCAATTACTTTCAAATAGTTGCTGGGTTTGTTTCAATAGGTATATATCTAATTATTTTATATTGCCTATAGTTATTTTGAATGGAGTTTTCCTTGAGTTGTTGTAAATGAAAAGGAAGGAAAGAAGGAAGGAAGAGAATGAGAGAGAGAGGGAGGGATGATAATGAAACAAAATAAGAAAACATAACTGATTTCAAACCCTCTGGTCTTAGCTGAGTACTTCTCAGATAAAATACATAACTCCTCATGAGCTATGTATGTATTTGAAGTCATTCTAAGTTGTTAATATATGTCAGTGCATAAGTACCACTGGTAAACCCTTTAAAAACCCAATATCACCTCCATACCACACTCATGTATGACTACATAAGATGACCTGAACCTGAAATTAATTAATTAAAATTGTAAACACCACCCCCTTCAATAGCACCAGCATGGTATACTCTGTCCCTTACACCATATAATTCTCTGAGAAGAGTGGGCCTCAACTTAATTCAAATTCTACATAGCATTTTCCATTTCAAATCTACTTCTAAAGATGATATAGCTGCTAGATGAATCTATGATAAAGCTAGAATTAGGTTGTTCTGGCCTGACTGGCCACTAAAAACCTGGGAGAGATTCTTCTTTTGGAATTTCTGCCACTTCTCCTGAATTTTAGAAGTTAACAAAGTCATAGTCATCTTCAACCTTCTTCACTTAGAAGTAGGAAAGAAATGACACAAAACAATTAAAGATTCTCAGTTTCAATTCAGCTCCACTTGAGAGACAGTCCCAGTTCACCTACTTATCTAGAGACTCATTCTCCTTGAACATCAGCAAATCTGAAAAAAGTTCAATAGAAGATAATTCATCTGGGTGATTAGTACCTCTTTGGATGTATCTTAGTTCTGGTTCCATAACCAATTAAAAATAATCTTCACCATATGTTGTGGAGACCAAAATCATGTGCAGAATGTTGATGCATGCCCCAAATCTCTCCAAAGCACTTTCCACTACACACTGACAAGTTTTGTTGGATATAGGCTCCCTAATCCCTTCCATTTGAGAAATTGCATCAGTATATCCTTTCCCCTTACACTACGATATACAAATTTTCCTTACCTATTATTTCAGCACTATGAGTACTCTTCTATGCTGAAACAAATTTCCACTTCTTTATGACTTAATGAAAGTCTTGTGAGACAGGTAGGTGGTGCAGTAGACAGATTATTGGATAGGGAATAAATAAGAACTAAACTCAATAGTCTCAGTATTTGCTAGCTCTGTGATCCTAAAAATGTTGCTTATCCTCTGTCTGCCTAGTTTTATCATCTGTAAAATGGATATCATAATAGGACTTTCCTCACAGGACTGATATGCAGATAAATTAGATATTTATAAAGTAATTTTCAAAATTTTAAAGTGTTGTATTACTACTATAATAACTTTCAAAGGGCAAAAAAAATTCATTACCTTACAACCAATCTGGGGATAACTACTCCCTTTTGAACATTTACTAAGCAGTTTTTTTTGGGGGGTGCAGATTTCAGATGATGAATTAAAGCAATGCATATTAGTGCCTCTCCTAGGCTTTTAACTATCTGAAGGCAGGGGTTGCTATCCAGTTTCTTCATTGTATCCTAAGTACCAAAGTCAGCAGATGGCTCAATCAATTGCTTTGACAGGTTCATTCTGAGCTAAACATCTTCATGAGCCTATTCAAAGACACCGGATCTCCCTCAAAAGGAGAAGGGAAAAAATGGCAGAAAATTGTTATTTGGATCATTAATAGGAGCCACATTTTCTGTTACTATTTTCTCTTTATTTTTCAAATTTAAGTATTCTACTGAAATTCTCTAAAAATACATCTAAATGTAGTAAGACTAAATTTATCTGATGGAAATTATTTTATATCATAAATGATGATTAATATTAATAATGATTATTACTATTATTTCACCCAGTTAATTTTTTCCATTGAAATCACTTAATCAAATGAATTATTATTTTCCCCTATCTTCTAGCATTTGTCTATGTTTATACTTTTTCCTTCCCTTTACTCTGTCCTCCTACACAATCAAGAAGTATAATCTCTTTTTTTTTTTTAATTCAATTCTCTCTTCGGTATCCCCTATAAAAGGGATAGGCACATATACATATACTAACACATTCATACATGTTTCAATATTTATGTGTGTATATATACATGCATATGTATATATATGAGACATATACATTCACACATATACTTTATTCTACCTCTTAATTTTACTGATAAGCTAAAGGCACATTGCATTTAATTAGTTTGCCCAAGTCAAAAAAATTATTATTATTATTATTAGGAGGAGGAAGAGGAGTTTTGAGCCTAGAATCCCAAGTTTCTGTCTGTCTATCCCATCTAATGTGCTTTCCACTATACTATGGTATAAAATTCAGTTCATCTCATGCAGTTGTACATGGCTGTGGTATGGAGGTGACATTGGATTTTCAAAAAGCTTTATCAGTGATACATATGCTTTGGCAGACTCTAACATTTGGAATGACTTCAAATACACAACCCACTATTTCTTTTATCTGAGAACTAGTCAGTTAACTTCAGAGATTGAATTCAAAGTTACAAAATTATAATGTTTCTTTCTTCCTTTCTTTTCCTTACTTCCTTCTTCTCTCCCTGCCCCTTCCTCTTTTTTTTCTTCCTCCCCCATTGTTTTCCACAACAACTCATAAAGAACACATACTAAGGAACAGAGAAGTATCATATTCTTCATTGATGGAAGTAGCAAATAACTACTTTTTATAAATTATGGCTCTTAGAAAAGTATGAAAGTTGCAAAGCATGAAAAAGTCTGAATTTAATGGAATATTACTATGCTGTAAGAAATTATGATCAGGTTAATTTTAGATCACATGGAAAGATGTATGTAAAATTGTGAAAATGAAATTAACAGAACAAAAAGAACATTACATAAAGTAACAGAAATATTATTTGAAGAATGACTTGTGTATGTCCACTTCAAGAAAAAGAATTGATGAAAGGAAACAAGCAAGAAAAAGTTTTATATATGTATAAGTTTTTTTGGCCAAATGATATTTCCTCAAATGCAAGGAGGGGAGAAAGAATAATATATAAAAAAAAATTCCTGGGCCATAATCCTAAACTGAAAAACTGATTATATTCCCGGATATATAGAATCAGTAGTCCAATCACTATTCCCAGTGTGTGATCAAAGAATTCTTGTGGACAGTTCACAGTTATTTTTATAGCCTTTTTACAATTGATAAAACTTATTGATTAATTTTGTTAAAGGAATTTTCTTCAGCTCCATGTGTCTCCTTAAGAGGCTAGACATCAGGGTTTCTAAGTAGATCAGAACTGACAGGAGTCAGTAAGCCAGAGTTGAAGATTTCATAACCAGGGAGACCAGGATGGAGGGGAGGAAGTTGCCTTCCCCCTGACAGGAAGTTTGGGGTGGAGGGGAGAGCTGGTCAGTGAAGAGATAAGGAAGCAGCCACTGACAGTTGAGGGTCTTTTACCTCTGGGATTTATAGAAAGCAGGAGGTCTGTCTGAGAGGCAAGGATCTGCTGGCAGTTGGCTATTAATAGTTGGGCTGCTATAGAAAACTGATTGAAGGAGTAAGTGAGTGATGGCTGTCTATTATTATAAGTAGTTAGGTAGTTAGTAAATAATTTATAGATAGAGTAGAGTGGAGTAGGCCTGAAGTGCCAGGTAGAAGAAACTGTCCTCAGAAGAAAGTTAAAGATAGGTTTAGGAAATTTTAGGTAGTTATTAGGAATTTTATGTGTATTTATAGGGTATAAGATTAATAATCTCTCTTTCCTCTTTTCTATCTTTCTATCTGTAATTCTTTCTTATATCAAACAACGTTTCTGTTAAACTCCTCTCCTCACTTTGTCAAACTCCTTAATTTAACCCTTATAACTTAAAACCACATACTCAAAGCATGTTACCTAATAGTTGATAATTATTATGTAAGGCATAAGCAATTTATTAATCTTATAACTAATACTCTCAGAAATTAACCCTTAAGAAAAGACGTAAACAGAATCATCTGTCTCTGAGTCATAAAATCTGAAGACCCTGTTATAGACATAAATTTCTAGAAAAGCAAATTCCATTTCTTCTTTTACAACGGATCTATGATTACTTCTTTTATCCTTATTCAGAACCAGGCGAGAGTAAAGATGTGTACTTAACAAAAGAAGGTTTATAACAGGAGGTCTAAAGTTCACTGTATCCTCATCTATCACAATCATAAATACCTGGGACTAACCTTTCTATCACTTAAGTACATATAAAATGATTAGTTTTGTATTAAATGATTTTAAAAAATTAACTGAAATGAATGCAAGTTAAGCTCTTCAGGAGATAGTGTTAGATTTTAAATAGTTTTGAGCGTTAAATAGTTGTAGATAAGAGAGTGGGAGCCATAAAATGTGATAATTAAAATGTTTGGGAGCAAGGGAAATATATAACAATTATGACCGCTGAAATATGTTTTCTACTGTGTCTTGGTTCTATATAAATATAAGATGGTCGCCAGGGAATATATTCCCAATTTATGAATATGCCCAAGCCAACTGGGTTTTATAGAGAAATTTAATTTATAATACACTGATTAATCAATAGAAAAAGAGAGGAAGTAAGAAAGGAATAAGAATGAAGGGCCTCAAGCCAATAAGGTCTAGACCTCAGTCCTAAGAGATAAATCAGTCAGTTGGTTTTATCACTCACCCAAGATCTCTCTAGGTAAGGCTTCTCATGCCAACCTCAGGCTCCACCTTCAAGAGAGCCTCCTTTCAAGAAATGTTTCCAGAGAATTCTCCTCCTGACTCCTCCTGAGTTCTCCTTCCACAGCCTCCTTCAAGACCTCTCCAGGAGCTCTCCCTCCAGGACCTCTCTCCTCTCAGACCTCCTTCAGAGCCTAACCTCTCCTCCATAACCAAACCTCCTCCAGAGCAAAAACTCTCCTCAGTCCTCCTTCAGAGCAACCTCCTCAGTCCTCCTTCAGAGCAGCCTCCCAGATCAAAACCTCCTCCCCCTCGTCCTCAGACCCCGCTCTCTTTAAGAAAACCATCTAAGTTCCCTCCCCTCAGTTCTCACATCTACCAATCACTGTCGATGTCTCCCCATGCCAATGGTGGCTCTAGCTTAACCCAGGACTGCCCAGAGGTCTGCCCCCTTTGCACATGTCTGTTGAAGGTCATATTCTCAAATAATTAAATCTTGATCTTTGCTGCAGCCCTTCCTAAATCCTGTTACTCTAAGTAGGGTGGAGATTGTATTTTCCAAGACCTGGTTCTGTCATTCCAAGTATCTCTATTGTATCAATTCTAAAATCAATCATGACTCAAAGAAATTCCTGTTCTATGCTTAAGCATAGGTCAAAGCCCTTTCCATTGTTTAGCAAAAGGTTTCTGTCCTAAAGTAGTCTTAAGTAGGGAGGAGAAGGATCATCCCTTGCCAAGGAGTTTCACATTCCAATAGAGTTCTTACTATCAGTAGGAAATTTTTTCCAGTATGAAATTTCCCAATGGGGAAATTTCCAACATTCATAAGTCTAAGAAATTTTAAGGTTTACAATAGAAAGATGCCTGACAATTTTAAAGTAATAAATAAACACATAAATAAAGGTAATGGGAGCAAAAGCAATACAATTGTTGGATACCAAATTGGTTATGGTATTATTACAATACTACAAAATATGAAACATTATATTTAGAGGGTAGGTAGTATAGTAGATAGAGTACTGGACCTGAAGGAAGGAAAACATGAGGAGGAATGTAGCCTTTTATTAGATCTGTGACCCTTGGCAAGTAATTTAACCTCTTTTTGCCTCAGTTTCCTAAAATGGAGAACAATAATACCCACTACTTCCTTTGGTTTTTGCAATGATTAAAAAAGGCAATATTTATCGAGTGCTTAGCTTAGTGTCTAGTATATAGTAGGCACTACAGAAATGAGTTACTTAACATCATCATCTTTTCATCTTCATCATTATTAAAGTAGTATAATGGAATGATACTTGCATATTTTAGGAGAAAATTATTGCCAGTGAATAAACTAGTAAAATCTATATCAGAATGCTTATTCTCAGACTTCCAGATAAACATGGTAGCAGTCTCCATGCAAGTCTCTTCCTCTCCTCAATACCTATTGATATAGACTACATTAAAAAGGTAAAAAAAAACCCAAAATCATATGAACAAAGGGTCTCTATAATAGGGCACAGCATTGGAGGTACCTGGAATTTCAGCATTTCCACACTATAAGGGAATGAAAAAGCTTCAATCAAAACATGAGCTGATCCACTCTCCACCATCCCACCTATGAAGCCAGAGTCAGATCCAGCACACTAGAATCAGTGAGTGAGCAAGGGACACCTATGGAGCAAATAAGGGGCACCACTAGGTCCTTGATAGCTAATTAAGACCAGCAAAGATCTACCTCTGATTGAAGCTAAACCTGAAACCCCAGCAGGCTTAAGAACTCAGACTGTGGGAGCCCATGGGGAGATAGCACAGAGAAGGGAAGCAAATAGCAGAAGCTGCAGAGTCTCAAGAGCTGGCCTCAGGCAAAATCCTTGCTCCTTAGCTCCAAACACAGAGAACCTGCCCTCCTCAGTCAGAATTTTTACTGGAAAAGGAAGGAAAAACCACCATAGTGATGGAAAACAGTGCCCAGGAACAACTTCTGAACACCAAGAAAAACAAGTAGAAAGAGTTGACTGTGAATAATTTTTACAGAGGAAAAATCCAGACTACAGAGGAAATAGCAGAAAAGGAAATACAAATAAATGTTCTAAAACCTTTTTAAAAAAAAAAAAGGAAATTGGCCACAAGATCCTGAAGAATTTAAATTGGAGCTTACCAAAAAAGATAGAAGCCTTCTGGCAAGAAAAGTGGGAAATAGTTCAAAAAAGAAAATAACAGTTTAAAGTACAAGAATTCTCAATTGGAGAAAGCTGGAAGCCATGAAAATCAGGATAGACCAAACTGAAAAGGAAAATAAAAAAGATTATAGCAGAAAACCAGGCCTTAAAGATCAGAATTGGGAAATTGGAAACCAATGATCTTACAAAACAGCAAGGATTAATAAAGAAAAGCCAAAAGACTGATAAAATAGAAGGAAACATAAGATATCTCACTGACAAGATGATAGATCAGGAAAAATGATCACAAAGAGACAATTTGAGAATCATTGGTCTACCTGAGAACCAGAAATTAACAGATATCTTGACATCATACTACAATAAATTATCAAAGAAAACTGCTCTGAAGTTCTTGAACAAGGGGGCAAAATAGACATTGAAAGAGTTTATAGAACACCCCACCATCTACACTAAATCCTCAAAAGACAACTCCCAGGAATGTAATTGCCAAATTCAAGAACTTCCAAGCTAAGGAGAAAATTTTACAAGCCAAAAAAAAAAGGCAATTCAGACACCAAGAAGAACAAATCAGGATTACACAAGATCTGGCAGCTTCCACACTAAAGGACCACAAGCCTTGGAATATGATATTCAGAAAGGCAAGAGAATTGGGTATTCAACCAAGGATCACCTACCCATCAAAACTGACTATATACTTCCAGGGGAAAGTATGGACATTCAACATTCAATAGTAGATTTCCAAGTATTTGTAAAGAAAATACCAGAACCAAGTGGAAAGTTTGATATGATATTCAAACACAAAAATCAAGAGAAACATGAAAAGGTAAATAAGAGAGAGGAAAGGGTAAAAAAAAGTTTTTCTTTTCTTCTTTAAGGGATTCAGATCAAATTGTTTATATTAATATATGGGGGGAAATGTTATTTGTAACTCTAAAAAATATATTCACTATTATAGTTATTAGAAGAGTCATTTACAGGAAGAGATTGGGATAATAAGTGGTATAAGATGAAATGCAAAAAAAGAAAAAGGGAGGGGGGAATCAAAGATGGCACCAAGAGAAAGTTCAAGAAATAAAATAAATAAGATAATCTATACCACACAAAGAGGCAAATGGGAAAGGGAGGGGAAGAATACTGTTATAAGAAGGAGAGGAAGAGAGTACTAATAGATAATACTTAAACCTTACTCTCAGTGAAATCAGTTCTGAAAGAGAAGAACATCTAGATCCATTGGGGTATCAAATTCTATCTTACCCTACATGGAAAGTGAGAAGGGAAAGCTAAGGGGGCAGGAGGGCAGGGAGTAAAAAAAAAGTAGGGAAAGAGAGGGGAGAGGGAATTTAACAGAGCCTAAAATAAATATAATAAGTCAACAATAAGGGAGGGGCCAGAAAGGGAAGCATATTATAGGTGGAGATTAGGGCAACTGATTAAAAGCAAACCCACAGGTTTAAAAGGATATAGCAAAAGAAGAAAGGACAGAATTAGGAGAGGATATCAAAATGCTGGGGAATACACAAGTTGCAATCATAACTTTGAACATGAATGGGATGAATTCACCCATAAAACAAAAACAAATAGCAGAGTGGATTAGAAACCAAAATCTTATCATATGTTGTCTACAAGAAACACACAACAGGAGGGGAGACACTCATGAGGTTAGAATTAAAGGTGGGAGCAAAACCTATTGGGTCTCAACTGATAGAAAGAAGGGAGGAGTTACAATCATGATGTCTGACAAAGGCAAAGTAAAAACTGATCTAAAAAGGATAGGGAAGGTAACTGCATCCTGATGAAAGGCAGGATAAACAATGAGGAAATATCAGTAATCAATATGTATGCACCAAATGGTAGAGTATCCAAATTTCTAAAGGAGAAACTAGTGGAGTTGAATGAGGAAACAGATAGTAAAACTATACTAGTGGGAGACCTGAACTTACCACTATCAAATCTAGATAAATCAAATAAAAAATGAATAAGAGGTAAGAGATGTGAATTAAAACTTGGAAAAAATAAAGTTAATAGATATATGGAGAAAAATAAATAGAAACAAAAAGGAATACACCTTTTTTTCAGTAGCACATGGTACATGCACAAATATTGACCATATACTGGGGTATAAAAACATGGAAACAAATGCAGAAAAGCAGAGATAATAAATGCAAACTTTTCAGATCATAATGCAATAAAAATTATAATCAGTAAGGGTACATGGAGATTAAATTCAAAAATTAATTGGAAATTATATAATAGGATTCTATAAAATCAGTTAAAGAACAAATAATAAAAATAATTAATACTTTCTTTGAATAAGGTGACAATGATGAGACAATCTTTAAATATTTATGGGATTCAGCCAAAGCGGTACTCAGGGGGAAATTTATATCCTTGAGTTCATATATTAACAAATTTGGGAGGGCAGAGATCAATGAATTGGACATGCAAGTCAAAAACCTTAAAAGTCAACAAATTAAAACCCAGCAGATGAAAACTAAATTAGAGATCCTAAGAACTAAGGGAGAAATTAATAAAATCAAAAGTGCAAGAACTATTGAATTAATAAATAAGACTAGAAGCTGCTATTTTGAAAAAAAAACAAACAAAATAGACAAAGTACTGTTCAATCTAATAAAAAAAGGAAAGAAGAAAACCAAATTAACAGTATCATAGATGAAAAGGGAGATCTTACCTCTAATGAAGAGGAAATTAAGGCAATCATTAAAAATTTTTCCCAATTATATGACAACAAATATGGCAATCTAGGTGATATGGATGAATATTTACAAAAATATAAATTGCCTAGATTAACAGAAGAAGATATACCATTCTTAAATAATCCCATTCAGAAAAAGAAATTGAACAAGCCATCAAGGAACTCCCTAAGAAAAAATCTCTAGGGCCTGATGGATTCACAAGTGAATTCTATCATACATTCAAAGGACAATTAATCCCTATACTATACAGACTGTTTGACAGAATAAGCAAAGAATGAGTTCTTCCAAGTTCCTTTTATGACACAAATATGGTACTGATTCCAAAGCCAGGCTAGTTGAAAACAGAGAAAGAAAACTATATACCAATCTCCTTAATGAACATAGATATAAAAATCTTAAATAGAATACTAGCAAAAAGTCTCCAGCAATTCATCATGAGGGTTATTCATTATGACCAGTTGGGATTTACAGCAGGAGTGTAAGGATGATTCAATATTGGGAAAACCATCCACATAATTAACCATATCAACAAGCAAACCAACAAAAATCACATGATTATCTCAATAGATGCAGAAAAATCCTTTGACAAAATACAACACTCATTCCTATTGAAAAGACTAGAAGGTATAGGAATAGAAGGGCCTTTCCTAAAAATAATGAACAGTATCTATCTAAAACCATCAACAGACATCATCTGCAATGGAGATTAACTAGACACATTCCCAATAAGATCACATTATCACAGCTACTATTTAACATTGTATTAGAAATACTAGTAGTAGCAATTAGAGAAGAAAAAGAAATTGAAGGTATTAAAATTGGCAATGAGATCAAGCTATCACTCTTTGTGGATGATAATTAAAGAATCCTAGAGAATCAACTAAAAAGCTAGTGGAAATAATCAACAACTTTAGCAAAGTTGCAGGATACAAAATAAACCCACATAAGTCATCACCATTTCTATATATCTCCAACCCATCTCAGCAGCAAGAATTAGAAAGAGAAATTCCATTTAAAATGACTCTAGACAATAAAAAAATACTTAGAAATCTATCTCCCAGGACAAATACAGGAATTATATGACACTTTCCACACAACTAAAACTAGATCTAAACAATTGGGAAAATATTGATTGTTCATAGGTGGGATGAGCTAACATAATAAAAATGACCTTCCTACCCAAACTTATTTAGTGCCATACCCATCGAACTGCCAAAAAACTTTTTTTTTTCTGAATTAGAAAAAACTATAACAAAGTTCACTTGGAAGAACAAAAGATCAAGGATATCCAGGGAAATCATGGAAAAAAATGAGAAGGAAGGGGGCTTTGTAGTACCAGATCTCATACTATACTATAAAGTGGTGGTCATCAAAACAATATGGTACTGGTTAAGAGACTGAAAGGAGGATCAATGGAATAGACTTGGGGTAAGTGACCTCAGTAAGACAGTCTATGATAAACCCAAAGATCCCAACTTTGGGGACAAAAATCCACTATTTGTTAAAAACTGCTGGGAAAATTGGAAGGCAGTATGGGAGAGATTGGGGTTGGATCAACATCTCACACCCTACAGCAAGATAAACTCAGAATGGGTGGATGACCTGAAAATAAAGAAGGAAACTATAAGTGAATTAGGTGAACACAGAATAGTAATAATGTCAGATCTTTGGGAAAGGAAAGATTTTAAGACCAAGCAAGAGTTAGAAAAAAATCACAAAATGTAAAATAAATAATTTTGATTACATTAAATTAAAAAGGTTTTGTACATACAAAACCAAATGCATTCAAAATTAGAAGAAAAAAAACAAATTGGGAAAAATTTTTCATGACAAAATAATCTTCCTTTCAAAAACCTCTGACAAAGGCCTAATTACTCAAATTTATAAAGATCTAAATCAATTGTACAAAAATCAAACCATTCTCTAATTGATAAATGGGCAAGGGACACAAATAGGCAATTTTCAGTTAAAGAAATCAAAACTATTAATAAGCACATGAAAAAGTGTTCTAAATCTCTTATAATCAGAGAGATGCAAATCAAAACCACACTGAGGTATCACCTCACACCTAGCAGATTGGCTAACATGACAGCAAAGGAAAGTAATGAATGCTGGAAGGGATGTGGCAAAGTTGGTACATTAATGTATTGCTGGTGAACTTTTGAATTCATCCAACTATTCTGGAGCATAACTGGAACTATGCCCAAAGGATACTAAAAGACTGCCTGTCCTTTAAGACAGCCATAATACTGCTGGGTTTATACCCCAAAGAGATAATAAGGAAAAAGAATCATACAAGAATATTCATAGTTGCCCTCTTTGGGGTGGCAAAAAATGGGAAAATGAGGGGATGCCCTTCAATTGGGGAATGGCTGAATTAATTGTGGTATATGTTGGTGATAGAATACTACTGTGCTCAAAGGAATAATGAACTGGAGGAATTCCATGTGAACTGGATGCCCTCCAGGAACTGATGCAGAGTGAAAGGAGCAGAACCAGGAGAACATTGTACATAGAAACTGATACACTGTGGTACAATCAAATGTAATGGACTTATATAAATGGAGATTTTGAGTCTTTGGATTTCATTCCCCAAAATTCTCTTAGTATTTCCCAAAATTCTATTTTCCTGTGTCCCCACATTTTGCATGATAGTATTTAAGTGGCTGTAACTTCTCCCTCTTGAACTCTTGGACCTGCAACCTGGCAGAAGTCAGGCAATACTTTTGTTTTAGTTATTATTAATAAAAGTTCATAAATATAATATTTAGTGATTATCAATTTTAAAACTCACATTTTGGCTTAACACAACATGATTATGAATTCTCAAAAAAATTTTGAGCAGATAGCCTTACAGTAAAGATAGTGTAATAGATATGTTAATCTGTTTTGAACTATTTCTTGTTGCAATGACTGATGTACTCTGGCTTGAGAATAGAGAGCTGTTACAAGTATGGGGACACACCTGCCTATTTGCAATGGAGATAGAAGTACTTTGACACTGAGAGAGACTGCTACAGATAGAGGGATGCTGCCACAGGGGATTGCTGCTGCAGGGGAATTCTCTGGTGTTTGCCTACTGATCCCTACTGATGAATAGTGAACTAATCTATTCCCTAATCTTCTTCCTCCTTTACTCCCTCCCTTTCCACCCTCTGCCACCTGCCTCTCTTCCCCTCCCCCTTGTCATTTTCCTTTCTATGTAATTTAAAGGTGACCGTGAGGTTTAGAGAAACTGCTGCCTGATGTTTCTCCTGTCCATCTGCTTGGCCAGGATTCCTCATCACTCTCCACCCAGCTTGTAGCCTCCTCTTGCCCAGACCAGACCCACTGCAAGAGCCTGCCAATCCCAGTCATTTTTTTTTTCCACAGAGGGTGACTTATAAAAATCTTTCTACCCTTTCCCTTTCCATGTTCCATGTGTGTGTTTCTAGCGTGCCATAGTCATTTTTCAGCATGGAAAAAAGAACCACACACCTTCTAATTTTCAAGCAGATTTTTTTAAAGCTGATCCTGGACTCCTAGTTTAGAGGGCTGTTACTAAAGGTTTTTCACAGGGAGGGCAGTTAGTTCCAAATCAGTAGATTTATAGTCAATTTTAGGGAATAAACCTGATTTTTTCCCATTCTTTCTCTTGACCCAAGACACCAAGGAGAAGTATTTTTTCTCTAATATGCAATATGCCATTGTTTTCTCTTTCTGTTTCCTCTTTAAATAAACCCCATTCAGTGTCTTTCAGGCTATTGCAAAGCATGCTTGAAACTGTGAAACAACAGTTTGAGTTGGTAGAGCTAAAAAGTACAGTTTGGATCTGCTTAATTCTTTTCCTGGGACTTTTTTTTTTCATTGGAGATTTCCCACTTTATTTCCTTCTCCTCAAGAATATGTCACAAGCTAGGCTGCTTCAACTACAAACCAACCTGAAATATTTTGACAAAATTCTAAAAGTCCTAACTGCTCTCAACATGCAGAGTGGAGATTCTGCCCTGTGCTTCTATGAGGAAATTCAGACCTCTGACAAACAAAATCTAAATGGATAATTCATATGAGATGAGGGGAAGGAAACTATAGAAGATATTTGGAAGTTTTTTGCTAACTATTTTGAATATTCTCCTCCTATAATAGTGAAAAAGTCTATTGGGATTGATGAAAAGAATTGTGACTGCACTGCCTGTCTGCACCTTCTCATTGGTTTATATTATTGTATTTACCAATTGCTTTAAGGTTTAATTTTTTTAAAGTTTATCTGTTTTAGTCTAGTCAATACCTTTCTGTAATACTGAATCATTTTAAGCTACTATGTTTTGCCTATATTGATCTTTAATTTGTACCTTTACCTCTACTGAAGGAAAAAAAAAACATCACTGTATAAGTCCATAAACATCTTGCCTAAAATCCTTGTCATTAGATCCATTGAAGATTACATGATGCCTTTGTGTAATTGTCACATAGATGATGATGGATGGACTTCATCAGAAGCTATATACAACAATTAGAGAATTCAATAAGCTAAGAATTTAATTTTAATTTTAAGGGATCTTTAGAAATAATTTTACATAACTAGTGGTTTCTGAATGGATGATATTTTACATATATATATATATATATATATATATATATATATTATAAGGAATGGTGTATTAAAGGTAGAGAAACAAAGGAATGTTCCTACCAAGGTGTTTCTATGAACCAGAAAGCAAAAAAAAAAAAGAGCTCCTGCAAAATTATTCATTTCAATTTACTTCCACCAGAACAATCTAGATTTCTTGATGATGTTCTAGACCCAAATAAGTTTTACTTTGTTTAAAAATGTTTGCCAAGTTTGAAATATTTGCTACATCTATAAAAATTATGGGAAATAAACATCAGTTCATAGATTTTTTTAATGTCATATAACAGCTTATGTGAAATATGATAGTGGGTTTGTTTCCTATTATAAATAACTGGGCTATTGTGAATTTTGGGGACTTTGGTACTTCTTTGAATGTACATTATCTACTGTATTACTGTTTTATTATGAAAATCATTTTTACTCACATGACTCAGTGTGTCACTGATTTTAAGGTATATATTTTTATTTTTAATACTTTTTTATTATTGTTTTTACTTGCATATGCAATATGGTATCTGAGTTTTATTTTTCTCTCCTTTTTGTATTTGAAACACATGTCAAGAGTATTGAGAAAATTTTTCTTTATCTTTTTTACTTTGCAGTAATATGAGTTTTAAATACATTTGTTCTAATATTAATGAAAGCCCAAAAAGCTTTCACCTTTAAAAATGATGCCATTGATTGCCTGATTTCAGAAAAAGGGAATAAAAAGAAGAGCCACTGTACAGTGCTAAAGAAGCACAAAGCAACTGCATAGTGCCTATGGAGCAGAAGGTAAAAGAGACCAGATCCCAGTTGGATTAATGTAATTATGAGCCAAAACAAGAGGACTTAAACTTGTTTGGGGTTCAAAGTTGTTGCTGTTTAACACTTGTTAAAGGCAGGTTTTCCTTGTCCCACATTCTACCAAGTGTCTCAAATTTGGGTCCTACCTGGCTCCTATAATCTAGTTCCTTTTCTGTCTTTCATGGTGTGGCAAATTTTCTGTAGTCCTGGCTACTGATTGGGTAAATACATAATTGCATAAATCATTTTAATTGGGCCCTGATTCAAGGATCTCTTATAGATTTGTTTCTCCGTTACTTGGATTTTTTAGACATAAGACTTTTACATTTTGTATTTCATCTGCAAGTTATTTTCTCTTTTATTTGGATTTTTTCATGTTTTTTTTTTCTTTTGCAAACTGATTCATATACATCATAACTCAGCCATGCATCCCTGAGTGATCCTTGTGTTTGTTATTATTCACCTCAGGGGGACCAAGTTATTGTTGTGAACTTTGATTTAACTTTGAGCAATTTTAGGATAAGAAACTTGCTACCTCCCAGAATCCAGAAAGTGCCATGAAGATAGATGCATGCAGAGACCACATGCTGCACCAGAAGATCCAGAATGAACTTTGGGATGTGAAATTGAACTATGAGGGAGTGAAATGCTTTATTTTGAATGTATACTCTTATTCCAAAGGGGACTGCCCCCAAATTGGCTTATTGTCAACCTAGTAATCATTGGTTTTGTTCTCTTTTCCTTTTATCCACAAATTACTGCAATCTTTAAGTTGATTACGTTTTCAAGATCCCTTTGGGGAAACTGGTATCCCAATAGGATCACAGGGGTAATATGTATAAATGGAGATTGTGAGGCTTTGGATTTCATCCCCCAGAAGTCCCTTAGTATTTCCCAAAATTCCATTTTCCTGCATCCCCATGTTTTGCATGATTGTATTTAAGTGTCTGTAACTCTTCCCTCTTGTTCTTTTTGGACCTGTGACCAGGCTGAATTTAGGCAGTTCTTTTGTTTTAGTTATTACTAATAAAACTTTTAAAATATAATATTTAGTTATTGATTATTAATTTTGAAACCCATACTTGAGAGCAGGGATTCTTTTTGTTTTGTTTTGTTTTCCTTATATCAATAGCACCTAAAATCAGAGGTCTAATTCCTTTCACTTATCACTACTTCAAAGTACCAGTATTGGTCTAGCATTGATCCTTGTGTAATAGGTAATTAACAGTTGTTGAATTGAATCAATTTTCATGAATATTAGAAATACTAAATTTGAAGTTTTGAGAAGTCAGAACTCATAAGAACACCACTAACAAGTATAGAACCATGACTCTAAATCAGAAGAAAATAAACATTTATTAAGCATCTTTACATGCTAGGCTTTATGGTAAATACTTTTACAAATATCTCATTTGTTCCTCACAATTTCTGTGCCAAAGTTCATTGGTATCAGGCATTTGTACATTTAAATTAAGAACAAAAAGAAAAATCATGTTACGGTCAACTGTGAATGATTATCAAATAGCCATTTATATCAATCAGTTTAAAAAAAGCATCTAGGTGCCAAACTCTGTGCAAAATGGAAGAAGAAAGAAAGGAAGAAAGAAAGGAAGGAAGGAAGGAAGGAAGGAAGGAAGGAAGGAAGGAAGGAAGGAAGGAAGGAAGGAAGGAAGGAAGAAAGAAAGAAAGAAAGAAAGAAAGAAAGAAAGGAAGGAAGGAAGGAAGGAAGGAAGGAAGGAAGGAAGGAAGGAAGGAAGGAAGGAAGGAAGGAAGGAAGGAAGGAAGGAAGGAAGGAAGGAAGGAAGGAAGGAAGGAAGGAAGGAAGGAAAAGAAAAAGAAAAAAGAAAATGAAGAAGAAAGAGGGAGAGAAAGAGAGAAAGTGAGAAATACATTCTTATAGAAGGGTCAATCATTTTAAGATAAATACAGAATTGGGGGGAAAGCATTACCAATACCTTGGGAAAGAAGACAACAACTAATTTAGAACAATCTCTAGAAAGAGAGCATTTGAGTTGAGTCTAGAAGGAAGCCAGGGATTCTAAGAAGTAGGAGATACTATTCCAGGAATAGGCTAGTACAAAGTAAAGGTGACAGGAGATGGAGCATTATGAATGAGAAACAGGAAGGAGGTCTGCTTCTATAGAATTTTAAATGCTTAACAGAGGAGTTTGTATTCATCCTGAGGCAATATATAATTCACTAGTGAGTATACAAGTCCTTTGTTAAAGGGAAAAAAAAACACTGTGGAAGGTATGTAAAAGCATATTTTATAAGGGAGATAGACTATCTTGGCATGATTTTTAGTAATATTTTATGAATGCCTTTTAACATCATCATTTCCAGATAAACTCCCTGCCACCAATGCCTTTACTCTTACAAGCAGATAGTTTATTGGTGCATTGGATAGAAACCTGAAATTGGAGTCCAAAAAACCTGCTTATTAGCTATGCAAAACTGGGTAAGTCACCTTCTCTATGTTTGCCTTAGTTTCCCTAATTGTAAAATGGGGATGATAATAGCTTGCCTTATAGGGTTTTTGTGAAGATAAAAATGAGATATCTCAAAAATGCTTATCTGACACATAGTAGACACTACATAAACTCTTATTCCCTTTCCTTCCTCACCTGCATAAAGAAAAAAAAAATAAGTAGAATAAAATAACATGGTGACCATATAACCAAACTCACCATTATATATCTGCAGATTCTAACATTTCCATAAAAAGGAGAATAACATATCTCTTCATTTATTTGCCCCTTTTATGACTGTTTACTCCAATTTCATAGCATTCAACCCCTTTTTACTGGGTTCTATTCTGTTCATATTATTACAATTATTGCATAAACTTGTATTGCTCATTAGCCTCTGCAGTTCAATACAACTGTATTTGGCAAATTATAGGCACTTAATACGTGTTCTTTTGATTGATATTCTTATATTAAAATGTCTTTATCATGTAAAAAACTTAAAAATTATTTTTATAGATAAAAATAATTTCAGATGACAAAATTCCCTACATCAATGAAAATAAAAATCTGCTCTATTTTACCTTAGAGACTTGCCTGGGACAATACAAAATTAAATAACTTTTCCACCATCACATAAACCACGCTTTAGAAATAATGGTTGCACCTCAGTTTTCCTTAATTTTAGGCCAGCTCTTTATCTACTCTCCTAATCTTTCTCTCAGCATCACTTCTTAGGGTGAAATATAATTCCATTCCATTCATATTCCATAATATCAATCCTCACCCAATTAGAAGTCATTTTGTTTGTTTATGTTTTGTTACCACCAATTTTGCTGTCATGAAAAATGGATCACTGAGAGCATTATCTCATTTTAACTCTACAACAATCTTAGATTCCTTAAATAAATAGTATTATACTCTTTGTGGTAGGTAGGTGGCAGAATGTTTAGCGAACTGGACCTGGAAACAAGAAGACTTGACAACAAATCTGGCCTCATACTATTAGTTGTGATATCCTGGCAAAATAACTAACCTAAGTTTATCTCAGTTTTACCAATTGTAAAATAGAAGTAATAATCAACTTACCTCCCGGGTTGTTGTGACAATTGCAAATATTAAATTAACTCTCCCCTGCCCGTTTTTTAGATTTAATCGCCAAAATTTTATACACCCCACTCACAACTGAGTAGGGGATGTCTGTGACCCAAGTGTGTGATAGTGGGTGATGAATCAGAATCAATTGACTGTCCCTTGGGCAGTACTAAGCAAAAGCTTTAGCTCTAATTGGTACATGTCAAATGAAGGCAGTCACAGGAAGTGACAAAAAGAAATGGTCTTTAAAAATGCCAAGAAACTTCCTGTGATCTCTCTTTGGACTTCAACTTAACTTTAGAGGAGCTTGGGGTTGAGATCTCAGACTGCTTCCCTTTGGACTGACACATGGTGAATGAAAAAGGCTGACTCCTTTCCTGGATTTTCTTTAGAGAATAGCGTCAGGAGAGACCTACCTCTTGAGAAAGGTCCTCTGCATCCCCAGGTACTTGGCTCAAGGCTGAGGCCCCTCCAGCTAATGACTAATTAGCCCTGCCTGGGTTGAGCCAGGGGCTGGAGTGAAATACTTAGTGTGTAGACTAGATATCTTATCCTATCCTCTCTCTGTTTTTCTTACTTTCACTTTCTATATTTTATAAATAAATTGTTAAAATAAATCTCTTTGGAATTAATTAAATTCCTGGTGACCCTAATCTTAATAATCCAGTTCAGCCTTTTAGAAAACCCCCTCACATTTCTACCCTTTATGCAATCTAATGAGAAAATATTTATAAATCATTTAGAACAGTAACTAACATACATTAGATGTTTGATATAAACTTATTTCCTTCTTTACTTTTCCGATGAGGAAAATGAAGTATTAATTTCCTGTCCAAATTGACACAGCAAGTTAGTGGCAGAAATGGGATAGGAACACTGATTTTCATGACTTTTAGCTAAATCATGTTGCCTTTCTGTGTCAGTGCAGAGTAGTTGTATTATCAGTATGACCAATTTATTTCATATATCTATCAATCTCTTAAAATTCTAGTCCAGAGAAAAAAGGAAAAGACCTTTGAGATTGAAACATTTAGATCAAGATCATAAACCCATCTGAAAAACACAATTTTATAGAACAATATTGCTTTATACCTCCAATAACTTCATTATCTTCAACCCTTTGATTCTGTGGTTCCACATGACTGGTTTCATAGAGCTTTGCAGTACAAGTCAAGACCAAAGGAATTCTCAGGGTTATTTGACTAAAGTGGCTGATGTGTTTCCATTCAGGAAATTGTTTTTTTTTTTTAATTGAGGTCTCATTTTGAGAATAATAGAAATTATATCTTTCTCTGAAGAAGTTATAGAAATTTTCTTATATAAGTATGCTTAACAGTTCGATGCTTGAAGTCTCAAGATTTTAATTTCCTGAGGATAATATTATGAAAAGGATTTAGGAAAAATGGTTCTTCCTTTGTTTCTCATATTTACAAATGGGCTCATGTCATCATTTTATTTCAAGCTTTCAAAACCCTACTGATTTGATCAAAATGTGCTTCAAAGTCTCTACCTTAATGGGAATATTAATTTAATTAAATGAAAAGAGAAGTTTTATGAAAAAAAGCAGATATATATGAAATGTAAGTTTTTGATTAAGTATTAACAAAGGAATAGTCTAGTCAAACATCAAATATATTACAAACCTTGGAAAATAAAATAAACTGAATTTACATTCACCATTGAAAAGATAAAAGATATGCTATAAATTAGCAGATATATTGATGCGACATTTGCACATTTCTTCCAGAGATCAATGCTCACTCTATATTTGCATATTGTTTTATTTTTATCTCTCTTTGTCAGTCAATTAATCAATAAGACTTTATTTATGCCTATTCCCTGCTAGGCATTCTTCTAGATACCAGAGATACATTATAAAAATGAGGCTTAAGGAACTGCTATTCTATTTCCTAATTATACATCAATCCCCTCAAAATAATAAATGACATTGAAGGAGGCATGTAGCTGATTGAGCATACACTATACAGACAATTTGTTAAGGGACATACAAAAGAATTTCATAAGATGAGAAAAAAAATTGAGGGATTCATACCAGTAGAATTCTAATGAATATGCATTGGAAGACTTTCAGTCACAAAAGTGTCAGGTTTGAGCTGTAGTGTCAAACATCATGGTTTACTAGAAATACTATTAATCTTAGAGTCTTAGAGACTGAGATTCAAATCCATGTTTTGATAACATGTGAATATCTGAATATTCAGGGATAAAAATATTATTGAGTAACATGAAAAATTATGTAAATCACTAAATTAGAGAAATACAAATTAAAACCACTCTATAATATGACCTCATGTCTATCATAATATTTAACATGACAGGAAGAGAAATTGAAAGATACTAGATGGGATATGGAAAAATTGGGAAACTAATGCACTATTGGTGGAATTGTGGACTGATCCAACTATTCTGGAGAACACTCTGAAACTATGCCTAAAAACTGTGTATATAATTAAAATAACTCTGTGGTACCACCTCTAGACTATCCAATTGGCCAATATGATAAAAATGAAAAACTGATAAGTTTTGGAGGGGATGTGGAACTAATGCACTGTTAGTTGGTATTGTGATTTAATATAACCATTCTAGAGAGCAATATGGAACTACTTCCAAGTGATTCTAAAACTGTGCAAACCCTTTGACCATCAGTACAACTACTATATCTATATACTCCAAAGATATAAATAAGTAAAGAATATATTTGTACAAAAATATTTATTGAAGTTCTTTTTGCAGTAGCAAAAATTTGGAAGTTGAGTTGTCCATCAATTAGGTGAACAAGTTGTGATATATGATTGTGATGCAACACAACAAAATGATGAATAGGATGATTCTGGGAAAATCTGGGAAAACTTACATGAACTGATGCAGAGTGAACAGAACCAGAACATTTTATGGAGAGACATTTTTTTAATGAACAACTGTGAATGATCTAATTATTCTCAGGAAGGCAATGAATGGTTCATGATAATCCCAGAAGTTCATGATTAAAAATGCTATCTGTCCTCTGAGAAAGAGCTGATTGATCCTGGATACTTAAATATATAATGTATCATTTTCTTTCTCCTTTATTTATTTGAGATCTCTTCCATAAAATTTCTTATATGGAAAAATGTTTTACATCATTGTACATGTAAAATCTATTTCAGATTGCTTACTGTTCTAGGGAGGGGGAAAGATGGAAAGGAGAGAGGATGGAAACAAGGGAGAAAATCTGAAACCCAATTTAAAAAACGTTTAAAATATTTTTACATGTAATCAGAGAAAAATAAAAAAAATTTTGAAAAAAATATCTGTGCATATCTTTGACCCAGTAATACCACCACAATATATTTATCTTAAAGAGATCAATGAAAATGGACCTAATCATAGAAAAAAATGTAGCATTCCTTTTGTGGTAGCGAAAAAATTGGAAATTGAGAAGATAACCATCAACTGGTTAATGACTAAACAATCCATGTTACATAACTTTGATGTGTTATAATAAAAGATGACCAGAAAAAGCTCAGGAGATTTATATGAATTCAGACAAAGTGAAGAGAGAAGACCCAGGAGAACATTACAAAATACAACAATAATATATAAAGGAGATTGATGTCATAATTTTTCACTATATGTATTTAAAGGAAAACTTCAGCTTTCAAATGTGTCAACAAGCATTTATGCAATACTTACTATGTGCCAAACATGATGATGAGATGTTTGATGTTTGTGGTTTAAAATGCAACAAAAATTTTAAGTACATTTTTTAAATATAGAAATATTGAATGGTGGAGCCAAGATGGTGGGGTAGTAGCAGTGAAGTTAAGAGCTCCAGAGCAGTGAACACAATCAGGCATCAGTTGCAGCAATAGCAGTAACAAAAGGCAATGGCAGCAATAGCAGTAGCAGGAGAGGCAGCAGAGGACAAAATACATTGAAAGCTACTACAACTACCAAAAAAAACAACAAAAAAAAAACACTACAGACCTACCCATCCCAGGTTATGGAGGTAAGGGTCAGAGCTCTATAGTACTGGGCTTGATCAGACCTCTGACAGAGAAAGGAAGATAGCCCCAAGGCAAAACCTTCTGAAACAGAAGCTAAGATAGAAATAATCAGCAATATGCAGGACTCCCAGTCCTCCAGGAGGGAAATTAGGAAATGACAGCCAAAAAAAAAAAAAAAAAAAAGCTCTACAGAGCTTACCCTATAGAGAATCATAAGAGAAATAAGGAAGGGGCATTTGAGGAGGGGAGTAAAATAAATGTATGGAAAGGGGGACTGATTAAAAACAAAACACTGGTGTAGAGGGAAATAGTAAAAGGAGAAAGGGCAGGATTAAAAGAGGAAATCAAAATGATGGGGGCATACTCACATGGTAATCATAACTCTGAATGTGAATGAGACAAACTCCCATAAAAAGGAAGATAACTTATTGGGCATCAACTGAGAAAGTGGAGACAGAAGTAGCAATCATGATCTGACAAAGCAAAAACAAAAATAGATCTGATTAAAAGAGTTAAGGTAGGTAATTACATCCTGATAAAAGGCAGTAAGTATAGGCAATGAAGAAATATCATTACTCAACATATATTCACCAAATGATATAGCATCCAGAATTTTAAAAGAGAAACTATTGGAGCTTAAGGAGGAAATAGTAAAACTATATTAGTGGAAGACCTCAACCTTCCCCTATAAGATATAGATAAAGCAAACAAAAAAAAAGAAAGAAAAAAGAAATAAGAGAAATGAATGGAATTTTTTAAAAAATTAGAGCTAATAGATATCTGGAGAAAGGTGAATAAGGGTAAAAAGGAATATACCTTCTTTTCAATAGGACATGGTACATATACAAAAACTGACCATGTACTAGGGCATGAAAACACCATAAACAAATGCAGAAAAGCAAAAATAACAAATGCAACTTTTTCATATCATAATGCAATACAAATTATAATTAGTAACTGTTCCTGGAGAGGCAAATTAAAATTGATTAGAAATTAAATAATCTAATTCTCTAAAACTTGTGGGTTAAAGAACAAATTATAGAAGCAGTTGCTGATTTCATTGAAGAGAATGACAATGAGGAGACAACACATCTAAATTTGTGGGATACAGCCAAAGCAGTACTCAGGGGAAAATTTATATCCCTCAGTGCCTATATTAACAAAAAGAGACCAACAAATTGTGCATGCAACTAAAAAAAAACTAGAAGAACAAATTTTAAAAAACCTCAGATAAAGACCAAATTGGGAATCCTAAAAATCCAAGGAGAAATAAATAAATTTGAAAGTAAAAGAACTATTAAACAAATAAATAAGAATTAGAGCTGGGATTTTGAGAAAAATAGATAAAGTATTGCTTAATCTAATTTAAAAAAGAAATAAGATGAACTAAGTACTTTGAATGAAATGGGATCTAACCTTTAACCAAGAGGACATTAAAACAATTATTTAGTTATTTCACCTAATTATATGACAATAAATATGGTACACTAGGCAAAATGGATGAATATTTACAAAAAAAAATAAATTGCCTAGATTAATAAAAGAGGAAATAAAATACTTAAATAACCCCAACTCAGAAAATGAAATTGAACAAGCCATCAAGGAACTCCCTAAGGAAAAATTCCCAGGGCTAGATTGATTCACAATTGAATTTTATCAAATATTTAAATAATAACTAATCCCAGTATTACACAAACTATTTGACAAAATAAACAAAGAGTCTTATGAAATTATTTTTATGACAAAAATATGGGAATGGTTCCCAAGCCAGGAAGACCAAAAAGAGAAAAAGAAAACTATACACCAATCTCCTTAATGACGATAGAGGCAAAAATGCTAAATAAAATACTAGATAAAAGACTACAACAAGTTATCACAAGTATTATACACTATGACCAGGTGGGATTTATACCAGGAATGCAATACTGCTTCAATATTTGGACAACCATCCATATAATTGCACATTTCAACAATGAAACTAAGAGAAATCACATGTTTATCTCATTAGATGCAGAAAATGCTTTTGACAAAATACAACACCCATTCCTATTGAAAACACTAGAAAGCATAAGAATAGAAGGGCCTTTCCTCAAAATAAAAGGCAATAGATATTAAAAACCATCAGCAAGTATAAACTGCAATGGGAATAAGTCAGAACCATTACCAATAATATTAGGTGTGAAGCAGGGATGCCCATTATCACCAATACTATTTAATAATTTACTAGAAATTCTAGTAGTAGCAATTGAAGAAAGAAGATAAATTGAAGCGATCAAAGTAGACAATGAGGAAACAAAACTATTACTCTTTGCAGATGATATGATATTATAATTAGTGAATCAGAGAAAATCAACTAAAAAGCTAATGGAAATAATAACTTTAGCAAAATTGCAGGGTACAAAATATATCCACATAAATCATCAGCATTTCTATATATTTCCAACAAAATTCAGTAGCAAGAGTCAGAAAGAGAAACTCTATCTAAAATCACTTTAGACAATATAAAATATTTGGGAATCTATTTACAAAAATAAACTCAGGAATTATATGAACACAACTACAAAAAGTTTTTCACATAAATAAAACTAGATCTAAACAATTGTAAAAATGTTAACTGCTAATATAATAAAAATGGTAATCTGTCCTCAACTAATTTATTTATTCAGTGCCATACTTATCAAACTACTAAAAATCTTTTTTTTTTTAGAATTAGAAAAAAAAATTACAACAAAGTTTATTTGGATAAACAACAGATCAAGTATATCAAGGGAAATTTTTAAAAAATGTGAAGGATTGGGAACTAGCAGTACCAGATCTTAAACTGTACTATAAAGTAGTGATCATCAAAACAATATAGTACTGGCTAAGAGACAGAATTTTGTACCAATGGAATAGACTGGGGTAAATGACCATAGCAAGCTAGTGTTCAATAAAACCAAAGATCCCAGCTTTGGGGACAAGAACCCGCTATTTGAAAAAAAAACAAACTGCTGGAAGAATATTAGACTTAGATCACAACCTATACCAAGATGAATTCAAAATGAGTGAATGACAAATATAAAGACAGAAATTATAAATATATTAGATGAACATAGAATAGTATACTTGTCACATCAATGGGAAGGGAAAGAATTTAAGACCAAGCAACAAATAGAGAACATTACAAGCTATAAAATGAATAATTTTGATTATATTGAATTAAAAAGGTTTTGTATAAACAAAATCAATTTAACCAACATTAGAAGGGAAGCAACAAACTGGGGGAAATTTTTATAACAAAAATCTCTGACAAAGGTCTAATTTCTCACATTTATAAGGAACTAAGTCAAATTTACAAGGCATCAAGCCATTCCCCAACTGACAAATGGTCAAAGGATACAAATAAGGCAGTTTTCAGACAAAGAAATCAAAACTATTAATAAGCACATGAAAAAATATTCTAAATCTCTCCTGATTAGAGAAATGCAAATTAAAACAACTCTGGGGTACCAACTCACACATAGCAGATTGGCCAATATTACATTAAATGAAAATAATAAAAGTTGTAGGGGATATGGGAAAATTGGGACACTAATTTATTGCTGGGGAAGTTGTGAATTGATCTAACCATTCTGGAAGGCATTTTGGAATTATGCCCAAAGGGCTTTAAAAGAATGCCTTCACTTTGATCCAGCAATACCACTGCTTGGTTCATGCTCCAAAGAGATAATAAAAATGGTTTTACAAAAAATATTCATAGTCGCACTCTTTGTGGTAGCAAAAAAATATTGAAAAATGAGGGGGTGTTCCTTGATTGGAGAATGTCTGAACAAACTGGGGTATATGATGGTGATGGAATACTATTGTAAGGAATGATGAACTGGAGGATTTCTATATGAACTGGAAGAAACTCCATGAAATCATGCAGAGTGAAATGAGCAGTACCAAGAGAACATTATACACAGAAAATGGAACATTGTGAATGATCCAATGTAATGGACTTTACAACTAGTAGAATGCAATGATTCAATACAATCCTGAGAGACTTATGAAAAAGAATGCTATATACAAAAAGAGAAAGAACCATGAGAGCAGCAAAGCAGAAGAAAAACATAAGACTCATCATTTCTTTATATGGGCATGTGATTTGTGGTTTCAGTTTTAAAAGATTGCCCTATTATAAAAATGAATAATATGGATATAGGTATCACTTGATAATATTTGTATAACCCAGTGGAACTGCTTGTCGGTTCTGGGAGTGGGGGAGGGAAGAGGAAAGGGAAGGAAAATAAATCATGTAAACATGGGAAAATATTTTAAAAATAAAAATTAAAAAAAAAACAAATATAGAAGTATTAAAAATTAGTTCTGATTTTAAAGCAATGTGCATGCCTGATGCAGCAGGGCATGTAGATTTCCTAAAGTTTCTGTTTTTATTGAGATTTCTTATAAGTATATATTATCCTAAGTACCCATTAGAGTACTAAATATTAAACATACTTCAAACTATTACAGTCTTTCTGAAATTGAAAATAAAAATTAAACCCCACAAGTCTTGCTCATTAAATAGCTGCTCCTTGGGAAACCAGAGTTACAGTCTTTACTTCAATACATTCTATAGATGTTCCTGGGTCTGCTTAGAAAAATCCTCTCCCTGTGAAAATAAATGATTTGGAAATAAATTATAGTTTTCCTTCACATAGATTCTTGAAAAAAATTAATAAGGAAAGAGATTTGATCCTTTTACTACTATCACAGAATAAACTGTAGGCTCTAAAGTGGCTCCACATTATCCTGCTGCAATGCAAATTAAAACTGTTCAGCCAAATATATCTTAACTAAAGGCAAATGATGTATATTCCCTGCTTTCTATAGGAAAACTTATTTAGAAATTTATTGAGTTAGCAGTAATTTGACTTCATTATTTACTTATTATTTAATCATGTCAGTTTATCCTTACTCTTTATACACTTTACCATACACTTTCATGTAGAATGCCTAAAGAATAAACTACTCTATAGTTTGATGTTCTCCATTAATCTGAGGCAACAATTCTTACTAGCAAAACATGTTCTTTAAGGAGAAGCCTTTAAAGAAATCAGGATGTATTTACTTATTTGAACTTTCCTCTGAACCAACCTAATATTCTTTTAATGGTTCATGTTCTTGAAATAATGAATTCACTGGAAAATGACAATCCTTTTTATATCCTCAAAATAGTTGACCTATCTGGCTTGCAACCCTTAGGACTGATGCTATGTTTATTCTTTAGGTCCTGTTACTTTCTAGACATTGCATTACTATCTTCAAAAATTCTGCAGCAATGTCTAAAAAGTAACAGGACCTAAAACATAAACATAGCACCTAAAGTTGATGTAAAAAATTGCAACTATCAATTCTCCATTTTTTGGATGCTCCAGAACTCCAAGTAACCCACATTTCCATCTATATCATATATATAGATATAGATATAGATATAGATATATATAGATAGATATATAGATATAGATACATATACACATGAATATAAATATATATTATATATTATCAGGTTTAAGGGTTAAAATTAAGGATTTGACTAAAATATATGATTCAAAGTATTATTGCTCAAAGTCAAAGTGACCTTTAATAGCTTTTATTTACAAAAGCAATGGAAAGAGTGAAAGTAGAGAAATACAAAAGGGTAAAGAAGACATTAACCTACTCAGCTAGGACTTGTTGACCTTCAATGTAATTAAACTCTCTCCAGAAGACAGGAAGGGAAAGTCAGCTATCTACTTACCCAAGTTCCTTCCAAAAGGCAGATCAAGACAATGACTCAAGCTGAAGGCAATTCCAGAGGTCAACTTTCTTCCTTGAGCCAATCTTCTTCTTGACGCTGACTTCCTTCTTGAAGTCCAACTCCTTCTTGAAGCCAGCTTCCTTCTAGAAGTCAACTTATTTTTAGCCTCAGAAAGTCAGGGCCTTTTATATTGACTTCTTATCCCCTTCCCTCTTCACAGGGGCCAATTACAGCTTCTAAATTGTCTAGCACTACCCAGGGGGTAGTGTTTGTGGGAATGAGTTTGTAATTTCTGGAGGGGTGAATACTCATCAAAAGAGTTTCTGAGGGTGTGAACTCTTAAAATAATTAAATTAAAATTAAAATAATTCACAAGTTTCTGCCAGAGTTAGAAAAAAATGATGGGGCTCTCCAAGTATCTTGCTGGTTTCTCACCTAGCACTAAGTAGGGTGTGAATTGACTAAGTGGTTTTCTAGCTCCTCCACTTAGTCCAAGCTTGTGTTGATTCAATCAAAAGGTAGACAAAGGAGACTTAATCCTGTCTTCACAATCTAGTGAGGTACTTAAGTTAGTGTTAACTCAGGATACACAATTGAGTAAAGAATTCTCTTTCACACAGGTATATGATTGTATGTGCATATGTAGTTTAAATGGTCTTTTAATTAATGCAAAATGTTATATATATATATATATATATATATGTTTAATTCTCACAATTATTTGTGTTATATATGTGCTATCATTGTTTCCAATTATAGATGAAGGAACTCAGATTTAGAGAAGCCAAACAACTAAGTGTCTACACAGCTGATAAATGACTGAGTGGTATCTGTAAGTCTTGAAATTTCTCAGACTTGTGAATGTTAAAAATTTCCCCATTGGGGAATTCTCAATTGGAACAATTCCCTACTAGGAACATTCTCCATTTTGACTGTAAGAACTCGACAGGATCAGAAATGGGAGGACCTCTACTCCACCCTTACTTAAGACTGCTTTAGGGGAGAAAACTCCTTGCTAAACAATGAAAGTACTTAAAACCATACTTATAATGAGGCAAGGAGTTCTTTGAGCCATGCCTGTTTTTAGAATTGATACAATGGGATGCTAGGTACCTATAAAGGTCGGGCAACTTGTAAACTTGCAAGGAGCAAAGAGGTGAAAATTTATTCAGAGGTTTTCTCTTGAGGGGATTAGTCAACTCAGCTGTGTTTTCTCTGGTTCAGACTTACTCAGAGGTTTTCTCCTAAAGGGATTAGTCGACCCAGAAGTGTTTTTAGAATGGGTTGTCCTTTGGAAAACGTCTACAGTGATTGGTAGATGGAAGAACTTAGGGGAGGTGACATAGGAGAAAACCCCCTATATAAGAATGAGATTCGCGAGGATCGCTTGGGAAGAATCTCTTGAGAGAGGCTCTGGAGAAGGGAAGCCCTTGGAGGACAATCTCTAAGGAGGTCTCACTGGAGCTCCTCTGAGGGGACTCTGTCCCTCTGGAGGCTCTGGAGAGAGGCCCTTTGAAACAGTCTCTGGCTAGATCTCTCTTTGAGGAGGACTCTGGCTGGAACTCTCTCTGGTGAAGTCAGCTGAGATGGAGCTGGCCTGGTGTCACTAGAATCCTTGCTTAGACAGACCTTGTGGTGAGTGATAAAAGACTGACTGACTGATCTCTCTCTCTTAAGACTCAGGTCTAGGCCATGTTGGCTTAAGGCCCTTCATACTTATTCCTTTCTTACTCTTTCTCTCTTTCTTTAATTCCTCATTGTATTATTAATTAAAGTCTTTATAAAACCCAGTTGACTTGGGTATATTCATAATTGGGAATATTTCCCTGGCGACCACCTTATATATTGATTTTTAAACAAAACACTGTAGTGAAAACATATTTCCTGTGGTCATAATTTACTCACCCACTCTTATATCTATCATAATTTATATCTTCCACTATTTTTAATCACTACAGTTTATGACCCCAACTCTTTTAACTCTTACAGTTTATGACATCAACAATTTTAAATATAACATATCCTAAGGTCTTTTCTTATGACCTGAAAGTTCTTCAAACATGAAATGGACTAATGCTTTGCATATTTTTGTAATGTATATAATTCTACTTATATTAAGATTTGTATAAATACATTTTCTCCCTACATGCATGATTAATAAATCCTCTATTATCCCATTATACTTTAATTGCTGGAAAACAATAACTTTGTTTTCTTGTCAAGAAGATGATGAATTCTTCCCTCCTCAACTATAGAAAATAAATCAATGAAAAGTTATAAATGGAAGAAAAAAGAATAGTTAGCAAATTATTCTTAGCATGTGTAATTTATTTAATCCCATATAAAGAATCCTCTAAACAAGAGCTTTAAGAATATATACTATATGGGGAAAATGATTACAATGTTAGCTGACAACTGCTTCACTTTTTACAACAGAGGTCAGTTAAAATTAGATTATGCTTGATTTTGAATTATTTAGCTAAAATCAAAAATAGCACTCCTTTTAAAATGTTGTACAGTATAATTATATAATATATGTTTTCTGAAGTTCTATAAGATTTTATGAGATTTGCTTTTATATTAAAAAGAGCCAAGTACATTTAGATGTATACATTAGGTTCAGAAACATTTTTGTTTTGCTATGGCCCAGGAAAATTCAATTTATGAGGAGTTATAATTAGGAAATAAATCACAGTTTACTAATTTTATCCCCACAAATGAAAGGGTTTGCATTAATTCTGTTAGATTACATATAATATTTTTAATGAATAAAGCTTCCAAAAATGATTTCCTCTAAAAATTTCAGGGGTTTATCAGAATGGAAAATTTGGTCTAAAATCATGAGCTTTTATGTTTAATTTCTCTAGAAATAATTATGTGGTCTGAAGCAGGAAGCTAAGAGTCAGGACAGGGGATCCAGTGATTATTTATGCCATTGTGCACAGCCTGGTCCATTATATCATCATCATCATCATCATCATCATCATCAACTATTATTAACTACATATTCACAACATCCCAAATCAATAGAGCCAAAAAGCTCACTAATAAAGTGCCAGCTACTCAGTCTTTTAGTTAACTGCTTGAAATTCAAATGAGGGAACTAAATCATAAAATCATAGAATCAGAGACTCCTTTCCTTTTTTTGGATCTCTAACACTTAACCACGGTGATTCACACATAATAACTGCTTATAGACTGACTGAAAATCTACTTGAGAATAACAAATGAATCTCCTAGTATTGTCTGATGAATCAGTTTACCACTGTTACATACATATTAAAAGATACACATTATCACTGACAATGTCTCAACTAGACTTATTGTCTTTCCATCTGTTATTATTAGATTGTTTAAGGTAAAGAGACAAGAGGGAAACATCTAAATATTCTAAGTTTCTTGATGGGAATTGGAGAGGAAGGAGGGTAACAAGGGAGAAGGAAAAGTTATTAATCTTATCCCCAAACCGAAATTCCCTTAATAATATCCTAATGGCTAACTTATCTAGGCTAAATAAGTTAAGTTCCCCCCAAACAGAACCTCACAAAACAGATTTCTGTAAATGAGCCAAGATTCCAGAGGTAAAGTCCAAAGTAGGTCCAGCAGAGAAGGGATGGTTCTTCTTTGGTCTGTCCAGCTGCTAGCAGCCAGTAAAAATAGTTTTTCTCCTCTAAAGCTGGTATCTCACAAAGGGTCTGAAAATTGTAGAAAAATGGAAACCACAGCTACTCCAAAAGCTTCACCCAGAAGTCTGTTTTTTTTTTTTTCAGTTGGGACCTTATAATCTTTACCCAGGCTCCCATGTGATTCTCTGTCACATGTCCCTGTCAATCAAATGCAGTTCATTTTGCAGAATCATTTTGCAGTCTTCCTTTACTTTCTACACATCTAAATGTGTTCCTTCCCCTGTCTTTAATATTTCTGTCACTGGTATCACTATTAACCTAGACTTCAATGTTTGTAACCCTGGAATTATTTCTGGTCCTCTCATTTATGTCTTATATTTTATTATTTACTAGGTCCTATTAATTCCATCTCTTCCCATTTCTCTCATCTGCCCCTCTTCCTTTATTTCTATCACCACATCACTAATACTGGCCCCCATTTCTGTTCTTGTAGACTATTACAATATTTTCTTTGCATTTCTGACTCCTGCACTCTCCTCTTCCAATATATCTTTCTTACCAGTCTATAAACAAATATTTTTATATTTCTCCTTTATCTAAAACTCTTAAGTGGTTCCCTTATTTTCTACAAATGTAAATTCAAATAATTTTGTTTGACATTCCTCAGATACATCCTTAACTTTGAAATTTTATCAGTTATCCCTTTTTATGTATTTTGTGCTTAAAACAAATAGATTACACATTTCCTCCCAAGCTCACTCCACACTTCACACTCACCACACTCATTGTTTCTCTACTCATTTTGCTCTAGATGTTCTCAATACATAGAAAGCCTTGTTCCTTCTTCTATCAAAGTGTTAGCTTAAGTTTGAATTCAAGTGCCAAACTCCATTAAGTTTACCCTGTTTTCCTCTGTGACAAGAGATCAGGAGATCAATGACTTTACCATAAGACCTTAATTTATAATTTCTTTCATCACTCTCAAATGCAATTATAATATGATGGTGCATAGTAAAGTTGTATATGTTAGTATCTTATCTCTCTATTGGACAGCTGTCTCCTAGAGGACAACAAATATGCCATTTCCAAATGTGTCATCTAAAATCTAGACTAGAGTTCTACACCCTATAAATATTTTACGATTTTGCTGAATTATATTTTAATTAAATTACATCCTCACATTAATATTATGAGGTAAGAGATATGGATATTATTATCTTGGTTTTACCAATTAGTAGAGAGATTTAGGAAGATTTGATCATAATGGAAGTGGAACTTGAATCTATGTCTTTATCACTTTGCTTTGTGTTTTATACCTTGGAACACAGAGCACTATGCAATAAATCAATAGAATCTGAAATATATATAATCATATTATGGGAAGATATGTTTGTTTGTTTTTTCTTTCTCCTAAATGAAAATAAAATATTTCAGAACTGTTGCAGAAGATATAATTATAATTTTTATTTGTTCTCCCTTTAGCTCTTTTCTTTTGAAAAGGGGCATCATGAATATTTTCTAATCAGTGTTTTTCTCCTCCTACTGACAGTGATTTTATCTCTAATCACTTCCTTTAGGTTGACTCTATTGATGGATGGGTCTTTGGGATTCTCTGTGTAGAAAAATGGAAAAGTCAAAATGGCCTATTGTGAAAGCTCATCACCTATGTGATCAGAAAATATTCTAAATTCACCTTGGATTTAGGGGAAAAACCAAATTCATACTTTTATCCTGCCTTCATGAGTTATAAAATATAAATCAATAAGATTCTCCTTCATTTGGCTCCGAACACACCAGGCAAAAAGACCTGGGTAATTTTGAACAATTTTATTTTTCTGTCCCATTCCTTCTCTCTGTTAAATGTTGATCACTACTCTTTCTTCTTGCATTTTATTCCCTAAAATGAAACATATGAACATCAGAAATTCCTATGGCCAATGACACTTTTATTTTGGTTTTCAAGAGTAATTTAAAAAAATTCAAATGAACTTTAAAGGACAGAAAGGTTTGAATTTAACATATAACCTGTGCAAAGTAGAGGAAGGAAAAGAACAAGCCAAAAAAAAAAGTTCCTATCTGAGATCAGTTCTCTCAAAAAGAACGTTACCAATGATGGGTATTCCTGGCAACATTCACTGGCAGACAGTATATTCTGACAGCTGCTCAAATGCTGGCAACCCCACCCACATCCGCATCCTCTCCAATCTTTTTTAAAATGTGCTTGTGGAGCTAAGCTCGATCTTCTCTTCCTCATATACACACATACAGACATGTGTCTCTTTCATAAAGACTTCCTTCAGGGAAAAAGTAAAGGTCACACTGTCTTTTCTGGGTCTCTCTTTTGTCATTGACTCAAAATATAAACAAACTGAAGACTTCTGTCCCCTCCACCCAGCTTCATGCCAGCTGGTATATATGACTAAATAAAGTAAGTAGGCACTGTACTTTATTTAAGTACAACAAAAATATTATCATTCTTAATCCAAGTTCAATCAATTGCAGGAATGATTATTCAATCGATTGCAGTATAAGAAGTTATTCCTATTCAGTATTTCACCCTATAAAAGTAAGGTATTTGAAAAGAAATTCTTTTGAAAGGATTCTTAGTAAAAGGATAGAAGGATGTCCTAGAATGTCCTAGGATGGATGTCCTAGGAAAATATCTAGAAAAGGAAGAAAAGAAGACAAAAGTTCCTTTTTCTCAGGAAAACTTGACCATTACTAACTCCAGAAATAACATTAAAAAATAGGAAAAAAAGAAATAATATTTTAATCAATGTGTGTGGTTCTTTTTAGGATATAATTCAGAATCAGATGAATGACTTCTGGACTAAAAAAATGATCACTATTCCTATTATTGTTTTTGCTATTTTTATTATTGCTATTGTTTTTACTTAAATTCAAGGTAAATTTCTGTTAAATTATTCTGAGCTTAGCTTTTCAACAGAGGAACTCTAGATTCCATGACACAAGTACCTGGAAAAGTTAATTTATTAATTTTTGCAACTTCTACCCTGGCACCAAGCAGTCATGACTGATAGTGACCGAGTAAATTCACTCAGCCCCTCATGTCTATTCAGCCTCAGATCCAAGATCAATTCATATTTAAAAACTCATCCAGTTGTCCAGCCAAATTATCTTGCCTTAGTCATTGCCTCTCCACCATAAATGCAACACACTTCTCTCCCTCACTCTCTCCTCTGGTTCTGGACTAAGTAATAAAATCAATAATACCATTTTTTTGAGAAGGATACATTGATTGATTTCCCAAAGGATGAAGGACCATTTCTAGGACATCCCGGATGAAAACTTCCTTCCCTAGTCACTGCTTTCCCATATTTTTCCTGACCTTAGAATGTAACCTCTTAATTGCAGATAATGTTTCATTCTTGGTATTTGTATTTTTAGGACTTAATGTAGTGGTGATATCTCTGAGCTATGCCTATCTCAAGCTAGTCCCCTGGTAGTCGACATTAAGTTTTTAAAAATTATATACTTGGAGTTCAATCAATTATTAGATTTAAAAAATTACTTAGCCATAGCAGAATATGCAATAATTATAACCATTAAGGACACCAAGAGTTTAAACAACTGCATGATACTAAATTCCTGATTTGCCTATTTTGATCTTCCAGACTGAAGGATATCCAAAAAGACCTGAGCCCAAGATTGTTCTCTTCTTAGTATTTTTTAAGGAAAACAACAACCTAACTCACTCAGAAGGCATTAGGATATTGTTTCTACCACATTTTGGATTGTAGTAATCATTTAATAAATAGCTTTCATTCATTCCTTTTATCCTTCATTCACTGATATAATTTCAATATATTTATCCCAATAGGGTTCATCAATGAAAGTTTTAATTTTGTTGCGAGTTATGGGAGGAAACGTATGACTTTTAATATATTGTAGATTTTTATTAGCTTATCTCATTCTTTTTAGTATCATCTACTTAAAAGATATCTGTTGAGTTATATGTAAAATTATCGAGTATATTAAAGACTAAAATAACTTATCTTTATGCTAATTTCAAGGTATAATCATATCAACAATAAGGTACAAATATTTTAGCTTCTTCAAATCATTGGCTTTGTTAAAAATTCTATATGGTGAGACAAGGTATCAGTTTTATAGTAATAGAATCTGAGTTCAAGTCCTGATTCTCCTACTCAATACATGCATGACTTTGGGTAAGTTGACCCAAAACAGACCTCTGTTTCTCCATATGTAAAGTGTACGAGTCAGATGGTCTAGATAACCTCTATGATCCCTTCAACTTTTAAACTAAGTTTAAGTATCAAAATGTGGGGTAAGAATACTAAATATAATTACTTGAATATCAAATATGATTTGTCCTTGAATGTACATTCAAAATTGCTAATGAAAGGTATTGTTTTTAAAATTAAAATCCATAATTCCAGACATTTCACTGAATTAGACTATTTTTATTTTTTCATTTCAGTAAGATTTTTAATGTTTTTACTAACCAAAATAAGAAGTTGATCTGAAATAAGGCTATTTACATGATTCTGTAAGTACATGGATCACAGGTACCTGTAGTAATCAAATTGTCATTGATGGGAATGATATGCTAAATCAATGATGCATTAATAATTGAAAGTGCCATTTCTCCATTATATGAATCATTGCAGAGAAAATTGAGTCATATTTTCCATACTTGAATATGAGAGAGGAGGAGAGTTGTTTAGAATCTACAACTAAATATAATTTTATCAGAGTAGATTTAACACTTATTAAAAATAAGAAACCATATCAAATCTTCCTAGACACAAATGCTGAGCTATTTGCATTATTTTGAGAGGTATTTTACTCAGAAATATGAAGAACAAACCATTCATTCACTCATATTTTGTTTATCATAATTGCATTAAGTCCTCATTTTTAATCCTGATTAGCCTTAGCAGAAAAAATATATAGTTACATGACTTAATGAAGCTGTGTCCCACAATGCTGTATAAAATTGAGATTTGTTCTCGTACTGAAGGCATGTAAAATGCTCCTTTATGTAACAATCTATTGTTTCACATCCTTTGGAACTCATTGTGAATGTTTCCACTACAGGAAAGGTAGTCAGTAATCAAAATAAATTTTTGTTACTTAGCTGAGGGAATTAGTTCTCAATAGCCCAAATGTCAATGCAACTTGTTTTGAGTTTATCAGAGGATATGGACCTAGGTAAGTAAGTACCTTCTGGGCAATTTTATAGACTTGGGTTATGAGAGTAGCTAGAGGTTAATCATTTAACATCTCTGAATAGCCAACAAATATGTTTCAGAGACAGAATTTGAATCAACCTGCTCTATATCCACTTTGCCATGTATATTTTTAGTATACATGTGTCTGTATCCTTTTTGGATAGATAGATAGACAGACAGACAGACAGATAGATCTATAGATAGATAGAATATAGCATATGATTTCTATAGTACATATATATATGTGTGTATATATGCATACATATGTAATACGTATATGAATAAAATAAATATAAGATAAACTGGGGGAAGAATACTGGCAACCAGTGGGAATGGAGTAGGAAGAAATATAAAGACTGTATTAAGAAAGCAACTCCTGAGCATAACTGGAAGGGAATGAGATTCTAAAAGGCAGAGATGAGGAACAATGACATTTCAGGAAGGTGTTACATCCACTGTAAAAATACAGACATAAAAGATGGGATGCCATGTCTGAGGAGCAAGAGGGTCAGTTCAGAAAGAGCAGTAATGTATACCAGAAGGTAGGTACCATCATGATGTGAGGTACTTCAAATGCTGAACAAAATACCTCATATTTCATATGAGGCAATAAAAAATAAATTGTCCAAAACCCATTTGAGTGATGTGGCAATAGCAAATATTTAATAAAAGTTTTCTGGATCAATCGTGTAGCAAGTATTCTTTAAGCATTTAGTACTTGTCAGAAAAAGTGAAAAACCATGTTCTCAAAGAATTTATATTCTAATTGTGAAGATTAAAATTAGTTCTCCTCTGATTGTGAAGATTAAAATTGTAAACCGCCCCCTGCCTATTTTTTAGAACACCCTACTTAAAATTGAGTGGGAAGATCTACCCATTTTTTAGATCTAATCACTAAAAGTGTAATCATTAAGTGTGAGGTCTGTGACCATGTGTGCAATAGTGGGGGATGAATCAGAATCGACTGTGCCTCCCGGGCAGTCCTAAGCAAGGTTTTAGACTATGATTTGCCCACATAAAAAGTGGATGAAGATACAGGAAGTGACACAAAAGAAGCATCTTTAAAAGGATCAGTCACTTCCTATGACAGACTTCTTCATTCTTTGGAGTGGAGACTGAAGGAGAAATCTGCTGACTGGACCTGATACCCTGTTCCTGATGAGACTTTTGGACTGACACGTGATGAGTGAAAGAGCTGATTCCTTTCCTGGATATTTTCTGAAGAAACTAGCCTCAGGAGAGACTAGCCTCTTTAGAGAGTTTTTCCTCAGGTCCTCGGCTTTGCTGAGGCCATCCAAGAACCAACTCTCCCTGCCCGGGTTGGGCTAGGGGCTGGAAGTAAATTACTTAGTGCTTTGGCTAGAGATCTTAACCTATCCTCTCTCTGATTTTCTTTACTTCTCTCTACATTGTAAATAAATTGTAAATAAATCTCTTTGGAATAAATTAAATTCCTGGCAACCACACTCTTAAATAATCCAGCCCAACCCTTTTAAAAATAGCCCCTTTTCCCCCTTACATAATGAATAATAAAGCATGTCTTATTAGAAGCACTTTGATAGATTAAGACTCAAAGTCAGGAAGTCCTGCTGTCTAAGATGCTTCCTGATTGTGAGGTGCCAAGACAAATCATATCATCTCTATGCTTTAGTTTCATGATTAATAAAATGTTGTAATCTGATCTGATATTCTCTAAGTTCCCTTCCAACTATTACTTTGTATGATATACACATATGTGTATACACACACACACACACACACACACACATTCCCACACACTTACCAAAAAGTAAGGAAATAAATATTCATTAAACACCTACTATGTACCAGGCACTGTGGTAAACACTTTAGAAATAGTATCACATTTTATGATCACAACAATCTTCAAAGGGAGAGAGGCTATTAATGTCCTCATTTTCCATTTTAATAAACTGAGGCAGACAGAGATTAAGTGACTTGCTGAGGTTCATATAGGTAGTATATTTTTGAAAGCAGATATGAACTCACCACTCACAGCCTTCAAGCCCAGAGCTCTATATTCTGCACCAAGGTTACTTTGGAGAGGAAAGAACCAGCACCTAGGAGAATGGAGGAATGGAAAAAGTTTCTTTGTAGAAAATAATACTTGAGCTGAGTCTTTTTTTTTTTTTAAACCTTTACCTTCCATCTTAGAATCAATACTGTGCACTGGTTCCAAGGCAAAAGAGTGGTAAGGTCTAGGCCCGTGATGGCGAACTTATGACACATGTGTCAACTCTGACACATGTAGTCTTTTTCAATGACACATGGCAGCATGTGGGCTCAGCATGTCTCAGGCCCAGGAGCTGCACCCTTAGATGTGGTCATGGCCATGCCCTGGCCAAACCTGGGGGAGGGCTGCACCACATGCTGACATGGGGGGTAGGTGGAGAAAGACAGGTGGCTGGGGCACGTGGGGCTCCCATGGGCATGGGGAAGGGAAGCTGCATGGGAGGAACCCATGGAGGAAGGCTGGTGTGTGGTAGCCTCTGTTCTTGCAGCACCCCTGGGGCCAGCCACCTGGGGAGGGGTGGGGTGGGGTAGGATTCTGGCCCACATCCATCAAAGGAGTGCCTAGAAATGATTACCAGACACTTTTAGCACCCTGAAAAATATAGCAATGGCTTTACTCATAATTTTCCCCTCTATGTACTTTTGTGAGACCTTATTCTCAGTGTTAATATCAAAACCAAGAAAAGAAACAGATTGACAGATGAAGTTAGTAGTGCTTGTTTGGGATTGAAGTGTACAAAATACCAACCTTCAATTGAAGATTTAGCCAATGAAATTCAGCAACAAAAAGTCACTAATAAGCAGGGTAGTTAAAGAATTCCCTCTCCCCCTCACTTATCTTAGTTCAGGGCATCCCACACAAGTTAAATAATATCAAGACCAACAAAAGGAACTGACTGACAGAAGAACAAAGAAGTCACTAAGCAGGTAAGTTAAATAATTAGGTTTTTGTTTTATTAAATAGTTATATATTACATTTATACATTTTTGTTATTTAAACTATAAATATTGCAAAATTATGGGTTTTTTCTCAATGTGACACACCACCTGAGTTATGCTCATTTTTTTTGGTGAATTTGACATTCCAAGCTCAAAAGATTGCTCATAACTGGTCTAGGCAATGGGGGTTAAGTTAATTTGCCCAGGTTAACACAGCTAGGAAGTGTCTTAGGCCGGATGTGAACCTAGGATCTCCTGTGTCTAGGCCTGGTTCTCAATCCACGGAGCCACCTAGCTGCCCCTTACATAGCAATTTTGCCAATTTTATGGGTGTGAATTGGAAATGAATAGTTGCTTTAAATTTTATTTATTGGTGTATTTATGTATTGGTGTCTGGAACATTTTAATGTCTATTGATGTTTAATACTTCTACATCTGAAAAAAAATTGTTCATATGATTTTATCATGTAAAAATTGAGAATATTTGCTATTCTTATAAATTCTTATTAGTTCCCCATCTATCTTGAAAATGAGATCTTAATTAAGGAAATTTGTTGTACAGATCCACCCCACTACATATGCACATTACTAATTTTCCTTTTAATTTTTGTTGTGTTGAGTTTTATTTGTACAAAAGCCTTTAAAATTGCATACAATTCATATTATTCAGTTCATCTTTCCTTTGTTTCATAACAAACCCTTCCCTAATCTATAAATCAAAAAGGCCATTTCTTTCTACCTTCTGAAAAGTATTTATAATGAATGACACATTATACCTATATCATGTACCTAGTTGGAGAGTATTCTAGTATGTGATATGAAATATTGATTTCTACATAGTTTATGACAGACTGCTTTCCAGTTTTCCATTATTTTTTTTTAAATAATGAGTTCTTATCCTTGTATTTGGGATTATATCAAAGGCTAAGCTAGTATATTCATTTGCTTCTAGATATAATATCATTCACTTCTTGATCTTTCTATTTCATAACTAGTACAAAATATTTTGATGATTGCTTTTTATGTAGAACAGTATAATATTTGACACTATTGGGCCTTATTAATTGTTTTCCTGATTTCTTTTTGGTTCCTAGGACCTTTGTTCTTTTAGGTGAATTTTATTATAATTTTTCTACTTCTCTAATGTAATCCTTCAGAAGTCTGATTGGTATGTCAGTAAATAAGTAATTATTTTAGATGCTATTTTCATTTTTATTAAATTAGTCTGTCATTCCAAGGAATTTCTCTAACTATTGCATGTTTTTGGCCCAAGTAGTATTATATAGTTGCTCTATTTCATATACACACACACACACACACACACATATATATATATATATATATATATATATATATATCAGAAGATAGGTTCAAGTATTTTATGTGTTCTATAGTTATTTTATGTAAAATTCCTCTTTCTATCTCTTCCCACTAGGTTTGCTGCTAACATACAGAAATGGCAATAATTTCTGTGGATTTATTTTTTATACTTAAAATTTGCTGGTTGGCATTTGTTTCAATTATTTTTTTTTTACTTTCTGCAATTATCTAAACCATTTTATTAACTGCAAATATATGATAGTTTCATTTCTTCTTTGTTTATGCTTAATATTTCAATTTGTTCTTCTTATCTCTATAGTTATGAAACAGTAATAGTAATAACAGCAATATTTACCTTACCCTTGATCTTAATGGATTATTTCAATTATGTCTTGGCTCAACTTTATAAATATATAATTATATATACATATATATATATATATATACTACTTTTAATATGAGAGGAAGATCCATGTATTCCTATGTTTCTAGTGTTCATTTTTTCCATTCTAATTTTCAAGGAGTCTACAAATTAGGTAAGGTTGTGTTCATCTTGTGACAAAACTATTAATGTCTTTTTTCTGTATCGATTTTTTCCTTTGAAATTCTTTCTACTATCACTCTTGTTCAATTTTTAAAAATCATTTTAACTTCTTCCCTGGTTTTTGCTTCATTTCTTTCTAGGAAATCTAGTTGAATATGAATCCAAGTGTCATTCTGCTTTATATCTTTGTTTGTTGACATTTTGACGATCATTTTATTCTGATTGTTACTCAGTCATCTCTCTCACCATAATATCTCTCATTAGAGAGATTTTTTGTTTGTTTGATTGACTCTTTCTTTTAGCCTTAAGTCTAGAATTAATTTCCAGGCCTGCTTTGTTACTATTTTATATTCTCTTTGTTCCTGGTAACACTTTCACTGAATTCCACATTCTTCTATGATTTCAAGGGCAGAAAGCCTTCAATAAAGCCAACAAGGTTTAATTTTGGGGAAAATCTGATTTTTTGTGTGTGTGATCTGAACTTTTCAAATTCCTGACATGTTTGGATCTCTCCAACATAATTCTAGATTTGACCTTGCTTGTAGTTCCAGTAGACTTTTATTAATCACAATTATAAACTCTGGAAGACTAACAGCAAAAGAACTGCAGCCTCCTTTTCCATCAAGACTATATTCTTCACTGTTTGTATTTTAGAAAATCCTAGCATTAACTCAATTCCCAGATTTCCTCTGTGGTCATTATCATGACCTTTCATATCTCAACTGGTCATGGTAATCTCTAATCTCCTTCTTCTAAAAGGAATATATATATATATATATATATATATATATATATATATATATATATAATAGAGACAAAAACAAAATGAGCATTTGGCTTCATTCAAAGGTCTTAATGGGAATATAAAGGCTTCCAGCCTCTCTCATCAATGAAAGATTATTAGTTCTGACCTTTTCCAAAAGCTAGTCATTGTGAGAAGAACAAGAGGAAAGAATTATGAAATGGTTCATACAATCACATGGTGAGAAGACTAGAATTAGCTACCCAGTTCTACACATGCTTCAAATTCTGAAGCAGAATATCACCCTCATAAAGAATTTATCTTTATAGAAGTTGATTTTTTACCAGATTATAAATACCGACTTATAGGCAGTATTTCAGGAAAGAGAAAGTAATTTGTGTCAAGGACATTCTTGGTGTTCTTCAAATCACATCAAATAGTAATTATTCATTCTGCATGTTTGTAAGACTAGCCTACAGCAAATATATAAATAGATAAATTGATTAAATTGTCTACTAAAGGAGATTTTAATTTTCCATTTCTTTTCTATGGTCTTTTATCTTCCACAATAACTTTAAAAGAAAGCTATTCTTAAAAACAAGAAAAATAACAATACATTATCTCACCATTGTTTCTCTTTGCTTTTGTTCCAATTTCATTCAAAAATTCAATTCAAAGATAAAAGGCATACATCCCAAATGTAGAGTGCATAAAGCATTGAGATAACAATCATGTCTAATTTGTAAGAACCAGCTTCAATCTCATATGGAAAGTATCACCAAAGAACACACAATCAATTCTACATTTTAGCTCCCTGCTCTTTTAAGAGGAATAAAATATAAAAAATACTCTTTTAAAAAAATACTACTGACCCCTGCCATAAGGTCATACTTTAATAGTTTATGAAAGAGTGATGGTAATGATAAATTGTCAAAACCTATGCCAATGGGGCATGATGCTTAAATATACAAATAAGGTATCAGCAATACAATATCTGCTATCAGAATTGCAGTTTCCATAATGAGAAATCACAAATATGGCTTTGCAACTTAATGGTTTTTTTTTTTTGTAATGGAAAACCATAAAATAAAGACAGATAGAAAACTGTACTTCATCCTATATATATATATATATATATATATATATATATATATATATATATATAATATATATATATATATATATCCCCTTTCTGCTTCTGGGGCAATTTTGACAGAAAAAAAGCATTAGAAGTAAAAAGATCATTTAAAAAATATCTATAAGCACTAACTTAGCTAAAGATATTTCAAATTGGAGATTGTTGTCTACTCAATCAATAACTGAGGAAAAAACTAAGAGAATTGAATTATATCAACATTTACATCTTTATAAAAAATAGAACTCAAAGGCTAGTTACAATTGAAATGGAAAAGATGGCTCTTAAATTTTTGAAAAAAATAAAGGAAAAGGTGTTTTTCCCCCCATGCATCCAAAGATAGCAACAAACATCATTTCACTGGAAATTTGATTATTCCTCTTGCAGTTGTTCCTTGTCCTTTTTGGAAGAGGATCAATGACATCAGAGTCATGCCTTGTTTTATATGTACATGAATTGGATTTAAGGGAGGCAACATTGCAGAAATTCATCAGATTCACAATCTCTTCCAGAGTCATCAATGTTCCAGTGACAAGATAAAAGTCAGACTGACTAGTGATGGCCAGGATGCAATATATGATCTTTCTGGCTTCATTGTCTGATCAAGCTCTAAGGACCCCCCAGAGCCTGCTTCATCCATTAGCCTTAGCCATTTTGACAATTTTTTTTTCTCACTTGCCCATGCTTGTTATATACATACTCCCTCTACCCATCAGTTATCCACCTGCATGCATTAGCCTGCTTTCTGAGATCATTTTACTGGAGTGTGGCCTCTGTACATAATAGAGCCATAGGTGATAATTGAGTGCCAGATGGACACAAAAGGTGGGTAAGCAGGCATGAAAAGATATTGGAAAAATTTATATCAGAGGTTGTCTTGAATATACATTGACTTATCTTAAAGGATGTACTTTTAATAGAGGATAATCCAGTGAGGACTTAGCCCTGCAAATTTAGTGAACCTGCTCTTGAAAGTACCTAATAACATGGAATGAAAAGAGCTCTTATCTCTACTTCATAGTATACATTATCTATGACTGTTTTCAGTCTGAAAGACAATTGGCCTTCAGTGACCACTCCATCCACATATAGTATAATCTAAATAATAATAATAATAATAGAATTAATAAAATGTCTTATTGATATAAGTACAGATTATGCTTCAAAATATTTTGAAGAAAGTAAGAAAAGAGAGGAATTCCATCAATCACCTGGTAAGTTCCTCTAAATCAAATAAAAAATAATTTTATTCTCCATTAATTCAATGCAAAGATAGCATGGGTAAGATGTTGAAAAATACATCAACAAAAAATTTTATAGGAATCAGAAATGTTCAGTAGAATGATAAAAATGAGTTTCTACAAAATTATTCAATACCTAAACCTTAAAAAGAAAATAATTATGAGCCAGGGTGATTACAGATGATTCTAAAAGATAGAAACATACTTCAAAAGTTTAATAACTGTGTTGTTTTGAATTATTATTATTGAATGATCTTCTCTAACTAACTGCTTACATCCTGCTGTAGGAAGCACAAGTAAACTTCCATAGCTTATACTTGGAGACCTAGTAATAATCATCCCCACTACCTGCTGAGCCAACCTCTCAAAAATATAAAAGTTTATAGATGTTATTTCTTCTCAGGTATATCAAAGAGCAGAGGAAAAGTGAATGAGAAACTCTCTCTTCTCTCTCATTTCAGGAAATCTATGGAAGAAGATGCAAAGAAAAGAAGTTCTCAAAGAGGAAACATAGTTATTTCTCCTCTTCTTTTTTAAAAACAGCTTAAGAGTAATCTGATCATAACAAAGGAACATCCTCCTAATTCTCAACCAAGAACCATGTCTCACAGAGTCTTAGTCACTAGCAATTGACTAGGAGTTCCCATGTTCTCCCAGGAATGTACCCTTACCAAGGAGCCAAAATACATGCCCCATTCCTTGGGACATGTCCCAGGCCAGCAAATCAGTGGTTCCACATTCAGCCTTGCTACATTTACATTAACTGAGTGATTAACTCCAAATTTTTCAGTGTTCTGTTTACAATCCTGAATAGACATTGAGACGAGAAAGCAGGACAACTTCTTTGATACTGTTATTTTACCAGTAAGTAAATCATTATAATTAAATGAAGTCTTTTTTGCTGTGTGTGGTTAAGCATTTAATAAGATTAGAGTATCATAAAAATCAATTACTTTCCTTTTTATATGCTTCCTGAGCATAATAAACTTTTTTTTGTTTGTTTCTAAAAAGCTGCAACGACTAAAACCATTTCTCTAGTGAGCCAATGTGAGAAAGGGATTCACACTTGAAACATGGTAGAAGTCTTCCAGATTATCAAGGTGTCACTTAAGAGTCCTGAAAGAAGCCCCTTTTGATCTGTTACCATGAAAGAACAATTAGGTATACCAGTCAAGGTAATATTTTATTTATCATAGTGTATCATAAAATGATTATTATTTAACCATTATCATAGTACAAAAGCAATTATATCAAATTTGTATATTGCTAAAGGGGCCAAAGGGGAGTTAAATAAATTTTCCTCTCAATTCCATTCTGTCAGTTAATGGTACTGGAAGTTTATGCCCCATTGCTGATTTATTTATTGAAGCTAAGATCTCACTTGCTTCTATGCCTGGAAAACCATTCTTCTAATGTCAACCCTTTTCACTACTACTGTCAAACTATATTTTTCACATGTCAATCTGAATATGTCACCCTTCCTATCAACTTATAAGCACTTGAATTCTTTTTAAGACAATATTGGTAGTCTCAACAGACCTATATTATTTCCTTTATATATCATATTGCCTATAACAATCTATACCCTTCTTATTTTTTAATAATTTAGAATAAAAAATTATAGATCAAGAATCCTTAAGAGATTGCCTAAGGGACTACTTTGTTTTTGCCTTTCTATCTCTTAAAATGTGTTGAATAAAGGAAATACTTAATAATGTTTACTGAATTGAATCTAGCTAAAGTCCCACATTTTAACTCCTAAGCATGGAATTCATGGTGACATGGGCATTGTACCCCCAGAAACTCAGGCAAACTATTATCAGGGAAATTCCTTTTCTCCCATACATCCTTGTGTCTCCTAACCCAAAACATCTAATAACTCCTATAAAACCCTGAGAAGATTATCCTCCTTTGATCCTCCTTTAGATTTAAGGTGGACAGAGAGATGCACCTCCAGGCTACACCTCGATACTATCAGACTATATCTCAGACATCTGTCTGTCCCCTAAAACTAAGGAATATTTTGTGAGGGTCATTCCCTATGTCTCCAGGCAGACTTCCTTTCTTATATGCTATAATAAAAAAATAAACAAACAAAAAAACTGAAGGCTGACCACTCTCAATTTACAAACATGCTTTCTATCTCTCCCTTTGTTCATTGTTTCTAATATCTGGTTCCTTATTGTCCTGATTCAGTAAACAATATTTCAACCTAAAGAAAATACAAAACCACTAAAGCAATTACAAAATAACACATCTTTAATCTGCAAGAGAGACAACACTTTTATTGCTAACACAGTCACACACACCATCACACAGAGCCAAGCTCTGAGACTCTGGGAATAATGTCTCTTGGGGAAAAACAATATGAATGGCCATTTCCATGGAATTAATAACCTTGGGATTCTAATTGTGCCTGAGGGAATATAAACAAAGAGAAACAACTGACTAGTTACCTAGGAGTTTAGGAACTAGGTTGTAGCTTGAGGCTAGGGTAGATGGGAGAGGCATAAATACAGTAAGAGAAACTAAGAAACCAAAAGAGGATACTAAAGACTTGAGTATCTCTATCACTCATATTCACCGGTGCTTAATGGGTGCTTAATGATTTATTGTTCAGTTTGGGTGTTTTCTGAAGGCAAGTTACTTTTGGAAAAAGGTAAATTTGGGTTTCATAAAACAAGGTTGAATATTATTTCACAGTGGTTACTTATCTATCATATTTCCTTATTAGGCTACTGTGTCCATTCAAGTAGAGATCATATCTTATCTAAGACTTGTTTCTTGTTTGTTTTGTCTCCTCTTATGCCCAGTTGAATTCTATGTATTCAGAAAGTCATTAATAAATGTTTATGTTGAATCATGTATCCACTTTTCCAATTCTAACAGTGCATCTGAACTAATGTTTATTTCTCAACATTCATTTAAGAATAGTCACAAATAGAAAATGGCAGTGTGTCCAAGGATATAAAGCTACACAGTTACATATGACTGCCAATTATGCCCCAAGACTATTTAAGAAGCTTTAATATAATTCCACAATTTAAATATTTAAAACATATTGGAAGAACCTAGCCATTTGGTTATGGAATTAATATACAGAAAAAAACAAGTACTGAGAAAATATAGAACTCTCTCTAAATAATAGTAATTATAATAGTCATAATTATAAAAAGAAAATAAGAACAGCATTTATGGATTAATTTAATATTTGCCAAACACTGATCCCCACAGTTCTGAACTAGGTGATCTTCACATTTTACAGCTAAAGAAATCAAGGTTGAGAGATGTTAAGTGATTGGTCCAGGATAACCTAGCTAGTAAGTGGCCAATACTAGCTTTGAACTCCTATTTTCCTCACTGGTACTACCTCTACTTTTTTCTGTACTTCTGTCAAGTGTGCATACATAAGTTTAATGTAGGAGAATACAACAGGAAAATACACTTTTTGTGACCATCCTACAAGTACGGAGGAGACAAGATATATAAACTTTACTGGTTCTGAAAAGCAATTTTCTGTTCTATTTGAACCTTGTTTATGAAAAATGTTGCTTAGAATTTACTATTTGTATGTATTGATTCCCCCCTTTTGGGCACTCCTCTGTCAGGTTCTTCTGACCTGAAGTTTTTCTCTGTTAAAAAGCCTCTGGGAAAAGGACTTCTTTAATCTGCTAAAGCATTTAAAATGACAACCAACTATACTCTCCCATCCTCAGTCGCCAATTCCTGTAAAAGGGCATATAAGCTTCCCCGATTCTAGGGGGCTTCAGAATTGTCCAATCTGACATGGTTGGTGTTCCCAGGGGTGGGTGTTCAGAGCAACCAAAGTCTCATGTCTCTCTGTGGGTTTGTAGTGTACATCTCTGTGTGGAGTTCTGAGAGGAAATTGCTAAATCCCTTTTCCTTAAATAAAAAGTGTTTTTTTCTGACTATTTAATAGTACTGTGTTTTCTTTTTTCCAATTTAACAGTTGGATAGTCTTTTGACAAATCTAAATATTGTTAAGTGTTAAAATTATGTGTTTCATCTTGGTTTATTGGGAACCTCAATTTTGCCCCAGTCCGGAGAACTCATCCCAAGGGATGTCCCAGCCTCAGCCATTTCAGACTGAACAACAGATGCTAAGGTACTTAATGGTCCCAGTTTGGGTGGGACTAATTGATCTAATCAAATATTAAGTATCTTTTTTGTCCTAGTAATTTCTCCCATTATATCAAAGTCCTTTCCTAGGTAGCCTAGCCCTAGGCTGGACCTTTCCTTTTTGTATCCATTGTAAAGTATCAGTATCTCCCTGATAATCCTCTCTAGGACTTCTCTCTACCTTGTAGCCATGGTAATGCTAATCAATCATACTTGCTGGTCCTTAGTTCCCCAAATGGTATTGTTCTTGGGAGAATCTTCTACCAGTTGATCCTCATAGAGGTACAGTCTCCAGAACCCCAGGATCTTTACTCTGGGTAGTATTTGGTGTTTGGCTCTGTGTAGCAGTCGATTATTGTGGACCTATCTCTTTCCTGATTAAAGACTTGGTTTTTCTGTGTACTTTAGAAGTTCTGTGTTTTTCCAAGTTGACAGCACCAAATTCCTGAAATCCCTATAGCTTCTTCATGGGAATAAAGAGTGTTGAGTATAGCTACAAGAGATTGCAAAGAGTACCAGACCTGGAGTCAGGAACACTTGAATTAAAATCTGACCTTTGACATTCACTAGCTATGTGACCATGGACAAGTCACTGTGTTGTGGGAGAGCTTTGAGATGAAGCCCCCAGGCTCAGGACAGGTTACCCTTTGCAAGAATGTAAGAATCCAGAACTTAGCTTAAAAAAGAGAAAGAAATTTATTAATTTGGAAGTCATGTTGAAAGGCCAGAAGACAGTGTGCAGGTGGAACACCATCTTATTGAGGAGATGAAGTATGGAGTATTTATGCTTCTAGGATAAGAAAAGGAGGATGCAGTGAATTAGGAATAAAGTCATTCATTGACGTTGGGAGTACAAGGGATGGACATGTAGAATTTAAAGAATGATTAGATTAGATATCACCTGATGCTTATCAGAGTAGAACAGGGAATTGTATATTTATGTTAATTGAAGATCTAGGGAAAAGTCCAAAGGGGGAGGTAGATGATCCTAGAAAGGAATTTCTTATGTCCCCTTTGACCTAGAACACTACTTGGAGTTTGGGGTGTCCAGAGGGAAATCTGTACCCCCATATCAGCTGAATCATATTTGTTGCTAATTCCTTATCTATAAAATAAGCTAGAGAATGAAATGGCAAAACCCTCCAGTATTTTTTGCCAAGAGAAACCCAAATGAAGTCATAACAAGTCAGACATAATTGGAATGACTGAACAACAACAATGAAAGATCTGTTGTCCAGAATGAAACAAGAGTTCCCCATGGGATATGTAGGGGGAAGAAAAATGTCAAGACTAGAATAAGTTATTGGATACAAAACAAGAGAGGAATATCCAGAGGTAGAAAATATAATAGAAACTTGGGTCCAAAGGGTGGATAAGTGAGATGATATAATAGGAACTAATGTTTTGGAGGAAACAAAGATGAAGAGAAATATAGCTGGTTGAGAAAGATTCTATAGAATTAGACCCTCTGAATATTCTTGTATAATAATCCATGTTATGTTTTGAAAATTATTTAATAAAAATCTTTCTGGGTGTTTTGTTTCACATTGTCAAAGCTCTTATTCTTCAGGGTTTCTTAAGGTCACATGAAAGATGGACCATGATTTACTGAGAATAGCAAGAATATTGTAGCCTTTTTTGTTTAATTTCTGTGAATAGTTGAGAATAAGGAAAGAGAAGAATAAGTAGTTTATCCTAAAATAAGTAGATTTCTCTTTAAAGATTTGAAGCATACTGTTTTTGCTTCAAAGGGAATGTATAACCATAAAACATACATACATATCATATAGATATATAACTTCTTAAGGGTTTCTAAGAACCTTATAAGTTAGAATACCAATAGTCCATTTAAAGGAGGAGGATATTGAGGTTCAGAGAAGACTTGCCTTCAAGCCAAGTCTAACAACTAATATTTACCACGCTTTTAGTTTTGTTGTGAGGCATAAAGTATACCCCTGGGGCTCGGGAAGGATACCTTTTGCAAGAATGCAAGACTACGAAACTTAACTTAAAAATAAAGAGAGAGATTTATTAGTAATGTTGAATTTTGGCAGCAAGACAGCATGAGTGGAGCAACCTGAGAGGTTGCACCTAGAATGCCTCCATCCTGGGGTTTTTATATTCTTCTATAGCTGGGGAGACCTGACTCTGGGGCAAGGGGTTGAGGAGAGGAGATTAACCTGAGGTCATGGGAGTGGTTCTCCTGATTTGGAGGATGAATGAATAAGGTGTTTATATTTGTCCTTCTCAATTCAATGGGGGCAATCAAAGGAGGGTAATCTTCAAGGTCAATTGTTTTGTATTGGGAGTCACTAAGGGAGCAGAGGAATTTCCCTGATAATAGTTTGCCTGAATTTCTGGGGTACAATACTCATGACAGTTTCAAATGCATTTTCTACACATTATCTCATTTTAGTTCCACATTGGTATTATCCCCATTTACACGTAAGAATACTGAGATTAATAGAGGTTAAGTAATTTACCCATGATGACAAAGATATTGTGTGAAAGGTGAAATTTAATTCAGGTTTTCCTAACTCTAAGTCCCTAACTTTACCCACTACATCACATAAGAGAATTGAAAACAAAAGCATAAACTATTGATGTTTTTTTTTTTTTAATGACAGACTATGTGGGCTAGTAGATAATACTTCCCTGAAGTCAGTGAAATCATAATAAATAGTAAGTTATTAAGAACAATGAACTTTATCTCAGTTTGCCACATTCATTGTGGAACCTACCCACTTTTTTGTGCCCTACCATGACATGTATAATAAGACTTATCTTTTTACCCCTTCTAAATTCTCTAAGCTAGAAATATTTATATCCTTTGGCAACAGATCATTTTAGTGGCAAAGGGATGGAATCTGATATAGAGTTTAGAAAGCAGGTTTTATGTGAAAGACAAGTCCTGACAAAATGATGAACTCCTCTCACAAAGATACAAACTGGATTAGAGGCAGGAAGAAGTCAGGCCAAGTAACCTAAGGATCAATCCTAAACTCCATTTCCTCAAAACCACCTCTGCTCAGATTTATGAGATCTGAACTAATAAGCTATGCCCATGAAAGGTTAAATACAGATAGATAAGACTAGAACAGCCTTTATTTTGATTGGTTAAAAAGTTAAAGGATATGCAGATAAGTGAGATTGAAAATGTGCTCTATTCTTAATGGCTAGGACCAAAATGAATATTTAGTATAATTAGGTTTGCTGACTTGTGTTCTGATTAGCTATCCATAAAAAAATTGTAACTCTAGCAGCTAACCAGTGGTGACTCAGGGGAGGGAGGGGTTTTCTTGTAGTAGGAATTAGAATAAAAGGAGGCTGTCTGCCTTAATATCTCAATACTTGCCTACTGACTGTAACTTTTAACAGTGGCTCATAAGTGCCCATTCTTAAGAGGATGAAATAAAAGATCCTTTCACACATCATGCTGAGTTCAAAATTCTTTTGAATCTTGGTCATTTCTTGGTCATTTCTCTCATTTTATATTATCACAAACTACAGAGAGAAGATATAGATATTTGTTGGAACTTTTAATAAAAACTGCCTAATAAGAATTAGTGGGAAGAATGTAGACCAAATAAAATAGGTACTCCTTTTTTTTTCCTACAGATGAGCAAACAAAAGAGTACAATTTCCCCACAATCCCCTCTGTATCTAAACCACATTAGTGGAAGAATGTTAAATCTCTTCAAAGACGCTGATATCTTAGGTTCAGGGGGTTTACTCTCCTAAACTGCTATCTTTCATTCCTACACATTTTAATAGAAACAATAATAATCCCTGCTCAGATTGCAATACGAGGACATAGGGACAGTCACTATTTTTGTGGGGAGGGGGAAAGAGGAAATGAATTGAATAGCCAGATAATAACATAGTGTAAAAGAGGAAAATAAATTATTTTTTTTTGAATCATGAAGAATGAGAGAAGGGAAATAGGGTTCTAGAATGGAAAATAATTTTCTGATTTATAAGTGGGGAGGAGAATTGTATCTATTAACTGTACACTAGTATGTTTGGGATTATTGACAAAATACTGAGTTATTAAAGAGTTGATTTGTAAAGATACAATATTTGACACAGTGATAATGAAAAGCTAGCATCACTACAATACAAATGAGCCACGTAAGAATAGCCATATTTCCTTTTCTTGATGGAGTAACTGGATGACAATTTTTATCTGATTTGATGATGATAAAAAGCTGGGAAGGATGTAAAATTATCTCTGTGGTTTCATTTACTATTTTTACCTATTAATGTGCAACATTTAATTAAGAACTACAAATCATGCCTTTTATTGATAGTCAGGTATGCTACTTTTTGTCTATTTTAGATAATCTTGATTTATAGCTTTTAGATAATAATGGATAGATAAATATATAGATAGCTAGATGGCTGGCTGGATGACTGGATGGCAAGATGTGTTTAAATGTCTCTGCCTATATTTGTGTGTATAGATAGATACATATGAATATGTATATAAAATCAGTATATATGGATAGATAACATATACACATGCATACATACATACATATATTGAGATTTTAGTAAATGTGCAGCTGAAGCAAGCAATATATATAGGTAGATAGATATAGATATAGATATCTATATCTATCTATCTATCTATCTATCTATATATATATATATATAGAGAGAGAGAGAGAGAGAGAGAGACAGACAGACAGACAGACAGGCAGACAGGCAGACAGACAAACAAACAGAATCAGAGCAAAGGTCCAATAGTTATCTGAACATTTCAGTAAACTTTGAGTCTACAAAGATATTCCCCACCATTAATTTTTTTTTTACAAATCCTTGATTTTTTCCCTTTGATGTTTTCCAGAATAATAAATTTGATATGTATAAAAATAATTTTAGAATTATATTGAGATAATAAAGAACATTCTGGCATGATTTTTTTAGTATGTATACTTTTATTTTTAATCTTTCAAATTCCTCTTCTAATTTTACTTTCATTTTGGCATCTCAAAAAAATTAATCCCTAATGCTTTGTAAATTATATTATCTGTTATATATCTTCATATCTATATCTATCTATAACTATGTCCAAACACTTTCTCCAAATTATCCTTAAGTACAATTTCTACTTCCTCATGTTGCACATTGTATAATTACTGAACTCCAAATATGATAATTCCATTTTTTATCTCAATGAATTGCTATTGAAATACAAATATATCCTTTTTATTTCATGTCTACTTGTTAACTTCCTTCCAGTTTTGCCTAGAATTTTTCTTAGGATTATCTGGCTTACCTAGTTCCCTACCATTTCCTTATCTTCTTACTCCTCCCCTCTTTTTTACTAATTTGTGATGTGATAATGCAATTTTTAATCTGTTTATCAACTTCATTTTTTTGTATGACTAATGATAATTTCTCTCATTTCTCAAAACACCTTGTTGGATATATAATGCTACTATTATAATAGACATTTTATAAACAAAACAAATGGAGTTCAGAGAGAGTAAAAATGACTTTCCAAAAATCACACTGTATATAGCAAGTGTCATAAGAGAGAAGTACAAACAAAGGCATGAAAACAGTCTGTTACATAAGAGAAGACTAAGTATGCTACCAACTAGATTATAAAAACCCAATGGAAGTAAGGTATGGGAACAAATACAATAATCAATAGCATCCACCACCTGTTATGGTCCTTAAATTTTCTTAGAGTACCTTGTCTCGACCTGTCTTTTGATCTTACCTTACCTTAATCTTGCATCATGCTTATACATAGTTATATCTATACCCCAATAAAAAAAAATATTAGAGAGCAGATTCCATGCATTTTTTTAAAAATGCCCCCAGTGTCTTTCACTTTGTTTTTCAAGAAGACACTTAATAAATGATTGCTGAAATCCAGATGTAACCAAGTTCATATATTACCTCAGCTTCTAATTATAATCTTTAATGAAAAATATTTATGAACCAAGTATACTTAGTACTATTTTCTTCTCTCTACTGTTTCTTCCTTCTACAGTTGCTAAAATCTACCACAACTATAAAAACCTTGGAATTACAATGGCTCCATTAATCAGAGTTCAATTAATCAGGGAAGTTAACAAGGATATATTGCAGGTGGATTGAATGCTCTGCTATTGGTTAGCCTAAAAATACTGAATTTTGAGCAGAAAACACTCAATTTAATTTACAGTCTTTTTGATAGTTTATATCAGACTTTGTCAGATCAAGAATTCAATTAACTGATAATGATTAATTCCTTAGAATAAGGATTTTTGGAATAGCCTACTTAATATTCTACTCCTGTAAATAATTAAATAGATTTTGTTTTATTGCTCTAAGAAATATGGGTTGATCCTTAGGGCCATTTATTTTGGTAGAAGATGTTCAATGAATAAGTCTGGGAGAGCTAATTTATTTACTGACCTGATATATACAGACTCATCCTTGAATTTGATTCATAAAACTGGATTTCTTATCACAGGACTAATTTTATTGTCATTTTTATAATTTATTTTGAATAGAATGCTTTCCTGCCTCAAAGGAGACCTTTGTGAAAGAAAGGTGCGATATATGCTTGGGGGGGCCTGGAAAGAGAATGGGGATAAATGGTTTGTTGTGACTAGGAATAAGAATTAGAATATGGGTCTACTTTAAGCCTTAAAAATGAAACCAAAAGAATTTATGCCATTTAACATCTTACAATATACAGAATTTGTGAATGGGTTTAATTATGGAGTTTGCTTTTAGATACAGATAACTATGAATAAGGAAGGGGCAGCTAGATGCTCAATAGTTAGAAGTGTTTTTGAAGGCAGGAAGATTTGAGTTCAAATAGGACTCTCACACATTACCTTTGTGACCCTCAACAAGTCTTTAAACCTCTGTTTGATTTAATCTACTGGAGAAGGAAATGGCAAAACACTCCATTATCTTTACAAGAAAAATCATATGGACAATATGCTCCAGGAGATTATGAAGAGTTGGGTATAATTGAACAACAATCAATATGGAACCTTATCTCTATGAGTGAAAAATAAGTTAAAATGGTACAAATATATTCAGGATATACAAAACAGATAATAAAAAAGTACTCTGAGAACCTGGAGGTTATATGTTATAGATATTCAAGCATGAGGTAATGAATACTATTTACTTCACTTTAAATTAAATCTGACCTACAGAAATAAGGAAGGGTAACAATGTCAAACAATCCTTTGAAGGAAGAATTAAAAAGACTTGCTGATAATTTTAGTATAGAGGGAACAAATGGAGAAACATCAAGATGATGCCAATTTTTTTTTATTAATGAGGATACTGGAAAAGTATCCATGACACTTATAGTAATAATATATTTGAGAAAGAAAACAATAACTGAGTTTAACAGAATCAACAATTTTAATAACACTTTGTCTTCTAGTTTATGATAAAGGAATGGGAGAATGAGAAAGATATAGTATAGAAAGGGACATTTGAGAAAACTGAGTCAAACTTCCTCATTTAACAAAAAAGGAAACTGAGGCTAAGAGATGCTAAATACATATCTGCAGCAGTCTCTTTTAGATACCAAATTGAAGACTAGATGACTAAACTAGTTTAGTTGTGACCTGAGGTTTTATTTTTTAATTTTTCCATGTTACATGCCTACAATTCCCTGAACTTTTATACCAATACATTCTGTACAATAATCTCTAATTTATCAAAAATCAATTCATATAATGAATTCTTCCATGGATCATCTGTACAAAGGACATTCCAAATAATAATTCTGAGGCAACTATAATAACACTTTGTCACAGGAATAATCTAGCAGTAAGTGACAAATTTATCCTTTAGGGCTAGGAAAAGGCCTAAATCTAACACATATTGTGTTCCATTCTTGGCAGCATAGTTTAGATTTGTAATCTGATGATTATAATTTGAATTTGGATGCTGATTTTATCTATAAACCTTGGGAAAGTCATTCAATATGTCTGAACTTCAAACATACACAATTGTGAAGATTATACTATATACTCTTCAAAGTCTCTGTTATATGGTCTATGGCATGATTAATTGAATTAGGAGGGTGAGAATATACCAAGTAAAACGTTTTTAGAGAACTTAATTCATGTTTAATGGGGAGAGGAGAAGTTTTAGAAATAAAGGGAAAGCATCTTTAATGCTCTCTATGACCTAAACATTGTGTTAATCCTTAGAGTCACAGATGCAAAGAATAGGGCATTTCCTTCTCTGAAAGAGATTACAGTATAATGAGAAATGACAGATAGATCAGGAGAAATAATGTATTTTGGAATGTTACAGAGACAGTGAATAGAGCTCTAGAGGAGCAAATTTTTTGTACCCTTTCATAGAAGTATTAACAAAACTGACTTTTCAGATACAGAATTGGAAAGTATGGCACAAAAAGAAAAGATGGTCAGGGAGTAATATGAATGAGGATGAATTTTGGCCTAGATCTGACCATTTCAAGAATAATAAAATGTCCTGCAACTTTGCTAAAGTGGTTGATTATTTCAACTAGCTTTTTGGTTGAATCTCTAGGATTCTTTAAGTAGACCATCATGTCATCTGCAAAGAGTGATAACTTGGTCTCCTCCTTGCCTATTTTGATGCCTTCAATTCCTTTATCTTCTCTAATTGCTACTGCTAGTGTTTCTAGTACAATGTCAAATAATAGGGGTGATAATGGGCATCCTTGTTTCACTCCTGATATTATTGGGAATGCATCTAGTTTATCCCCATTGCAGATGATATTAGCTGATGGTTTTAGATATATACTGTTTATTATTTTTAGGAACGACCCTCCTATTCCTATGCTTTCTAGTGTTTTTAATAGGAATGGGTGTTGTATTTTACCAAAGACTTTTTCTGCATCTATTGAAATAATCATGTGATTTTTGTTGGTTTGCTTGTTGATATGGTTAATTATGTGGATGGTTTTCCTAATATTGAACCAGCCCTGCATCCCTGGTATAAATCCTACTTGATCATGGTGGATGACCCTTCTGATCACTTCTAGGACTCTTTTTGCTAGCATCCTATTTAAGATTTTTGCATCTATATTCATTAGGGAGATTGGTCTATAATTTTCTTTCTCTGTTTTTGACCTGCCTGGTTTTGGAATCAGTACCATGTTTGTATCATAAAAGGAGTTTGGTAGAACTCCCTCTTTGCTTATTATGTCAAATAGTTTGTATAATATTGGGATTAACTGTTCTTTGAATGTTTGATAGAATTCACTTGTGAATCCACCTGGCCCTGGGGATTTTTTCTTAGGGAGTTCTTTGATGGCCTGTTGGATTTCATTTTCTGATATGGGATTATTTAAGAATTACTTTCTTCTTCTGTTAGTCTAGGCAGTTTATATTTTTGTATATATTCATCCATATCACCTAGATTGGTATATTTATTACCATATAATTGGGCAAAATAATTTTTAATGATTGCCTTAATTTCCTCTTCATTGGAGGTGAGATTCCCCCTTATTATCTTTGATGCTGTTAATTTGCTTTTCTTCTTTGCTTTTTTAAATTAGATTGAACAGTACTTTGTCTATTTTGTTTGTTTTTACAAAAATCAATTGGGGAATGGCTGAAAAAATTGTGGTATATGTTGGTGATGGAATACTATTGTGCTAAAAGGAATAATAAAGTGGAGGAGTTCCATGGAGACTGGAACAACCTCCAGGAAGGGATGCAGAGCGAGAGGAGCAGAACCAGGAGAACATTGTACACAGAGACTAATACACTGTGGTATAATTTAACGTAATGGACTTCTCCATTAGTGGCAATGCAATGTCCCTGAACAATCTGCAGGGATCCAGCAGAAAAAACACCATTCATAAGCAGAGGATAAACTGTGGGAGTAGAAACACCGAGGAAAAGCAATTGCCTGACTACAGCTGTTGAGGGGACATGACAGAGGAGAGACACTAAAGGAAACCCTAATGCAAATATTAACAACATAGCAATGGGTTCGAATCAAGAACACATGTAATACCCAGTGGAATCACGCATTGGCTACGGGGGGTTGGGGGGAGGAAAAGAAAATGATCTTTGTCTCCAATGAATAATGTTTGGAAATGTTCAAATAAAAAAAAGAATAAAAAAATGTAAATTCTCTATGTCTTGGAAAACATGACCATCATTCATTCATTCATTTAGTCAGTCATGTTGAACTCTAGGTGAACCTCATGTTACATCACCTGTGTGGACCTCATGTCACATCAGGTCCTTATAACTTTCATTATCTTCTAAAGTCTGCTTAAATTTATGTTTGTTACTTCCATGTCACTGTCTATCCATCTCATTCTCTGCAGTCCCCTTCTCTTTTGGCTTTCAGTCTTTTTCAATACAAGGGACTTTTCCGATGAATTTTATCTTTTCATTATGTGGCCAATATTTTTAAACTTTAGCTTCTATATTTAACCTTCCAATATGTGGTCTGAAATTATTTAAGTATTGACTGATTTAATTTCTTTGCTATCCAAGGAAATTTCAAAGTTCATCTCTAGCACTACAATTTGAAATAATCAGTTCTGTGGCACACAGCTTTCCTTATAATCCAACACAACTAGCCCTACATTGCTATGAGAAAAACCATACCTTTGAGCATTTGAACATTTTTCAGCAAGGTGATTTCACTGTTTTTTAGTATGCTGTCCAGATTTGCCATAATATTTCCCATACATTTCTAAGGAGTTGGTATTTTTTCATCTCATCACTACAGTTACCATCTGCAGTGATATTTGAGCACAAGAATATAAAATATGACCCTGCTCCATTTATTCTCCTTGTCTTTGCCAGGAAGTGATGGGACTAGCTGCCAGCATCTTAGTTGTTTTTTTTTTTTTAATGTTATGCTTCAAGATAGCTTTTACACTTTCCTCTTTCACTCTTATCATTTTTAATACTTCAGTTTCTACCATCAGAGAGTATCATCTACATCTAAGATTATTGATATTTCTCCCAGCAACCTCAATTCTAGCTTTTGATTCATCCAACCTGACATTTTACATGATGTGTTCTGCATATAAGTTAAATAGATAAGGTGATAAAATGCAAACTTGTCATTTACCTTTCCAAATAATAAACCAATCAGTTATTCCATATTTGGTACCATTGTTTCTTGTATGTCATATAGATTTTTATGAGACAAGACAGATAATATTATACTCCTATCTTTCTGATATCTTGCAGCAGTTTGTTGTGAGACACATAGTGTAAGGTTTTATTGCAGTCCATTTAACAGAAGTAGATATCTTGATTAACTCCTTTGTTTTCTCCGTAATATGTTGGAGGTTGGAAATTTGGTTTCTAGTTCTTCTGCCTCTTTGAACATCAGCCTACACATCTAATAGCTCTCAGTTGTCATATTACCATAACCTAACTTTCAGAACCCAAAGTATAACCTTACTAAAGTGTGAAATGAGTGCAATTGTTAGATAATTATTCTTTGGCATTGCCCTTTATTGGTTATGGTTGGTATATAAGTAGTTCTTTTCCAATCCATTGGCCACTATTGAGTTTTCCAAATTTGCTGGTATATTGAATGCTTCATCTTAACATCATCTTTTAGAATTTTAAATAGCTCTGCTGGAATGTCTTCACTTCCACTACCCTTATTATAAGCAATTATTCCCAAGGTCCACTTGACTTCCTTCTTTAGAATGTATGGCTCCAAGTCAATAATCCCATCATTAAGATGATCAGGGATGTTAAGATTGTTCTTGTATAATTCATTTTTTTCTGTATGTTCTTGCCACCTTTTCTGAATCTTTTCCACTACTCTTAAATACCTACTTTTGTTTATTTTATCATGCTTATTTGCTTGAAACATTCCCTTGATATTGTTTTAAAAAAAAAGAACTCATCCCTCCCATTCTGTTGTTTTCTTTTTCTTTGCATTGCTCATATAGAAAAAAATGTTTTTATCTCTCACAATTCTCTGGAATTCTGCATTCTCTTTGTTATATATTTTCCATTTTTACTCTACTTTTCACTTCCTTCTTTTCTCAGCTATTTACTTGTTTGTTCTTTTTTTGTTTGTTTCTCTTTCTTATACAACATTGTGAACCTCTGTTAATCCCTTAAATAATTAATCATTTTCACTTCTATTCATAAGGAATGTTATTTAGGTCATACATATATGATTTTATAATTTTCCCAACTGTCTTCAATTTAAATCTGAATTTTGCAATAAGAAGTTTATGATCTGAGCTATAGTCAACTCTAGATATTGTTTTAATTGACTATATAGAGCTTCCCCATCTTTAATTGTAAAGTGCATAATTAATTTGATTTTGATATTTACCAACTAGTACAAAGGATAATTTTAGCATTGTGACTTAAAATATAAATTAATTGGTCACCATGGGATAACCCAAATAATAAAATGCCCAAGTTAGATTGAAATTATGGTGATTTTAATTAATATAGAGAGAAGGATTTAAGGAGAAGAGAGAGGGAGAGGAAAGAGTTAATTTAAACTGCTCCGGCTCAGGCTGAGCCAGGCAGGAGTTAAAGGCCTTGACCAAAGGAGCCTCCCTGAGTCCAAGGAAAAAGGAAGTCAGTCTTATCACTCACCACGAAACCGTCTCAAGGAAGCTGTCTGAGTGAGCTCCTCCAGGCTGAGTTTCAGAATCAAACTGGCGCCCAGGCTGCTCACAGGAAGGGATCAGCCAGATCCACCTCTCTGAGGAAAGAGAGCAATGAGAGGAAGTGACACACCCTATATAGACAGTTTTACATCACTTTCCTGCATCTTATCTGTACTAATGGTAGCTTAGCTTGACTTAGGACAGCCCAGGGGTCTGTCAGCTGTTTCTGCACATGTCTATCAAAGGCCATCCCACCAGATACTTAATCCTTAAGTATGGGTGCAGACATTCATGATCTTGTTAGACTAAGTAGGGTAGAGCAATGTAAAGTTCCCAAGACATTCCTGATCAAGTATCTCCATTGTTACAATCAGGAAATAGCTAAATCAAATCTTCTAAAGTATGGTCTGAGTAGGGTGGAGTAGTTTTAAAATTCACACTAGTGATGTCCATTCATAGAATGGTCTTTTGGGCTGTTGAAAAAGAGCACTAGCTATGACCAGTGACAAAAATCTATTGGTCTCTGCTCTGCTTCATTTTGTAGATCAAAGCCAAACTTGTTAGTGATTCCAATTATCTTTTGATATCCTACTTTGGCATTGTAAACCTCTATGATAAATGTGGCATTTTGTTATGTTATTAAATAAAAAGATGCAGGTCTTCATAGAAATGAGTAATTTTGTCATTATTGGCATCAGTGGTTGGAGGATAGACTATTTTGATGTTGAATGGTTTGCTTTAGATTAGAATAGATATCATTATGTAATGTTTGGGTTTACATTCCTATACTGCTTTTTTCATCCTTATATTGAATGTAAGGGCTATTCCATTTCTTCTAATGTATTCTTGGGCTCAGTAGTATATGTAGTGATCACTTATGAAATTCACTCTTTCTCATCAGTTTAAGTTCATTGATCTCATAGACATTAATAATCAATCTTTTCATCTCCTACTTCACCATATCCAGTTTTCCTTGGCTCATAGACATGTAATAATTAAAATGGGTTTGACAATTATAAGAATTTTAAAAACTTGTCTTTGCCATTTATAATAATTAAAAATTAAACTCTAAGTATGATGGTAGCTTTAATAGCTTCATTACAGCAAAATAGTAATAGTAAGAGAGGTAAACGTAGGAAGAAGATAAGGGATTTTCTACCCTACCATTCTAAGTCTGCTTTGAAGAAATCCAGCTTGCTCCTCTGACAAAAATTGCCATCTCTGGACAGAAGAGGGAAAAGAGTCTCAGCCTCCAGGTTCTAATCTCCATGTGGAAGTCTGTGAAAATCTCTTGAACCCGAGAGTATCATCAAAGCTGAACTCATCAAGCCACTGATGCTGAATCCAAGGCAGAATTAAATGCCTAGTCAAGCTGGGCCTCTACAAGACCAAGCTGCCAAAAGACTCTCAGGGTCCCAGAGGCTCCGGCTTATACAGGGTTTTCTCCACCCATCAGTTCTCCTTGTCACATCTCAGGAATCAATCACAGTCTCCCAATTTCCATAGCATTGCCTGGAGTGTGGGTGGGGTGGGATTGCTTGTGTTTTTTTAGGATATGAACTTCCTTTTCTAGTAAAAGGTTCTTAGTAACTAAGGGTTAGTAGTAGTAGTCTTGGTAAGCGAGGATAACAATTGTCTTTGTGTGTTTTCATCTATGATAGATGAGTGTGCACAAAGACACTTGTGCGTGAAGGAGATTTAAGTGGAAAAGTCGATGTACTGAGACCCCACTCTCTCGGCGTTGGAAGCCTGGGTCCAGTGGCACAAAAAGTCGTTACACCTGGAGACTTCCTCAGCTGCATTGGATGGCCCTGTTGTCTTTTGTGCTCCAACACACCCTAAGCACTCCACAGTGCTTTGCTGCGTTGCCATCTCAGCCATTGAACCTTCTTATTGTTTTCTTCCGCCTGTTCAGCCAAAGCAGGCTTCACATGCTGGGTGAGCAAAGCCTTGATTCACCAGGGGTCTATGACCCGATGACTACCCTCACAAGGTTTAGCCAGCCTGTCGAAGCCATTGCCCGGGGTGTGGCCGCTGCCACATGCTAGCAGCTACTGGAGCCACAAGTGAGAGCTGGGTATCAGGTGGGGGTCAGAGGCTGGAGAGCTGCCCTAGGAGGGCATGACAAGCCCTCCATACCAGTGATACTACTCCTCCCTGAGCATCCCATACACCCCAAGTGTTAACGACTAACTAAATGTGAAAGGTGGGGCACTCTAGGTTCTTGATTAATTAACTTAAAACAGACAGAGTTTAAATTCTCTTTCTTAGATTTTATATGCCATGTTCCAAATAGTACTGATATTTGCATTATCAACCTTTCTTTTAGTCACCAGTCATATTCCTAGTTGATCTTCCTTTCAGTTTTGGCTGAGATATTTCATTTTTTTTTTCTATAGCTACTTATAATTGTCCTCTGTTCTTTTCCCAAAATGCATTAAATACCTTCAAACCCAAGGGACTTATTTTTCAGTGTCAGATATTTTTATCATTTTAATATTGTTTCTTAGATTTTCTTGCCAAAGAAACTGGAGTAATTTGCCATTTCTTTTTCCAGGGGATCACTTTTTGTCAGAATTCATCACTATGTCCTATCTATCTTGGGTAAACCTGCATTGCATTGCTCATAATTTCATTGAGCAGTGCAAGATATTTCACCACTACAAAGCAGTGAGTCAAAGGGGTGAGCAACATGGTAGCTGGTGCCATTTTAACTATATTTGAGTATTTGAAAGGCCTCGATGTAGAATAAAAATAAACATCTGATTTTTTCTATAAATCTGAGTCATAGTAAAATGTGCTGCCTCAGCAAGTAGCTATCCACAGAATTATTTGTTTTTATAAATTTATTTATTTTTAATTATGTCCTTAGTAACCACCACCACCAAAACCATTTAACTAAACAAAAGCATAAAATTTTATATGTAGAACCACCACATTATTGATAATTTGCTTTAAAAATGTAAATTATAAAGGTATACTAATAAAATAAAATATGCTAATAAATGCTTTTGAGTTCCTCTTGGATTTGTTTTACCTGGATACTTTTATTTTAATTTTGTGTCTGTTATTTTAAAAAAATATAATCATAGTATGTATTATTCTTATTTTTCTTCTCTTTTTATCCATTCATATATTTCCCTTATTTTCTTTATATTTTCAGTATTTATCAATATAATCCATTACATTCAAATATCACAATCCATTCAGACATTTCCCTGACTCTTTGCATTTGTGTTATTTCCAGTTATTTTGTCATAATAAGGGCTCCATGAATATTTTCATATATACACAGTTTTTTACCCTCTCAATAATACTCTTAAGGTCTTACCCTACTTATGGGATCTTGAGGTCATTGAGCTTGGGCAACTTGACAGCTCTTTATGTATATTTCCTCCTTTAAAAAAATTCATAGTGACTATAGCAATGTAATATTAGGCTGGTGTATCAATGTTCCAATCAGAATTTAATTTGATCACTTTAGCTCATCTTGTTCTGATTTAACATATATTACCAGGACAATATTTTGCTGGATTGGCCCTTAGGCAGCAGAAACAATAAGTTTCCCAGGACCTTACAATTTCCAAAAACAGTCTTACTGCTTGGTCACACCCAGTAGAACTTTTGTTCTAGTACCACAACCCCTCAGGGATGTGGAATTACTTCCCCCGTATGATTGGGTATTGAGGTAAGACTTTTGCAGATTATTAATGCTTTATAGGCCAATACTGTCCTAACCAAAGTTATAATATATAATATATATATATATATTATATGCTCAGTCTTAGATGTACTACTAACCTCATGCAGGTGGAGGTGAGGGGATGGGAGTGGTCTTCAGATATCTATCTTATTTAACCTAAGTTTCTCTTCATCCCCTTAACTTATTTCTGATTTACTTTTTGGTTAAATTTATTTAGTTCTGAGAAAGGAAAATTTAAATACAGTGCTTTTATTATTTTATTATCTATTTCCATGTGTGTCTCATTTAGTGCTACCTTTAAAAATCTGGGTGCTATGAAAATACTTGGTGCATAAAGGTCCAATATTGATAGTATTTCAATGCAGTAATCCTGTCCATCCCTTCCAATTATATCCATTTTATCCCCAAATTTGTCAGAGATCATAACTACTACTCCCTGTCTTCTCTAGAGCAGCTGAAGCATAGTATATTCTGCTTCAGCCTCTCTAAATTAGTATCTCATTTTCAATGTGTTTCTTGTAAACCACACATTATCAGGTGGCTATCCATTTTCTTCTCATGTATGAATTCGTCCCATTACTTGCAATGCATTAGTTAGCAGTTATGCATTTCCATCTACCCTTTTCCTACTGTTTGGCCTGACTATCAGCCTCAGCAAAACAGAGGTGCTGTTCCAACCTGCACCAGGGAGGCCAACGAACCAGCCGTGCATTACAATCGATGGCAGGCAGCTTTCTAACGTCAACACTTTCAAGTACCTGGGCAGCACCATCGCCAACGACGGGTCCCTAGACCATGAGAGCAATGACAGGATCCAAAAGGCCAGCCAGGCACTCGGGCGGCTGCACTCCAAAGTCCTCCAACACAGCGGTGTAAGCACTTCCACGAAGCTCAAAGTGTACAACGCAGTGGTCCTCAGCTCGCTCCTGTATGGTTGCGAGACATGGACACTGTACCGGAAGCACATGAAACAGCTGGAGCAATTCCACCAACGCTCCCTCCGGTCAATAATGAGGATCCGATGGCAGGACCGAATCACCAACCAGGAAGTCCTCGACAGAGCCAACTCCACCAGCATCGAAGTCATGGTCCTCAAAACCCAGCTACGATGGTCTGGACACGTCATCCACATGGACCCACAGCGAATACCAAGACAGGTATTCTATGGTGAACTGTCAGCTGGACTCAGGAAACAAGGCCGACCAAAGAAAAGATTCAAGGATCAGCTAAAGTCCAACTTGAAGTGGGCTGGCATTACACCAAAGCAACTAGAACTCGCTGCCTCTGTCAGAAGCAACTGGCGAACCCACATTCACCAGGCCGCCACCACCTTTGAAGATGAACGATGTCGACGTCTTGCCGCTGCGCGTGAACGCCAACACCAGGCGACAACCGCACCTCCCGTAACAACTGGCGTCCCAGGCCCCAAGTGCCACAAACTCTGCGCCTCAGCCTTTGGACTCCAAAGCCACATGAGGGTACACCGTAGATGAAACTGCACAAAGACAATCGTCATTCTCGGTCACCAAGAGACTACCACTACTTGCAATGCATCAGTTAGCAGTTATGCATTTCCATCTACCCTTTTCCTCCTCACTGTTTGTCTGTCTCTTTATTGCTGCTGTATCTGTCCTTAGATGACCAATCTCCTTTGATGGGTAACTCTCCTATTCCCATCCAGTCTCCAAAATCCACCCTTATCTTCTCTTCTTGTCCTCCTAGATCCACATTGGTCCACTTTTCCAAAGATCACTCCTTTATGCTTCCCCTTTACTTTTTAATTCTTATTCTATCCACCTTTTCTAAAAATTCTTCCTTGTCTCGTAGTTGTGTCCTCTTACTTCTTGATTCTCTTATCCCCTCACTTTAAATAGCACCCTCTTGATATGCAGTACCCTCTAGGTGTCTCTCCCTTCCCCCTATTTTCTTATCTCTTTGTCCCTCTTTCTCTTAACCCACCTTCCTATTTCTTATTTTTTTAGTCTCCCAAGGGGATTCCCAGTCCCTTTCATATCCCATATCTCTTCCCTTCTGTTTCTCTCTTCATTTTATTCTTCTAATTACATATGCAATATTTTCTTTATCCTATGTCTGATGAGAGTGGGTTCTAGAATTCTCAGCCCTTTACCCTTGTGAAGATTGTATTTAGCTATCTCCTGATTGTAACTATGAAGGTACTTAGCTCCTCCTTTATAGTGAAGCTAGAATTGTAAGCTACAATCTATTTTTAGATTTTAACTACAAAAGGTGTTAAGTAACTACAAAAGGTGAACTTAACAAAAGAGGTATTAAGTAACCCAAAAAGATAAAATCTAACCAAAGAAGGTGAGAACTAAAGAATGGGAAGTCCTGAAGAAAAGTGTCTGCTATGATTGGTAGACATGAAAATTTAGAGGAGGTGACACAAGAGAGAAAGCTCTTTAAATAGAAGGAAAAAAAGAAGGAAGAGGTCAGTCAGTCACCTGGGATTGGAGTGAAGGACAGAGGAGAGACTGGAAGACTGACACCCAGACTTCTTTTTTAGACTGTCACCATTGGTGAGTGAAAGGCTTAATTAGTGGACTTGCTTTTCTCTTCCCCTGGCTGGGACTTAGAAATTCTAACTGATATAGTGACCCTGCCTTTCTGGAGGCATGAAGCCTCCAGGTAAGACCCATCTTCCTGATACTCTCTTCCCCTGGCTGGGACTTAAAAATTCTAACTGGTATCAGAAGAAACCAGAGTTTTTTCTCTCTCTCTCATTCCTTAATATCTTCCTTCTATTGTCAATATTGTAAATAAACTACCATAAAGTACATTTACTTTAGTAATTCATTTTGGGATTTAGAAATTAAATCCCTGGTGACCACATAATTAATATATTTCAGAATCCAACCACAATTTAATTTTAAAACGCTTTCATTCCCTCCACTATGATGTGACAAGGAAATCACTTTAAAAGACTGATATATATTAATTTAAGGTCGCCAAGGAATTCAGCTATGTAATTCCTAAATGAAAACTCAAGTCAGCCATCAACCTTTTATACAGTTTAATTACAAACAGGAGGAAGAAAGGAATTAGAGAGAGAGAGAGAGAGAGAGAGAGAGAGAGAAAGGGGAGAGAAGGGAATAGGGCTTAAATACCCCCTGTTTAGGCTGGGCCAAAAGGCCCAAGCCCTTAGATAGCTGGGGCAAAGAAAGGAGATCAGTCCCTATTACTCACGTGACCAAAATGGAGAAACAGTCTCGGGGCCTCCACCTCCAGCTTCCTTCAGAGCAAGCTTCTCAGAGCACCTCTCCAAACACTTAGAGCCAAAACTCTCCAACCACCTCAGTCCTCAGACCCCTCTATCTTTAAGGAAACCATCCAAGTTCCCTCCCCTCAGTTCTCACATCTACCAATCACTGTCCATCATTTTCCCTGTGCCAATGGTGGCTCTAGCTTAACCCAGGACCGCCCAGAGGTCTGTGGCTTTGCACATGTCTGTTGAAGGTCATATTCTCAAATAATTAAATCTTGATCTTTTGCTACAGCCCTTCCTAAATCCTGTTACCCTAAGTAGGGTAGAGATTGGAATAATTAAATTTTGATCTATGCTGCAGCCCTTCCTCAATCCTGTTAGGACTGAGTAGGGTGGAAATTTTATTTTCCAAGACCTAGTTCTGTCATTCCAAGTATCTCTATTGTATCAATTCTAAAATCAATCATGACTCAAAGAAATTCCTGTTCTGTGCTTAAGCATAGGTCAAAGCCCTTTCCATTGTTCAGCAAAAGGTTTCTGTCCTAAAGTAATCTTAAGAAGGGAGGAGGAGGAACCTCCCTTGTCAATTGGGTTCACATTCCAATAGACTATCACTAAGAAAATTTCCAAGTATGAAATTTCCCAATGGTGAAATTTCCAACATTTATAAGTCTAAGAAATTTTAAGGTTTACAATGAGAGTCTCTCCACTCATTCCTCCTTCATATGAGATAGCCATTCTGCTCTGTATCCTCCTGGTCTAGTCCATTATCAATTCTGCTCATTCCATTACATTCCTTGTCCGTGAATCTACCATCTATAGCCAGTCCTTCAAAATGCCCAGGCAATTATGCCATTTCCAAAGGCAATAGTTGACATTTTTCCATACCAGAATAAAATAATTTGACTTTTGGGGTTGTTTGTGAGTAGTCTTTCATTTCTTTTGTATGTTTCTTATAGATAAAATTTTCTGTTGAATTATAGGTTTTTCTTCATGAATAGTCAAAATTCCTTAAGTTAATTAAATGCCCATTTTTTCTCTTTACAATCATGTTCATCTTTGCTGGATATGTTATTTTTGTTTGTAAGTCCAGTACTTATGAATCTAGTTGTTACCTTTCTATCTATCATATTATACTCATCATATCTTATCATATATTCTTTCCCAGACGTTATCAAGACATAATTTAATGTTTTGTTTTTTGAGCATCAATTTATTTTTAAATAAATTATAGATATGTTAGAAAGTAGAGAACAAATGATCTTTAGTGAACCTTAATTAGAAAGAAAAGAGCATCCATAAGTCTATCTTGAAAGCCCAAGTGCTCCAGTGTCCCTCTTCACATAATAAGTAAACTGCTTTGAGCAACTGTAGAACCTTAAAAAGAATGAAAAGATATACAGTAGATGATATGCATCCATATGCATGAAAAAAAAAAGAAAATGCTATGGTATTTTCTTAGTTAATATCATAAATCCTTCAATCACTAACTTTAGAGTAAAAAAAAAATAGACTTTGAAAATGCTGCAACTGCTCATATATTAGTCTAAAGAAAAACAGGATCGCAAAGGACCTAGGAGCTTCTATATAAAGAACTGGAAGGCATGGAATATGATATTCTGGAAGGCAAAGGGATTGGGTTTACAACCTAGAATCATTTATCCCAGCAAAACTGAATATATCCTTTCAAGGGGAAAAAATGTACATTCAATAAGATAGAAGATTTCCAAGTATTCCTGAGGAATAAGCCAAATCTAAACAAAAATTCTGAAGGCCAAATATGGGACACAAGAGAAACCGAAAACGGCAAATAGGAAAAGAGAAAATTTAAGGGACTCATTAATGTAAAATATTTATCTGTCTACATGGAAAGCAGATTTCTGTATTTCTCAAAAATTAGTCTTAGTAGTAGAGAAGATAGAAGGAATATACTCAGAAAGAGGGTGGAGAGGTAAGCTGATTATGATGATATGATGTATATGTAAATGTTATGCTATGGAATGATATGTATGTATGATGTGACATATGCATATGAATGATATGTAAAAATTCAAGTCTATTGCCACTACCAGCTCCTGTTGCTCAGGGCACTTTTGATGGCTTTGCAACCTCACATCATATCTTATTCCATTCTTTCTCTGATTATAATTCACCCAAGATCAGAAAAGTAAAAACACAAAGGAAGAAGAGAAACAGCGTACCACATGTTTTTGTCGACATGGTATCTCTGTGAAGCTAAAGCATTGGGGTGTAAAGCAAAGGAAATAGTGGTAGTCTCTCAGTGATCGAGAATGACAATTGTCTTTGTGCATTATCATCTATTGATGTACCCTCATGTGGATTTGGAGTCCAATATATTAAAAACCATCAGCAAGTATCATCTGCAATGGTGACAAGTTAGAAGCCTTCCCAGGATTTCCAATTTTACCTCTATTATTTAATATTGTACTAGATTGAAACACTAGAAATAGCAATTAGAGGAGAAAAAGAAATGTAAGGATTAAAGTAGACAATGAGGAAAGTAAACTATCACTCTTTGAAGATGATATGATCCTAGACATTCAAGTAAAAGATTAGTGGAAATAATTAACAACTTCAGCAAAGTTACAAGGTACAAGATAAACCCACATAAATCATCAGCATTTCTGTATATTTCTAACAAAATTTAGCAGCAGGAGTTAGAAAGAGAAACTTCATTTAAAATCATTCTAGAAAATATAAAAGTTTTAGGAATCTATCTACCAAGACAAAATTAGGACTTATATGAACACAAGTATAAATTACTTTTCATGTAATTAAAACTAGATCTAAATAATCAGAAAAACATTAATTGCTCATGGGTAGGACAAGGTAACATAATAAAAATGACAATCCTACTCAAATTAATCTACTTATTCAGTACCATATCAATAAAACTACCAAAAACCTTTTTTATAGAATTATAAAAAATTATAACAATGTTCATCTGGAATGGAAGAACAAAAGATCAAGAATATCAAGAGAAATAATGAAAAAAATGTGAAGGTTGGGGACCTCAGCAAGGTAGTATTCAATAACCCCAAAGATCCCAGTTTTTGGTACAAGAACACACTATGTAACAAAATCTGCTGAGAAAATTGGAAAACAAGGGAAAAATTAGGTTTAGATCAACATCTTACACTCTATAGCAAGATGAATTTAAAATAGATAAATGACAAATATAAAAAGTGAAATTATAAATAAATTAGGTGAATATAGAATATTATACCTGTTAGATCTTTGGGAAAGGAAGGGATTTAAGACCAAGAAAAAGGTAGAGAACATTGCAAAATATAAAATGAATGACTTTGATTATAGTAAATTAAAAAGTTTTTATACAAACAAAACCAATGCAACCAAAATTAGAAGTAAAGCAACAAACTGGAAAAAAAAAACATTTTTATAATAAAACTCTCTGACAAAGGTTTAATTTCCCAAATAAATAAGGAACTAAGTCAAATTTGCAAATATTCAAGCCCTTTCCCTATTGACAAATAGTCAAGGGATATGAATAGGCAGTTTTCACATTGTGAAAAATGGAGACTTGAATCCAGGACTTCAATCCCCAGAAGTCCTTGCTCCACTTCCCCCCAATGCTTTGTAATCTCACTGAATTCTCACTTGGGCGAGAGCAAATTATGACTTAAAGCATCTCTGCCATAGGCGGGGTCTCTTCTCTTCCTGTCTCCACTGGCAAGCAGACGTCTCTCATGATGTGAGTGAAATACAATTGGGCCTTTTGGCCCACCTAGCACATGCCTTTCTTACTTGTATTTTCTTTAAATTCTCAACCTTAAATAAAACCTCTAAAAATATCATACTCCTTGCAGAGAGAAACAAATTTCTACCTGCCTCAGTATCCCCTAAATTTTAATCTTAACAACATGAAGAAATTGAAACTATCAATATGCCTTTAAAAGTGTTCTAAATCCCTCCTGATTAGAGAAATGGAAATAAAACCAACTCAGAGGTACCACCTTACACCTAGCAGACTGGCCAATACAGTAGCAAAGGAAAGTGATAAATGTTGGAGGGGATGTGGCAAAATTGGGACACTAATACACTACTGGTGGAATTGTGAATTGATCCAACTACTCTGGAGGGTAATTTGGAAGCAAAGCATTTTAAAAGATTCCTTACCCTTTGATCTTGCCATACCACTGCTGGGTTGATACCCAAAGAGTAATAGGGAAAAATACTTATATAAAACATTTATAACTGTGTTCTTTGTGGTGGCAGAAAAATTGGAAAACGAGGGGGTATCCATCATTTGGGGAATGGTTGAACAATTTGGTATCTGATGATTATGGAATACTATTGTGGTCAAAGAAATTATCAACTGGAGGATTTCTATGTGAACTGGAAAGACCTCCAGAAATTGATGCAGAGTGAAAGGAGCAGAACCAGGAGAACATTGTACACATAGACTGCTATATCGTGGCACAATTGAATGTATTAGACTTTTATGCTAGCAGCAATGCAATGATTCAGGCCAATTCAGAGAAATTTATAAGAAAGAATACATATCCGGAGAAAGAACTATGAGAACAGAAACACAGAAAAAAAACCCAACATGATTGATCACAAAGTTTTATGGGGATATGATTAGGGGTTTGATCTTAAAAGATCTCTCTACTGCAAATATAAATAACGTGGAAATAGATTTTAAACAATGATATATATATATAACCCAGTGGAATTACTTCTCAGCTCAGGAAGGGTGGAGGGAAGAGGGGTGGGAAAAAAAAAAAACATTCAGTTATGATTACCAGTTGTTTATTCCCCTCCATCTTAATTTACCCCTTTGATCTTGCTCTTTTTCCTTTCACTCTGTTCCTTCTCAGAGGTGTTTTGCTTAAAATCACCAAACACAACTTCCCTTATATTACTCCCTTGTTTTAATACCCTCATATTTATCTGTAGCATAAGATAGGATCCTATAGATGAATGAGTAAGGTCCCTATTCCCTCTTTGAGACAATTATCATGAGAGTAAGTTTTAAACATTGCATGTCAACACCCTCATTCCCACCTCCATTGCAAGTTTTTCATGCCACTTTAGGTGAGATGATTTACTCCATTGTACCTCTCCCTTTCATTTTTTCTCAATACAATCCTTTTTTTTCCAATACCTTAATTTTTTTTATATCATATCATCCTAAACAGCTTACTTTCCCCACCCTCTATACATTTGTACTCATTCTACCTGCTCTAATGTTGATTAAAAAATTTAAGAATTACAAATATCAACTTCTGTTCTAGGAATACATAAGGTATGGTCTTATTATATTCCTTAATTTTTTTTCCTTATATAACTTTGTGGGCTTCTCTTGGGTCTTGTGTTTGGACATCAAATTTTCTGTTTAGATCTGGTCTTTTCATGAGGAAAGTTTGCAAATACTCTATTTTATTAAATACCCCCCTTAAATAATATACTCAGTTTTGCTAGATAGGTCACCTTCCAGAATATCATATCCTATTCCTTCTAATCCTTTAAGATGAAAGCTGCTAAATTCTGTGTAATCCTGACTGTAGATCCATGGTATTTGAATTGTTTATTTCTGGCTTCCTGCAATATTTTCTCCTTGGTTTGGTAACTTGAATTTAGTTATAATATTCCTGGTTGTTGTCATTTGGGGATTTATTTCAGCATGTAATCTGTGACTTTTTACAATTTCTATTTTATTCTTATTTAAGAATATTATGATAATTTTCTTTGATCATTTCTTTTATTATGATCCAATAATTCTTAAATTGTCTCTCCTGGGGATAATGCCTGGGCATTATAATCAGGATGTAGAACAGACAATTCCTGTGTTTGTCTTCCTGGGTGCCATGGTGTTTCTGGATTTCTTTGTGGTACAAATCAACAAAACTAAAAACAGACCCAAGAGAAGGAAACCAAGAGTGAAGCACCCCCAGCTTATGTATCAGGCCAATCCACCAAAGACCTCTTCAGTGTGACTGACCCCTATCGCCAAAGAGGGCCCCTTTGAAAGGGGGACAGGCAGTTATTGCTGGCAAAGATTTCTGCTGCAGGGGTGACACCCATTTAAAAGGAATCTCACTTTTTCATTAAATGAGCCCATTCCAAATGGACCTTGCCCATGTGTGGTGGTGGTAGTAGTAGTAGAAGTAGCAGGGGGCAGGATTAAATTCTTATGAAATATCATCTCATTACCATTGTCCCCTGGCAGAAGGGACTCCTCCAGTTGGCCATGCATGAAAACTCCATGGAAGAGCAACTGAATGCATCATGACAAAAACTTGAAGAATCCCAGAAAGCTGTTGGACTGCTTTTAATCCAAGAGAAGAAATTGAGTTTTGAAACAGACAAAAAATAAATTCTGACCAAATGGAAATGTTTGTTAAAGGCTATTTTCTATATTTATTGTTGGAAAAGTCACATTAGGAACTTGACAGTATTTGGAAAAAAAAACCCTAAAAAAAAATATTTCTAATATTATATCATAAAGTATAACAAGCTCCATCCATCTATATGATGCAAAAAGTACAAACTGAGACCGGAAGGAAACTAGCACAAATCCATGAGACAGAGACCTTCACTTTATTTTTATAAATGCCACCTGCCATGATTTTTTGTAATTTTGGGTCTTGATTTCACCATTGTTGGTGAAGGAAATTTTCAATAAATCTGCATTATCTGTAAGATGCTGAAAAAAAAAATAAATTGTTTCTCTTGGATTTTTTTTCCCAGATCATTTGTTTTTTCAATGAAATTTTCTTCTTTTTTCATTCTTTTGCTTTTATTTTATTGTTTCTTGATTTCTCATGAAGTCATTAACTTCTAATAATACAATTCCAATTTTTATAAAATGACCTTTTTCCATGAGTTTTTGAACCTCCTTTTTCATTTGGCCAATTTTGTTGTTATTTTCTTTCTACATTGCTTTCATTTTTCTTCCCCATTTTTCCCTCTGCCTCTCAATTTATTTTTGAAATCCTTTTTGAGCTTTTCATGGACCTGAGCCCAATTCATATTTTTATTTGAAGCTTTGCATGTGTTTTCTTTTGTTTCACTGCTCTCTTCTATGTCTGTGCCTTGCTCGTCTTTGTCTCCATAACATTTTTCTATGGTTAGGTATTTGTTTGTTTGTTTTTTGTTTTTTTGATATTTCCTCATTTTCTGAGACTTTTTCTTTACATTCACTTTCATCTTAAAGGTGGGCTCTGTTCTCATGGCATAAAGGGTAATCTCTTAAACTTCAGTACTTCCTTAGTGCTACCTTTAGCTTTATTTCTGGGTTTCTGCAAGTGTCAGATCTTCCAAGATAACATTATGGTCTTTGGGCAGGGAGCTCAGAAAGTCACCTCCCACTGCTAATTCAATCATGCACTGAGACTGCTAATGGCTTGCAATGCTCAGAGGACTCAGACTTGGGCCAGGACTTTTGGTCATATTCTGGACTCCAATATGTCAGATACATTGTGGACTATCTTGCCCTGGGGCTTAGCCAAGGAGCCAAGGAGGCACAGTTAGATTCATACATGATTTAGCAGTCACCACTATAAAGAAGCAGAAAAATTTCAATATAATATTCTAGAAGGTGAAGCATGTGTGTTTATAGCCAATAATAGCATACCCAGTAAAACTGAGTATGATGCTATGATATGTAAAAGGTGATTAAAATGGGTGACTGGAATTTGACTCAACCCAGTCTGAAGAGATGGTCTACTCAGTCTCAGAGAGCTAGATGGCTTCTTTCTGTAAATACCAGTAGGTAACTCACTCTGACTTCAGTTGCTTAACATTTACAGATTTATTAACAAGAATAAAATGGATTGGGTATTGGGTTAAGGACTCAGAGATTCCCTATCACTACCAAATCTACCTTTTCCCAGATCACTGACCTTGCAGAAGGTCTTTTTGACTCCCAACAAATACTGGGGCTACACTCACTCCCTCTCTACCTAGACTTCCCCTGTTTCCTAACTTACCACCTAGTAAGTTACCTACCACACAAAACAGAGTTTTTGATGGAAATCCAGAGATAGCAGATGGGTCAGAAGATGGTGTCAGTAGCAACCTATTTACCCTGGCTTTGACAAAGCCCACTAAGGCAACTCAGCAGTTCAGGTCACTACCAAAGCTAGGTTTTTTGAGACATCTTGAGATGGCTTTCCAGTGTCTGGGATTGCAGAGGAATAACAGGAAATCACAACAGATGGCTGGATGGGTTTTCCACAGGATCAGGAGAGAGATCAGCTCCAGAGAAATTGCTTACTCTTCTCATCACCCCCTCCTCCAGGTCTGTTAACTGTCCCAAAATCTTTCCACAGGTTTATAAGGTCTACCCCTGTACTTCTTGGTTTGTTGGATTCCATCCAACTTCTGTTTCCACTCTGGTCCCTTACTTCCTTCCAAAACTCCCTTTAACAGATGGTAAGGAAGGGGTGACAGAAGGGAAAATCTCTAGTAAAATAGAGGATTTATTCTATTCCTGATGAAAAGAGTAGAGTTGCAAAGAAACTGAAGTACACCAAGAGAATACAGAGAAAAAAATAATTAAACATGAGTAGAAAAAAATATAAAGGAATAAACAAGATGAAAATTAAGAGAATAAAGTGGTTGATCAACTAAGTAATCTGACAAAGAAGAATAGAAAGAATTATAATAAAGGTCTTCTCTCTCTCTAAGAATGGAATAAAAGAACAGTGAATATGATATAAAGATTTGGAAAAAAAGAGAGGGCTCTGGATAGATGGTCTCCATTTTTTTTCAGTCATGTATTGAGTGAGACTCTCTGCTGAAAAGACACAGGAGAGGTAGCTTTGCAAAGGAAAACAATCATACCAAAATGGTTATCAAAACAATAGCAAAAATAGTTCATGGACCCCAGATAGAATTCCTGAAAATTCATCTTCTTAGTTTAGAGATAGCAAATTTATAGCCAAGAGAGGTTAAGAAATTCATTTACCCATAGTCAGATAGCTGGTTAGGAGAAGAGAAACTTAAAAAAACAAAATTTCCTATTTTCCAATCTCCTAGCCTGGTACCAAGAGTCAAAGATTTCCAGAAAGTGTAACCAATTCTATATGATACAATTTATCTTCTTCATTTAAAACTAGTTCATGTTCTCCACAGTTTACTGTAACTGTCATAGAGCTACTTTGGGTTTGTCCTTAATAGATCTTGCTAGATATATTGGTCCTGATGAAACATTTTATAGGCCTTATCTGTAAAATAATAGCAAGTTGAACCACAAAAGAAAAAATTGCTGCATATTCTAAACTCCCAGTGTCCTCTGCTTCTGACTCATGTTAAACTAATTAGCTTATAAATGATTTATCTCTAACTTTCTTTCAAACATGTTAATATTTATTTCTGCTTTAGCAATTTGAATATTTATAAATCTCAAAATGCCTGATTATATACATTTTGTGAAATTCAAATCATTATATAGATATGAAATATATGTGTATGTGCATATATATATTTATATATATATGTGTGTGTGTATATATATATGTATATATATACACTTACAACCATGTGCAGCAATTTCAGTGACCATATGTTTTGCTAATTTACCGGGGGTGGCAAGGGAGAAGAATTTACCACTAAAAAGTGCTTGTGAAGTTAAAGACCACAATGACACATGATCAATAAAGGGAACATTTTTTCCTCATAATGCAAATTCATCTCTATAAAAACAACTATGTTTAAGACAATATTAGAGAACCCTTAAATAAGATAATTCCTCTAAAGTAGCACTTTTTCAAAGACATAAACTCTGAGATAGCTTTTTCACAAATCTCTAATTTTTCCTCTTCACAGCTACTTTAACATTAATATGATATACTAACTCTGATTAGGGATGTTAATCTTTATAGCCCACCATTTTTTAGACTGGATTCAAAACATTTCTGAGTCTTGCATTAAGCTCTCTAGGACTCAGGATAACTTGGCTTCAAAAGCCCATCAGGATTGCTTATCTTTTAGCAACTTTAGATTTAGCAATCCTGGCATGAGATTTCCCTTGGTAACAGATTTTATTTTTTCAGCACTGTCATTTATTGTCAATCATATCATTAGCTAGATTCTTTTTGAACTTATTCCTTACTTTCTGCTTCCTATCCTGCTTTATCTCCATCAGGGACAGAAACAGAAGAAATGTTGTCATCATTATTTACTGCTGAAAGAAAGAAAATGTAGGTTAGGAGGAAGGGGGAAGGGAAAAGGGGAAAAAAGAAAGAAAGGGAAGGGAGAAATAGGGGGAAAGGAGAAAAGAAATATGAGGGAAAGAAGAAAAAGAAAGAAGGAAAGGAAGAACAAAATGGAAAGGAAAAAGGGAGAAAGATATGAAGAATGAAGAAGAGAAAGGAAAAGGAAATAGAGGAGCAATAATAACCACAAATATGGGTTAGTATGGATCAGAAAACCCCATGACCCTTTACAATCACAGAACGCTGTCCTGGAATATCACCCTGGTATTTTGAGATTTTTCTAGGGAACTTATATAACCCCCCTAGTCAGTGTCTCAGACAAGGGTGTTTTAAGTTTTCAGAAATACAAGTTGCTTATCAACTTCTTATCTGATATCTCTCAAGAACAGCTATTTCTTTTAAAATTGCTTCATTAATGGAGTTTGAAGTTATCCAATCAATTATGAGAGTGAACATTTTTAACTACAAATTAAAGATGAAATTAAACTAGTTCAATTAGACTCCATTAACTCAGAAAACCCAAAGAATTGTGGTATGGCAGTATTTGATTATATTATTAGATTCATCTAAACAACCAAACCTGATCATTCCTTCCAGTATATTAGACATCCCTGATTCTGAGTCAAAATGTTCTGACCAAAATAGAATAATCTGTCATCAGCTTTGCCACTAATCAGTGGCCTGACTCAAGATGTCCTGTTCACATGAACATTAACTTTTTTTTTCCTGACTACAGGGCACAGATGATGAGATTCAATCAGGTAGTCAAGACAAAGAGGTCTTTTTAAAAAATTTTTTTAATTAATTAATTAACATGCCACCTGACACAGCTCATGCATTATACTCATTCACTCAATAAGTATTTATAATGATAATAGCTGGCATTTATATTGTTATTTAAGGTTTGAAAAGTACTTGCAAAAAAAATACACAACCCAGCTATTTCGTTTTATTCTTCTAATGATCCTGGCATGTAGGCATGATTATTAACCCAATTCTACAGATAAGAGAACTGGGGCTTAGCAACAGGTTAAGCAATTTACTCAGGTTGGCATAGCAAGGAAGACACGCAAGATCTGAATTCGAGTCTTCCCAACTCCAGGTCTAGCCCTTATTGAACATACCACCTAAATCTACATTCAGAAATTGAGTCAATGTTTATTTATACCATTACAAAGATACATTTTAAAAAAAGTTTCCCTCTACCTTTATAGCCGTTTTACAAATGATACACTTTTTTTTTAAAAAGCAAAATATGGAGGCCCTTTTGTTGCCATTATGAGTATTTTAAAACTACAAAAAGAAAGGAGGATAATTTAAAACAATAAGTTCAATGAGAAGACTCAAAGGAACACATTTAAGAAATAAATATATTGAAATTAGACTTTAGACATATAAAACAATTATCCTAGATTTCTAAAAACAATAATAATTAAATATAATTATATAATTTCAACATATTCAGTAAACAGATCAGTAAACTTGGAATCAGCAGACCAGAGAATAAATCCAACCTTAAACACTTAAAATCTATGTGCCTCTGAGCAAGTCACTTGCATTTGCCTCCATGTCCTCTATCTGTAAAATGGGAATAATAATAGAACCTATCTCCAGTGTATTGAGAATAAAATGAGATAATATTTGGAAAGTGCTTTGCAAACTTTAAAGTATGATATAAAGGTAGCTATTAGCATTTTTATCATCATCATAATAACCAGTATTTCTATAGCACTTTGCATATTATCTCATTTATTCTTCATTACAATCCTGAGAACTAGGTGCTATTATAATTCAAAGTTTATAGATCAGAAACTTGAAGCTGAGAGTGATTAAATTATTTGCCCAAAAATCATATAACTCATAAATGTCTGAAGCAGGTTTGGACTTCAGGTCTTCTTGACATCAAGTCCAGCACTCTATCTGCAATCTTATATTTTCTTTTTTTTGTAGAAGCAAATTTAGCACATTAATATAAGGACTGGATGATAAGGATACCTTGAAGGATTAAGTGGTGTCAGTTGACTCAATGTACTTTTTTATAATCTATTTTGCAAAGACAATTATACAAGTAGGATGAAAATTATTTCAAAATAAAATTTCAAAGTAAAATTATGTCCCTTAATTATTTGTCCTTAAATTATACATAAAGAGAATAGGATAAATCATGGTGAATTATAATGAAATTATTTTAAAGCTTTTTTTATTATTTTATTCAGTTAAGTCTAGTCCTTCTAGCATTAAGTGATAAAGAAGAGGAAATATTTAAGACTACAGAGGGAATAATGTTAAAAACTGTTTGGACAGATATTAGCAAGATTATTTTGTTAGCCTGACAAGCAACTCACTAAAGCAAATAGAAATTGGTATAAAGGTTATTGATAATTTAGCTAAACACTATATTATGAATGTGCTATAACAATAAACATTGAATTCCATGTTGATTGGATATACTTCAGAAAGATCTGACCATATGCATAAATAAAATTATCAGTTGCATACATGAGGTGAGTAGAGATATTCAGAAGAGGTCTTTGTGACTCCCAAAACTCATCTGTATTTCTTTTTCTCAGGGCTTGATAGTTCCTCACTTAGTGAAAAGACATCTACTAAAATGCAGTTATCTGAATAACACATCAGTCATTATCCTATTAATACCTGAAGAAAAGTTATCAGATGAGCATTAGTTTGGGATTAAAATACCTGAAATTTAGTTCCAGTTTGTGGGTCTTTAACTTCTAGGCATTTTAGAACTCCAACTCCCTTTGGAAAGATGGGAGCTATCAGATTAAAAGGTCCTGGATGCTTTTTCTATTTAAAATATTGGTTATTTTTGTGTGTAAGAGAGATTACTGCCTTTGAAAGGAAAAGAAGCCCAAAATAGGTGTTTTCATAGTGGAAAGGGTAAGAAAGGAACAATGGAAAGTAGATACCTCAGAATTCTGTCTGGTAACAATGTGATGACTACTGTAGGGCTATATAAACAAATAAACTGCAGCATTTTAAAGTGCTAAATAGAATTATTTGCATTAATAATTCCAAATCACATAATCCTGATGCCCGTCTAAAAAGAACAAAAACAAAGAGATAATCCACATCCTCTCTCAGGCATATACACTGTAATAGTAATTATTTTTAGTTAATTGTAGAAAAATCTGCAAAGCCGAACAGCAAAGCATTCCTTGATCCATAATGTAGAGTTATTCTGACAACACCATCCTGTGCCTAGTGGGGCAGGAAGCTTCTGGGCAGGATATTCTGAGAATGGTGACTGTATTAATCCCAAACCATCTCAACCAACATACGATGCATGGTATGGGGGAAAAATAAGCATGAATTCACTTTGTTCTTTAGTGTCATAAAGAATATTATAGTTGTCTTTTAAATATATGATTACAGACTGTGAACAAAAAAAGTTACAAATTACAATTTTCCTTAAATAGAAATTAGAATATGCCCACATTCCCACCCTAGCTAGCAAAAGAAAAAAGAAAAACAAATTTACAGAGCTGTGAATATTGTTGTGGAGGTTTTTTTTTTCCTTTCCTTTCTTTTTTATTTAAAATCTGAACCCATGATTTTGTCTGATATAAGGGCAAGGAAAAGATGAAGAACTTTTTTTAAAACCCTGCAGATCCACACCTTCTCTTAGAGAGTGATTGGAAAGTTCAAATGATCTGTCCAGGGTCACGTGAGCTGCATGTGTCAGGCAAAGGCTTGAAATCCAGGACTTTGTCACTTGAAGGCCACCTTTCCATTTACTGTGCAAAAAGAACTCTCATGAATTATTGTTATTGGAAAATAGATTTTGACTTCTGATAAATCTTATACATGGCAAGAGAAAGGTGGGGATAGACAGACAGAAGCAGAGACAGAGAAAAGCTACTAGAAACAGAGAGAGATGAAAATTTATATGAATACAAGCCATTTCCAAATTGACAAATGGTCAAAGGATATGAACAAAGAATAGTTAGATTGAGAAAGCAAATATATCAATAATCATATGAAAAAATATTCTGTCACCCTTAGAGAAATGCAAATTAAAACAACACTGAGGTACTGACATGGGCACTGTACCCCAGAAACCCAGGAGAACTATTATCAGGGAAACTCCCTTGCCTTTGCATCCTTGTGACTCAACCTAGAAACACCCAAGGACCCCACCCAGGGTCCTGAGATGTTTACCCTCTTTTGTCCTCTAGATTTAAGGTGGACAAAGAAATGAATCTTTATGCCTCCAGGCAGACCCCAGTCAGATGACCACCCCACCCCACCAAATGCCTGAGGGACTAACACTCTCCAAGTCATGTCCTCACCAGGACATAGCATCTAAAGAGTATATAATCCCCAGAACTGATGTGATCTAGGAGACAGCCTTTCCACCCTTGCTGTCCCCATGGAGAAAACAGCCTTTCCTTTCATGCTGTGCTCCCAGGAACTGCTCCCCATCTTGCTGTTCCACCTTGCTATCCTCCTGGCCACTCTCAACATTACTTTCTAAATTAATAAATTTCTCTTTTTGTTTTTAAGCTAAGTTTTGGAGTCTCGCATTCTTGCAAAAAGGTATCCTTCTCCAACCCCAAAGGTATTCTTCCCGCCCATAACATTTTGGCACCCAGAGGAAAGAGGGAAACCCCAGGGGTACACATCGACCCCATAACAGTACCAACTCACAACTATAAGAATGGCCAATACAACAATAAAGAAAGTGATAAATATTGAAAGGTATGTGGCAAAATTAATACAATAATGCATTATTATTGGTATTATGAAATCAAAAGAAATGTTGAGTTGAATAGATGTAGATCAAAGCATACCATCTTTCACATATGAATTTATGGTTTTATTTGGAAGTTTTGGTTTTCTATGTGTGTGCTCTTAAAACAATGACCTATATGGGAATAAGCATTGCATGATTAAAAAAAGAAACACAGAAAGATGGACAGAAAGAAACAGAGAAAAAGGGAGGTAAAGATGAAAAGCTAATGAAGACAGTGTTCATCCTCTTTAAAATTTTGCATAGAGATAGAGGAAGTCACAGTCAAATGTTCACTTTCTGACTTAATCTGCTAATATGATATGAAAGCAGAGAAAGATTATATTCGAAAACTGCTAAAGATAATGTCTAATCCACACCCCTGTCTAGGGTATTACCTCTCAATTGTTCAGGAAGAATCTCTGAGTGAAAGAGGAAAGTATTTAGTTAGAACCAATTGTACAATAAAATTATAAGAAAAAAATGTCTAATAGAATCATGTTTATATGCATAAAATAAAAGTATGTGGTGGATGAGAGAAAACATTGCTAAAAAATTCAAGTGTTAAGGTAAGTTCTCTCTGTCTGCTTTAAGTTAAACTATACCTGGAATAAGGACTAGACGTACAAATGCCAAAAATCTAGCTCCATTGCTGCTGTTTATGTGGCTAGAATATTACTGCTCAGTCTTCATAGGTCAGTATCCAGAAGTCCATTTTCCTGGGATTGTGTAGTTTAAAGATCTTTGCTTCAGATTTCCTTCTGCTGTTTCTTTCTATCCTTTCTGCATCACTTCACTAAGACTCTTCAGGCTTCAACTGCAGCTGAGGCTCCACCTTACTATTGCTTCCAATCATCCCTTCTGATGCCTCAGAGAAGAACTTTCTTTTTCTAGTATTAAACCACTTAACTCACAAGCCTCAGGCGAGTCAAAATATCTCAATTTTTGTCCTTGGACAGTTCTATATTCTCTGACCAGATGATACATCGAAGGGAACTCAAAAACTACAAAATATCTTTTCTTTGCCCTTTTTTTAGAGAATATCTTCAACACTTAACCCTAGCTGAATTAAAATGATGGAATTTAGTTACCTCTTCCTTGCTCCAGGGTATTAGTCCTTTGGAGGTCCTAGGTTTTAAACTCTAAGAACACTGAAAAGTTAAGAAACATGATGTTAGCAAAAAAGCACTTTTATTCAAAGGAATTCCACCTAAGGAAGCCCTGGGGAAAGATGGGTTGTTTCAAGTGTCAGTTACTGTCTATCTGATAGAATTTTGTGTATTTCTACTGGACAGGTTCATACAGGGGTTACAATTCTGCCTGAAAATGAGAGCCCTTCACTCCTTTTTAAACTTGTTTTTCATATAAAAATTTCCTTAAATTCCCTGCTTCCTCTAACCCATCCCATCAAATAAAAGATTCTAAAAGGTTTTTAGTTTCCTTGGCATAGATATTTCTTTATATAATGACTTTCTGATAATTGTAGAAGTTTTGTATGCAACTGTAGCACACCCAGTGTTTTTAGTGGATAGTGTTTATAATTACTCATGTAATATTTATTGGGAAAGGAAATAGGAAGATTGGAAAACAGGGGATAATGGGAGGTTTCTATGGGGTATGGAGGAGTTAAGGGGAGAGAGGGAACACTGTTTGATGAAGCAGGGGAGGGAGATGCCCCCTGCTGAGAGGAAGCCACAGGGGTCCGATAAGGACTCTTTGTCCTGGAATGATTGAGCTAAAGTTCAGCTCCCTCTATGATCAGAAAAGATAGTCCACTTATCTGACTACGAATTTAAATAATATAAAGTTTAATAATCCAGTTGGAATTGGAGTTTTTCCTTAGCTTCAGAGTATAGGGCCAGGCCCTAGAGGCTGGCGGAGGGTTTGTCCCACTCCCGTCTACTCTCCTTGTTCTAATTCAGAATCTTAGCAATAGACAGAAAGCAAACAAGAACAATTCTAACCTGTGTCTTTGGGCTGAACCAAGAAGAGCATGCCACTCCAGACTGGGCTGAACAAGCTCCTCTCTCCTCCAACATCAAGACCCCAGTCCTCTCCTGGCAGGAAGGAAGTGCTAGTCACAAGACCCAACTGCCACTCCCAGCTGGCCCCTCCCCCCCACAAACTATTAGTCTAGTTTCCTTTCCACACTCAGTTAATCAATAAATATGTCTTCAGTGCTTACATGTATTAGGCACTATGCTAAATAGTTCTGAAGCCTGGCTTCATAATGAGGATCATATTGTGCTGAGGGGAATCTTATCCCCTGCCCCTCCTGAGTAGCAGAACCAGTCAGTAAAAATTTTTCACATGCCAGTGCAGCATCTGTGAATGTTAATAAAAGAAAGTGGGTGGAGCTCACCTGGGTCTTTTTGGCAAGGATGGCTGGCTGGAAGGAAGAGGTGAGGGAGAGAGAAAGATTCATGGAGAATAGGCAACATGTAGTCTGAGAATTTAGAATAAGGCAGAGACTTTAAATCCCTGCTTATCTACCTTTTCTATTAATAAACTATAAAAAACAATAACTGGTAGAAATGTTAATTTTAATTATAACAGTAACTTTACATTAAACCAGATGAATTATCAGGCATAGAAGGACAAGCTGGTGGGACAGAAATAAACAGAAAGTTCTTCAACCCTATAAATATGGCAGCATTCCACCTCTCCTAATTCATTTTTTTTCTGTCAATCCTACTTTTGTCATTTTTAAATTGGGTTTCTAATAGCAACTACCACATAGGGTTGTTGTTAGAATCAAGTAAGATAATATATATAAAGTTTAGAATCATACCCAGAATATAATCTCTCTTCTATTCCCTATCTGTTGTTTCTTTTGCTCTTTATTTGTATCTCCTGAGCTGAATGCCAAGTCCAGCATGTAGTAATGTTTAACAAATGTTTATTGATTTGCTTGGGGATTCATGGAGCAAACCTGAAGGTGTTATAGGCTCTGGAAGGATATTTTTGGGGTTTGAGAAGGATACCTTTTGCAAGCATGCAAGACCACAAAACTTAGCTTAAAAACAAAAAAGAGATTTATTAATTTAGAAAGTAATGTTGAGAGTGGCCAGGAGGATAGCAAGGTGGAACAGCAAGATGGAGAATAGTTCCTAGGAGGACAGCATGAATGGAAAGGCTGTTCCTCCATGGGGACAGCATGGGTGGAAAGGCTGTCCCCCAGACGACATCGGTTCTGGGGTTTATATACTCTTTAGATGCTATGTCCTGGTGTAGACATGACTTGGAGAGTGTTAGTCCCTCAGGCATTTGGTAGGGTGAGGTGGTTATCTGACTGGGGTCTGCCTGGAGGCATAAAGATTCATCTCTTTGTCCATCTTAAATCTAGAGGACAAAAGAGGGTAAACATCTCAGGACCCTAGGTGGGGTCATAGGAGAGGGGGGAGATGACATGGGCACTGAACCCCAGAAACCCAGGCGAACTATTACCAGGGAAACTCTCATGCCTTTGCATCCTTGTGACTCTTAACCTAGAAACACCCAATGACCCCACCTAGGGTCCTGAGATGTTTACCCTCTTTTGTCCTCTAATTATGTATAATTTTGTTATCCAATTATGAGAGCAGAACATCTATCTGTTTTCTTTCACCTTCTCTCTCTCTCTCTCTCTCTCTCCCTTCCTTCAAAACCCTCTGCTTAAAAATCAGAACACAACTTCCATTCTTCCTTTACAAATCTGCATACTCAAGCTTTATGGACTTTAGAGCAAAGTCCCTTTTTTCTGAATTCAGACCCAACATACCTCTTCACCTTCTCTGACATGCTTTTACCATCATAAGTCAAACAAACATTCTATTGATATCACTTCAATTGCTAATCGGTAACCCAAAAAATTCTGATTTAAAGGATAATTGAAATACTGTATCTTTAGCATACTACCACTCAGTTATAAATTTCAGTTCATAGAACAAATTGGTAAACTTAGGTAACCACTGAGTATTGAACAAAATCTATAGGTTTGCAATGAGCTTGTTTACATCCAAACAATACTTAAAATACATATTTTAGCAGCAACTCACATAGCATTTCAAAAAACATTTCATAAAGCATTTAGTATTACAGGATCTATTTTAAATTTAGATACTTGAAACCTTCTAAGGACTATAAACCTTAAAGCAAGCCTTTTGACAAGCAGGCTGATTATTTTCAAGACCAATTAGTTAAATGTAATAATAAAGTTAGTCCAACATTAATACCCTGCGATGAAAACCATTGAGAAGAAAACCATGTGATAATTTAAAAAAAAAACCCGTTTTTGGTAAATTTAAACACTTCAATGAATTTTTTTCCTATAAACCTCTTATGATGGAAAGGTAAATAAAGATGGAATGCAGTCTTTTCGAGGCTATACTGCTAAAAACCTATTTTACAAAACCAATCTGTGGTTTTTCTATACAAACAAACTTCACTGTCTGACAAAATTAAAATTAGGATGTTATTTTTTTTAAACCCATATAAATACATGATCACAATTTTGAAATAAAATACCAATAAATACCTCTAATAGACAGATTTTATGCATTACTTCCTTCTGGCTAGCAGACAGGGAAAGGAGATTTATCAGGTCTTCTTATCTCTCCCTGTTTATCTCAAAACAGAAGATAATTAATATGTTGTTCTACAAGTTGAAAAAAACCTTAGTTTTAAAAGTGTAAGAAATTTAAAAATCCCCCAAATAGGGCTTTCTCACCAGTTTTTCAGTTCAGAATCAATCCTTCTTCCTCTCTGCAGTAGAGGAGGAAGGCAGATCTGATCAGTGAACTGAAAAGCTTCCCCATTTCCTTCCCCCATCTCTACCTGGGTTTCTTCAGCAGGCCCTTACCTTAAAATCCAAATGAAGAGTAGAGTTTGGAGAACTAGGATTCTGGTGAGAGAATAAAGCTAAAAGATAAGGGGCTTCTGTCCATAAAATATGTCTAATTGCCACCTGGTGTTAGAATTTAGGGTACCAAAAAGTCAATTTCCTCATCATTTTTTGTTGTTGTTGCTCAGTTATTTAACATGAGAGAAAACAAACAAACAAACAAAATATCCAACTGAATTTTCTCTCAGGCTGCTTAGACTTGATCTCATCCCAACAGGAGAGGCCTATGAGCATGCTTCTCCCTTTGTCTTAGTTGGGTTGGCTAGTCCCTATATGGCCTGACCTCAGGCTGAAGAAAAAATAATTCAATTTTAGGGTGCCATGGATAGGCCATGCCTCTTGCTTACCAAGGTTATAACGTGGCCAGTCAACATTACAAAAAGAAATCAATTGCTTTTTCTTTAAGCTGTTTAGTGCCAATTTTGTTTCCAATTTTTAAGTATACACCCCAAAGGGGAATATTGGGGTTCTCTCTGTCTCTGTCCCATTTAGATGCAGAATGGACAATTACATATCCTCAGGGTCAACAACTATGCGTCCACAGAGGTTGCCCGACCAAGAGCACTCAGTTCAAGTCTGAGGCCAGCACTCAGTGTAAAACTGAGGCGGGACTCCCCACACATTAGAACGTCTTCGTCTTCTAATATCAGAAGGGGAAGCCGACAGACCCCAACTCCAGCAGCCAGATTGATCTGGGGCCGATGGGAGACAGAGCACGAAGATATCAAAGATATCACCCAAAAGATGGGGGTTTCAGGAGTCAAAGAAAAGGCTCCTTCCTACCTGAGAAGCTGTGTCCTCGTGGATGATCCAGAGTACAGGAGTAGCTTTCAGGAGAACCAAAAACGTTGGGTGTCAAAATGTTATGGGCTGGAAGGATACCTTTAGGGTTCAGGAAGGATACATTTTGCAAGCATGCAAGACCACAAAACTTAGCTTAAAAACAAAAAAGAGATTTATTAATTTAGAAAGTAATGTTGAGAGTGGCCAGGAGGATAGCAAGGTGGAACAGCAAGATGGAGAATAGTTCCTTGGGAGGACAGCATGAAAGGAAAGACTGTTCCTCCATGGGGACAGCATGGGTGGAAAGGCTGTCCCCCAGTAGACATCAGTTCTGGGGTTTATATACTCTTTAGATGCTAGGTCCTGGTGTGGACATGACTTGGAGAGTGTTAGTCCCTCAGGCATTTGGTGGGGTGAGATAGTCATCTGACTGGGGTCTGCCTAGAGGCATAATGATTCATTTCTTTATCCATCTTAAATCTAGAGGACAAAAGAGGGTAAACATCTCAGGACCCTGGGTGGGGTCATTGGGTGTTTCTAGGTTAAGAGTCACAAGGATGCAAAGGCAAGGGAGTTTCCCTGGTAATAGTTCGCCTGGGTTTCTGGGGTACAGTGCCCATGTCAAAGGTAGATGAAATATTTATTATTATTTTAGAAATATGGGGAAACTGCAGTTCAGAAATAACTATTTCATATTAAGAACTTTAATTGAAGAGAGTAAGTTCATGTTTCTAGAAGCAGAGAAAAGCTGCAGTAAAGACTAAAGAAAATGGTTGTGACATGGGCACTGTACCCCAGAAACGCAGGCAGACTATTATCAGGGAAATGCCCTACTCCCTTCAATCCTCTTGACTCTGAACCTGGAACCAACCAATAACCCCCCAGGGTCTTGAGATGACTATCTACCTTTGAAGTCCTCTAGACTTAAGATGTTCAAAGAGATGAATCTTTATTCAGGCAGACCCCAGTCAGATGACCACCTCACCCCACCAAATGCCTGAGGGTTCACCCCTCTAAGTCACATCCCCACCAGGGCAGAGCATCTGTTGTAAAAAGTATAAAAGCCCCAGAACTAATGTAGTCGGTTGAACAGCCTTTCCTTTCATGCTGTCCTTCCAAGGAACTGCTCCCCATCTTGCTGTTCCACCTTGCTATCCTCCTGGTCATTCTCAACATTACTTTCAAAATTAATAAATCTCTTTTTTTGTTTTTAAGCTAAGCTTTGGAATCTTGCATTCTTGCAAAAGGTATCCTTTCTGAACACCAGGGGTACCTATCGACCCCCACAACAGTTGTATTACCTTTCCTGCATCCTTGGTTCAGAGAGTCAAAGGAGTCCTTGACACAAGAAAAGGATAAGAATCCCTCACCAAAATTATGCATCATTAAGAATAAGATCTCCTGGAGATCTTTCTGCAATTTCCATGTTACCTACAGGCATAGCCACTGTACCTCCTCTACATATCTAGAAACTCCCAGAGTTACACTGAAACTTGGCTTAAACACTTGTTTCTCTCATTCTTATGCTATTCTCATAAGACAACCAAGAAAGTAACTAGTGGCGATTCATGCAAATTGTTTTGAATCTTTGCATGAAATACAAAACTAGAAAGGCATGAGCTGTCAGCCTCTGCCAACCAAGCTCTTCTTTTTATCCATTACATTGAAAATAAAGCTCTCTGACAGTGCAGAAAATTAAAGCAGCAAAGGGAGGTATGGGGAATTAGTAAAATTCCTAAAAAAAGTTAACATTTGCTGATCAACAAGACCTGCTTCATAGGCATGGTCTGAATAAAAGTCACCCTTGGCTTGCATTATCTTTGATGTCATTGGGAAGACCAGTGGTAGCACAGGAAGGGTCTTAGTATCATTGGAAAGAATAGTTTCATTAAGTCCCTGTTTGATCTATACTTCTGCTAAAGATGGATGCTCATTTCCTTCCTGGTTTAAATTGAGTGGCAAATGTGAGAAAATTGCATCCCCTTTTGAGAATTAAAGGGCAAAAAGCTAAAGATCTAATAATTCATGTGAATGGGGAGTGGGTTAGCAAAGAAAAAGGAAATTGTTTGACAAAAAAAAAATAGGACTTAAGATTTTTAATTCAAAACTTTCCCTTCTAGACATTCTACCAATGTTGTGAAAAAATTATCATAATTAATAAATTTGAGTTTCCTTTCTACTTCTGATCACTTTAGTTTTCTGAAGAAAGCATGTATAATTAGAAAGATGGCCAAAAATGGAATTAACTGAAAGGGGATACTTAAATGGTCCTGAAGATTCCTCAAATTAGATGAATAAGTTACTAGAATCAAGTCATGTTTGCATAAGCAAATTACTGGTAACTCCTTTAAATATCAGCCTCTGCTGAAGACAAGTCCTGAATACTGGTCGCCATTGTTTTTTAATAAATATTAATTTTCTTTCATGAAAAATGCCACATTTAATTACTTTGAAAATATTTCCTTGATAATATAAATGCATTCTATATTTCTATAATGACTTCTTTTTTCTCCATTTCTCTTCCCTGTGATTTAATAACTTATAATTAGAATTTTTAAAGACCTTAAAATGAGAAAAAAACAAACAAACATACTTTTCCATTTAAAAATTGAGGCATCCACAATGATAAGGACTTTTAAGAACCCTGATAAAGTACATTCTTTCTCAAGTTAGACTAATTTTATTAACTGTGCCTTCAAGCCTCTTAGGGAAAAAGTAACTCAGGCAAATATGTCTCAATGATAGGAACCAATTGTCTATAATTTAAGGCTTCACTTCTTGTCCTAAATAAAATTTAACACAGAATCCTAAAATCCTGAGTCATTTTACAATCCCTTTAAAGGTCCTAATTTGGCCCATATTTCATTTAGAAGAATATACAACCTAGTATAAATTCAAATAAAATGTGCACTCACCTAGCCATTTCCCTCAGCAGGAAGTTTCTCTAAGTGGAAAACTTGTTTAATGTGCTGATTTTACAACCAGTATTTACTAACTTTCACAATTGTAAACCTGTTATCTAGAGGTTTTAACATATGGCCTTCTCATCTCAAAGTATATATCACACTACTTCAGAAAATTATTTTATATAGATTCACTATATATGCAACAAATATTAAGTAAAAAATGAAGTTGAATTTTCTGAATTTTAAGCAAGATTTTTTTCAAGTCATATGTAAAAGGGACATGTTATTTCTTAAAAATTTCATTTTACATGTTCTTTGTTAAATGAAAATATGGGTTTTTAAAAAATATATGTGTATATATATATATACTCATAAGACAGTGTGACATAGTGGATAAAGGACTAGGCTTAATCTCAAGATACCGTGGATTTGAATACTGTCTTGGACACTTAATAGCTTATAATCATGTACAATTTTCTAAATTCAAAGGTGTCAATCTCAAATAGAAATAGGGTCACTAATCCATACATAAGGGTCTATAGTCTATATATCAACTTGCTTTTAAGAGATGTCATCTGTATTTTATTTTTTTCTTATTTCCCAATTATGTTTTAATTACACTTGAATTTAGGAATATCATGTGTTTAAGACTTTTCATTTGGCATCTCTGATTCTATTTCCTCATCTATGAAAAGAGAGAGTTAGAATAGATGATCTCTAAGTTCATTTCCAACTCTAAACTGATCATCCTGTGATCATGTGGAATAATACATGAAGACTTTGAGGTAGCAGTAGGGATCAGGGCATCATGTGACCTTGGTTAACATAATGTGAAAATCATAAGATCTTGAGTTCTCATCTCCTCTAGAATTCCCATTAAGGATAATAGATGACAGGTCCTCAAAACTTACTCATAGAACTTTATTTTATGCCTTTTTGCTTAACTCCAAACCTAGGGACATCTTGGGAACTTTGGGCAAAAAAAGGATCACTACATTTATTATTAGAATTGGAAGAATAACAATGAACTTTAGATGAAGTTTCCATCTTAAGTAAAATCAATGCAATCTCTTCCCAGAAGCTCAAAATAAGAATAGTTCCCAAGGTGAATACATGGTTACTCTGTAAGTTGACACACAGCATACTTTCTTTAAGTGTAAGAGTTGGTGGATGAGTTATAAGCAGATAAGTCTTTAAGATAACAGCCCTCCTCCCTACTCCAAAATTTCCCAAAAATTTTATTCAGGAAAAGAATCTATCAACAGAATGAAATATATACAAGAAATGAAATCACCACAACAATGTGCTATAACTACATGAATATGATGCATAACTCCTTTCCCTTCCTTCAGTTAACTAACCTGAAGCTTCTTCATTGGACTTTCCCTTAGTGGTATCACTATTCTCCTAGACTTTTAGGATATATGCTATCACAAAACAAATACATAATATAATAGGACAAAATTTCAGGCCTACTGACATCAAAAACATCATCAAATCTACTTTAGCAAGGCATTCTCATTATCACAATCTTAACCCTTACAGGAAAGAAATATGGAAATCTCATCATATTGGGATAGTACTTAGTGCTACCATCAGAAACCATACAATCCTGGAAAAATTTTGTAACTATAAGATTTTTTCTTACCTCTAATCAAAATAGGAAATTGGCACAGATATCCACAGCTGAGATTTTTCTCAAGAAAGTCATACTAGATTGCTGAGGTTCATCTGGTGAATCCTCATGGTATATAAGAGAATTGGACTAGTTAGACTGAGTAGCCTTAGTTGTTACTGAGTCCTTTTTCCTTTTAACAACACTGCGAAAACCCACAGATCCAGCAAATAATCAGAGGAACAAGATTATGGCCAATTACAGGGGACAAAAAATTATGAGTAACAACAGATAAAGAAAAAAGAAATTACAATCGAAAGCCTCTATTCAGGTAATGAACAAAGAGCAAATGGAACAGAGGAGGACCAAGGAATACCAAACAAAAATGCAGAAACTCCATTGGAAGAATTCAAAACACAATTCAAAACAAAACTAAACAAGAGAGGCTAAAGACAATTGGGAAAAGAACTTAAATATCAAAAAAAGTCATCTGGAAAAAGAGGCACATGAACTAAAACAGGAAAATAGTGTCTTGAAAACCAGATTTGACCAGCTTGAAAATGCGACAAATAAAGTGATAGATGACTTACAAAGAATAACAAACCAAAAGGAGGATGACCAAAAAACCAAGGATGAAATTCAGTCTTTAAAAATTAAAATCCAACAATTAGAAGCAAATGACTTCACAAGGCAGCAGGAGTCTATAAAATAAAATCAAAGGAATGAAAAAAAATTGACGACAATATGAAACACCTCATTGATGAAATTATAGACCTTGAAAAAGGTGCAGGAGAGACATTTTAAGAATTTTTGGATTACCAGAAGATCATGGCAAAAGAAAAAGCCTGGACCTTGTTCTACAGGAAATTATCCAAGGAAACTCCGACAACATTCTTGAACAAGAGGGAAAAGTGGAGATTGAAAGTATCCTCAGATTACCTCCTGCATTTAATCCCCACTTGACAACATCTAAGAATGTTACAGCCAAATTCAAGAACTATCAGATCAAGGAAAAGATACTACAAGCTGCTATGAAGAAATCATTCAGATATCATGGAACCACAGTTAGGATAACACAGGACCTGGATGCATCTACATTGAAGGACCAGAAGGCATGGAATATGATATTCCAGAAAGCAAGGGAATTGGGTCTAGTTATAGAATCAACTACTCAGCAAAATTGACTATATTCTTGCAGGTGAAAATATGGTCATTTAATAAAATAGAAGATTTTCAAGCATTCATAAGGAAAAGACCTGACTTAAACAGAAAAGTTGATGCCTAAACATAGAACTAAAAAGAATCACCAAAAGGTAATTAAGAAAGGGAGAAAACAAACAAACAAAAATAAACAAACTACTTTTCTAAGGTACTCAATAAGTTCAAATGATTTGTATTCCTATAAGAAAAGATGATATTGGTAACTCTTAAAATTTGTTATTATCATCAGGATAACTAGAAGAAGTATACTTAAAGAGAACAGTGACAAACTATATAGGTTGAAATGTCAAAATATACATACATACATACATACATACATACATACACACATACACACACACACACACACACACACACACATATATATATATATATATAAACTGGCAATAAAAAAGAGCAATACTAAGAGAAAAGGGAAAAGAAATAAAATGGGGTAATTTTATATTTTGTAAAGAAGCACATGGGGGATAAAGGGAAGAAGACCAATACAATGGAACGGTGAAAGAGAGACAGTCTCCAAGAAATTTTTAATCATTACAGTGGGAAGGGTCAGAAAAGTTTAAATGGAAAGAAAACCTCCAACTCCAAATTCAATCAACATCATCACCACCATTACCATCAACATCAACATAATAATCATCATCATCATCATCAATAGTAACAATATCAACCTCAACATCATCATCAACAACAACATTAACATCAATGCCAACATCTAACTAGCAATCTTTTTTCTGGCCCAGGAAAGATTATTTCTGAGTAGCCTAACCTAATAACATACTGTGAATCTTAAAACCTACTCAGACTGTACTTTAGAAGATTCGGTTAAGCTATTCCCCTATTGCAACAATGGAGATACTTGAAAATTACTCCACCCTAATCAGACAGTGCCTTAGGGGAAGATAAAGTTGTATACTCCTGATTGAACAATGAAAGTCCCCAATTCATACCTTATAGTAAAACTAGAACCTTAAACTACATCTATTTTTAGATCTAATACAAAAAGGTGTTAATTAAGTACCTGTAAAGGTTAAATTAGTACCTAAAAAGGTCAAGTAACTTACAAAATGCAACCTTAACAAAGAGGTGTGAAGTACTCAGAAGATTTAATCTAACCAGAGAAGGTGAAAACCAAAGAAGGTAAAAACTAAGAATGGGCAGTCCTGGAAAAAAGTGTCTACTGTGATTGGTAGATGTGAAAATTTAGGGGAGGTGACATAAGAGAAAAATCTCTTTAAAAGGAGGCTAAGGAACAGTCCAAGGCTCACTGAATTCAGTTTGGAGAAATTGAGTGGAGTTCAGATTGGGCTCAGCCTGGAGTTCAGAACTGGATCTTCCTAACTCAGCTTGGAGATGGTCTTGTGGTGAGTGATAAAGACTTACTCGCTCTCCCTTAGGCTCATGGCCTAGGCCCTCTTACTATTTCTTGGCTCAGCCTGAACCAGAGCAGTTATAAATTAAATTTCTCTCTCTCTCTCCTTCCCTTAATTCCTTCTCTCTTTATTAATTAAAATCTCCAGCATTTACAATACTATGCAGAGTACTAAATAATAACCAAAAGACTGAAACTCTAGACTGGAGCTCACTATGTGTCTTATAGTGGTAAAAGGAAATCCTTGTTTCTCCTAGATTCGGTTTCCTCATTTATGTATGAGTGAAGTTTACCTGGACTCTGCATTAAGTTAATCAATTAAATCAAAGAATAAACCATGTGTAAACAAGAAAAAAAAAGAAGACATAGGTAGAAAATTAGTACCTTGAGTGTTTTTGGAGGCAATGAAAGTCCAGACAAGATGAAAACACCGAACTACACATGAATCTGGTAAGAATCCTGGTTGAAGGGCACTGCAACTGATAGAACTCTTGAGATTGGTAAACTACCACCAAAGCATCAGAATAAAGTGGTGGAAGAGCAAGAGAGCTTGGAGGTACAAAAGAGTAATGATAGCTAGGGTTATGAGGTGGAGGAGAAAGGCTCTTTTTTTGGAAATCTCCATTATTGTCTAGGAGCTCAAGTCCTATCTATATTTTTGTTGTGGAAATAAAACCTTTTCTATTTCATGAAAACAACAACAATAAACAAACAACACTGACCCCACTTAAAGTTCACGACATGAGACAATGCTGTTCAGCAGAGATTAGGTTAGTATTACCTACTATATAACTGCCCAATCATTCAGTTAATTGAAACTTCATCATGATTTCAGACTCTGGTGTTGACACACAACAAAAAAAATTTAGTTAGTAGACAACTTCTATCTATTCTACTTCCATATTTATTTTTATATTTATCACTCCCCCTCCTTTCCTTACTGTCACAAACCTAGTTCAATTAAATTCTTTGTTACCCCCAGACCATTGGTATAGTAAATCTTATAGCCATCACAACATTGGGGCATTTTTAGTCATTGTAAATGTGGAAAAACAATAGGGGCTCTCATATTTCAAGTAAAAGTTAATTTTATAGAATTAGGCAATTTACTTTTCCTTAGTTTCTTCACCTATCAGAATTAAGTCAAGGAAAGAACACTGAGTTAAGAAATTTAGGATTCTTTCCAAAATTCTGTCAGTTACCAGCTCTAAGCTATGATAAATCAGTTTGATCTGATCCCTTTCTTCACCTACAAATGAAGATAATCATTAATTATATCACATTATTTGGGAAATGATTTGTAAACCATAATATAATATTAAAATTATGAACTATTATTACTCTAGCATTTGGGGCATCACACACATAGGGCTCATAGAAAAAGTACCTCAATTTCCAGGTCTCATAGATTTTATCCAGTCAAAGACATAGTTTATCAACACTCATCCAAATGTTTCCAGAAAAGAGAGAGATTTTGATTCAGGAAAGACTGGTTTAGCATCTAATATATTTTTGTGGTCAAGTGTGATCAAATCTGCTTCAGTCTTCTTATCTTTAAAATGGAAGTAATATTTGTAGTATTCTTTACACAATAGCTAGGAGGATCAAAATGAGATGGATAATAGCCAAAAAAGCACTTTATATAACTTATAGTCATATGTGGAAAATGATTGTTTGCTTTCATTTGTATTTGAAGAGTACCAAAACAAAATCATTGGTAATGTCTTTTGAATTCCACATAAATTGGATTTGAGTGAGGCAGAGTTGAACCAAGTTGATAGCTTTGCCCTTTTAGAATCATACAAGTCTAATAAGGAGATAAAAGTCAAGAGGAATGGTGATGGCTTGGAATGTAGTAGATGACTGGCTCCAATGTCTAACCAAGCACTCAGCATTCCACAGTATCTGCTTCTGCCACCTTCAAGGCTGTAGGAACAAATTATTCTGATCAGCTCCTTCTGTCAGAGGAAGTCTTCAAATATCTGGTTTAATGTGACTGCCAAGATAGTTTATCAGGATATGGCTGCTACACATTCTATCTCTTCTTGTAGCCATAAGTAAGAGCTTGGTGAACACCAAAGGTGGAAAGGATTCACTCAATAAGCTCTCACACCAGAGATACTAGTCTTCCTTGAATACTCAATATGTCAATGATAATATGTTTTTATATAAACATATACATATATTTTATGCATAGATACATGTATCTATGTACACATAGCTACATGTATGTATATACTCTAGGTAAGTTATCATCAATATCATATTCATTGTTATTCCTCTTGCTAAATTGTAAATTCCTTAGAGTACAGATCTTGTCATTCATTATTTTGTGAGAGGCAGCTCAGTATTATATTGGCTAGTTAGACTTGGAATCAGGAAAAGCTGGGTTCAAATCCATTCCCTGACAAAATATCCAGATAAAATTCATTTAAGTTCTCTCAACCAATTTCTTCACTTGAAAATGAATAATAAATGTTGCATTTATCTCACAGGCTTGCTGTGATGCTCAAATGTATTAAAGAACTATACAAAATTTAAAATATCATATCATTAGTTATTATTGTATGCAGGAATAGTTAAGAACTACTTTGCAAAGAATGGCAGCTCAGTAAATCCTGATGCATGAACCAATGACTTAATGAAGGCAATGTGATATAAGGTAGAGAGTATAGGAGAGGAGCCTGGGGCTGTTTCAGTTCTTCAATTTCCTACCAATTGAACTTCAGTAGAAGGAAGCTGGTGGGCTAAATGAACTTTAAGATCAGATCTCTAGCTCTAAATACCATTTTCCTAGTGAGTAAAAGAGTAGAATAACTTCATGTCATCAAAAGACTGGATACTTCATGCAGATTCTTCAACTGAGAACTTTGAAACATCAGGAAATGCACCCAGTGGGGCCTTTTGGAATTCTGGACTCCTGTGATTTGCCTATGGCACAGGACCTAGTCATGCTGATTTTCTTTTTAGTCCAACTTTTCGCTACATTATGGCCAAAGACTTTGCAACTGAAGGAGATGGTGTTATTCTTCTGAATAACCCAGTATATCAGTTGTGCTAGGTTTCTGATGGGAGACTCAAACAAATAGAATACTGACACCCCTTAACAGTCCTTGAGAACAAGGCTTAAAATGATTTTTTTTAAATGACAACATCACACGAAGATGCTCAAACACATACTGTGGCATATCCATATAAAACACATGCAAAAAAATTATCTTCCTCTTCCAAATAGTCAATTGCAAAAGAAAAAAAGAAGCCAGTTATGTGAGAGTAACACAAATTCTTTTTACATTCAAAAAGCTATTCCCCAAAAGGCTCCAAGAGATCAATCCAACAAGGTGAAGAGAATAAACTGTGAAATAAGGCAATTTAGTACACTAGATAAACTACTTTTATAAAATGGATGATGTAGAAGTTTCTATTATTGTTTTAAACCTATACTATTAAATGGAGAGTTAAGAAACAGCCTAGTGATTCCCTTCCCCACACATACTTTATATCTATATCTATATATTTTAAAGGGCAATTTAATGTTGAAACTGTATGCCAACATATTCTGTGAAGAGTATACATATACATATGAATTGACTTTATGTAGTAGTAAATTGTACACTTTTTCTTTGATAGCTAATGCTTCATTACTTTGTTTGGCCTCAGTCGACTTGGTTATTTTCTGGCATGTGGTTTTTATATAAATCAGAAAGTCTATATAACTGACATTCTCATATCAGTAAAAAGTGAATGGAAGTCTATCATTCCTAAAACCACACTTAAAAGAAAATATTAGATCACCTTGGCATTTTTGTAAAAAATTATAGATAATCTCATATTCTAATATATGATTTTCATAATTAAAGTTGATTCATTTTTTATGAAATATCAGTTTAAAAATAGGAAAATACTGTCCCATTTTAATCTATATACTTCCTTTAGTGGCCACAGTGATTTCTTCCTCTATTAAATTTTTATTTGACTAATTATCTAGATTCACTAAGCAGTTAGCATATGAGCCTGGTCCTAGTCCATTTTTTTCCAATAAAATGAAGGATCTAGATTTTGGAAAAGGATTTGGAACTATGTCCCCAAACTTATTGTACTATGTATGGATTTTGACAGAACAATACAATTGCTAGTAATATAACCTAAAAGTATCAAAGAAAGAGAAGGACCTATATGTACAAAAGTATTAAGAGTAGCTTTTCAAATTAGACAAGAATTAGAAACTAAGAGTGTGGAGGTTCACATATTGGAGAAGGATTAAACAAATTTTCTATATGAATATAATGGTATATTATTGAGTCATAACATGCAAAACTGAAAATTTTTTAGATGAAACTGAAAATCTCTATGAACAAATGCAAAGTGGAATAAGAAGAATTAGGATAACAGTTCATAGAATAACATCATAGAGTGTGGGGGGGAAATCTTTGGAAGACTTAAAAACTCTGTTTAGTATAGTTACAAACCTTTAGAACAGAGAACTAAAGATTAATCACACTACCTCTTATCAGAGAGGTGATAGACTTAACATTCAGAATGATTTATAAATTTTAAGTGAAAGAATAAATGAATGAATGAATGAATAAATTAATATTAAACGACTAAATTAACTAGTGAGCAAATAACTAATGAAATGACTATTCTAGATAAATTCTAAAAATCTAAACTCTAAACAATAAGATTCTAAATTCTTTATGTTAATTTATATAACAATTAAATATTCTTAATATGATTGGCAGCCATTTGATCATAGCATTTCTTGCATTGATCTCTGGTAAATATGCACACAGTAATGCTTTCTTCTCCATGGTAAGGAAAAGAATTATGGTGGAAAAGGCAGTGGCCTTGAAAATCAAAATGCATACCACTGAAAACAAGTTCTGTTCCCTAGTAGTTTTGTGACTTTGAGAAATTCACTTCATATCTACAAAGCTCTTTTCTAAACTGCCAAATATGAATAATGCTACTTGCACTGTATGCCACATTTCTCTTCCCTTTCATGTCTAAGCTTCCTTTCTGTCTTTTAACTCTCTTTAGTCTGCTTATTACCTCATCATTCAAGTAAGGCCAGATCAACATGCATTTATTAAGCACTAGTTACCGGCCGACACTGTGATAAGTATGCTAGAGCTCTTTCTTGAGTTCTGCTCAACAAATCACTCATGGGTCAATGAAACCAGGATGGAAAAAAATGATTCTGGGATTACAGGAGGGTCGAACCACTAGACTGACAGATCAGACACACAGACATCCTCTTGCTGGGCAGTGACAAAGTTTAATGATTTGGGGTACATACTTTATAGGGGAAATGACATAGGCTAAGGAAGTAGGTAAGCCTTTTGCAGGGACGGTGTTTAGTAAAGATTTACAATATGGAGACAATGGATTCAGATTACCTCAGAGTTTTCTACAGGATAATAAATTATCGATAATATGTCAACCCAACATGTCAATATATATGACCCAGTTTTGCATAGAATACTGTATGTTCTTTTGACAGAACTCCTGCACCAGTAATTTTCTTAGCAGGACATACAGTATTTGTGAAGGGGTTGGATTAAGTTCTCATGCTGCAGGAGTGTCTGGCTCTAGCTAGCTGAAGGCTCTGATTTTATTGGGGTCTACTCTCACTACTGGGGGCTATAGATCTTCTCTCCAACATTATCAATGAACTTGACATAACAGTAACAAAATTCATTTGAAGAAACAAAAGGCCAAAAATAGTAAGAGGATTAATGGGAAAAGTGGAAAGGAAAGAGACCTACTTGTACCTGACCTCTAAAAATATTATAAAACCTTAATTATTAAGAAGAATTGGATACTGGGTAAGAAATAGAGAGGTTGGTCAGTGGAACAAATTAGGTTTATAATTTTTAAGAACTACATTACCATAGTAACAAGGTTAGATAAACCTGAAGATATCAGCTACTGGGGATGGAGAACCTTACAATTCAACAAATAATTTTTTAAAAATTTGAAAGTAACCATTTAGAGAACAAGGACAGGTAGTATCCTCTTGCACATCTTGGCTGTTAGGACTGTGACCCCTGTGATCTGTAAAATCCGGGTAAAATTTTTGGACCTTTGTAGCAGAAAAGAAGTCTGAATTTTTTCCCCCTTTTCCAAAATGCTTTTAGTACCTTATTGTAAATGTGGGTTAAGTATGCGTTTCTGAATTTCTAAACTTTTTGTGTGTTGTTTGCTGGCATTCATACATCATCTGTCAGTTCCATAAAATCCCTCCAAAATTACCATTTAATTTTTATGCTGACCCAGGATATATCAAAATCATGATGGGGAAGTCATGATCTGGAAAAGATACCTATGCAGAACTTCTCATCTCATATACCAAGACAAAGCCTAAATGGGCATGTGACTTTTAGACATAAAAGATAGCATCAGAAACAAATTAGAGGGATATGAAATTGCATTCCAGATCTATTAATGGCAAGAAAGCAATAAAGAGGTTTGCAGCCGTAAAATGGACAATTCTGATTATGGTTTTTTTTTTAACCCTTACTTTTCGTCTTGGAATCAATCATGTGTATTGATTCCAAGGTAGAAGTGTAGTAAGGACTAGGCAATGGGAGTTAAGTGACTTGCCCAAGGTCACACAGCTGGGAAGTGTCTGAGACCAGATTGAACCTAGGATCTCTTGTCTTTAGGTCTGACTCTCAATCCACTGAGCAACCCAGCTGCCCCCTATGTAATATTTTTTAAAAGACACCATCAAAACAATTGCAGTTAAAGTTATAAGAGAAGAAGGAAACTGAAGGAAGAATTGTGCAGCAAGTTTTTCTGATTAATAAAAGTCTTATTTCTAAGATATTTAGGTAAACACATGAAATTTATAAGATTAAATAATTCCCCAATTCATAAATTATTGAAGAAGGTGAATAAGCAAAATTTTAAGCAAGAAATCCAAGCTATCAATTGCCAATTAAAAAAAATGCTCTAAATCACTAAAAGGGAAGTATAAACTAAATCAGTTCTGAAATATCATATCATAAACATCAGGTTAGTAAAGTTGACCAAAAAAGGAAAACAAGAAAAACTTGAGGGACTGTAGGGAAAACAGGCACATTAATGTGCTATTGGTAGAGCTGGTCTAGACATTCTGGAAAACAAATTGGAAATATGCCTAAAAGGCTATTAAACTGTGCATATAATTTGACCTGGCATTACTGCTATTAGGTCTATGCCCCAACAAAATTAAAAATAGATGGAAAAGACCTATATGTAGAAGATAATTTTAGCGGTTATTTTCATGCTGTCAAGGAACTGGAAACTTTCCTATCAATTGGGAAATAGTTGAATAAGTTATGGTATATGAATGTGATGGAATTCTTTGTATTGCAAAAATTTATGAAAGGATGGTTTCAGATAAGCTGGGGAAACTTGTATGAACTGATGCAAAATGAAATGAATAGAAGCAGAAGAAAAACATGCAGTAATATATTATAAAAATAAGTAACTAAAAATCATGAACTCTGACAAACACAATGACTAACCACGATCTCAGAAGATTCATGATGAAACTTGTTATCCACTTCAGATAGATAAATGATGGACTCCAAGGGGAGGAGGAAGTATATTTTCTTTTTTCTTTGGGGGGACAAAGAAGGATCCACTGCTAAAATAGTAAATTTTCTTTCGGTTGACTTTATATTGTAAACCTCAAATTTCCTTAGACTTATAAATGTTGGAAATTTCACCATTGGAATATTTCATACTTGGAAAATTTCTTACTCATAGTCTATTGGAATGGGAACCCCATAGGCATGGGAGGTTCCTTCTCTTCCCTTCTTAAGATTACTTTAGGACAGAAACCTTTTGCTGAACAATGGAAAGGACTTTGACCTATGCTTAAGCATAGAACAGGAATTTCTTTGAGTCTTGATTGATTTTAGAATTGATACAATGGAGATACTCCACCCTATTCAGTCCTAATAGGATTGAGTAAGGGCTGCAGCCTAGATCAAAATTTAATTATTTCTAAATCTCTACCATACTCAAGTTAACAGGATTTAGAAAGGGCTGTAGCAAAGGAGTAAAGATTTAATCATTTGAAAAATATGACCTTCAACAGACATGTGCAAAAGCCAGAAACCTCTGGGCAGTCCTGGGTTAAGCGAGAGCCTCCATTGACAGGGAAATTGATGAAGAGTGATTGGTAGATGTGAGGACTGAGGGGAGGCAACTTGGATGGTGTCCTTAAAGATAGGAGGGTCTGGAGACTGGAGGGGGTTGAGGTTTTGGTCGGTGTGGTTCCTGGGCTCTGAGAAGGCTTGCTCTGAAGGAAGCTGAAGGTGGGGGCCCCTGAGACTGTTTCTCCATTTTGGACACGTGAGTAATAGGGACTGGTCTCTTTTCTTTGCTCCAGCTATCTAAGGGCTTGGGCCTTTTGGCCCAGCCTAAACAGAAGGGGTATTTAAGCCCTATTCCCTTCTCTCCCCTTTTCTCTCTCTCTATCTCTAATTCCTTTCTTACTCCTATTGTAATTAAACTCCAAAAAAAGGCTGACGGCTGACTTGAGTTTTTCATTTAGGAATTACATAGCTGATTCCTTGGTGACCTTAAATTAATATATATCAGTCTTTTAAAGTGATTCCCTTGTAACAATATGTGGTACCAAGTTTTGTTTTTCTTTCCTGCTCAATTAGCAGGGGAAGGAAAAGTGGGAAAGAGAGACTTCAAAACTTAAAATAAAATTGAATTGTTAAAAAATTATCAATGATTTCTTAAGAGCCAAATCTATGCTTTTTTCTCAATCCCCACCCTTCTTGACCTCTGTAATTTTTGATGTGGCTGGCCACCCTCTTCTTCTTGATACTATCTTATTTAGATTTTCTTGACCATAATGTCTCCTGATTCTCCCCCTAGTTAACTGACCTTTTCTTTTCAGTCTTCTCAGCTGTCTTTAGACAATCTATGTCTGTAATTTTGAGTGTCCTCCCAAAGCTCTGCCCTGGGCCCTCTTTTCTTCTACCTCTATGCTAGTTTATCTGGTAATCCAAGAGACTCACTTATCACATCTATGCAGATGATTCTTAGATTTATTTATCTTTCTCTAATCTCTTTCATGATGCAGAGTTTTCGGATCTTTACCTCCTTACTGAGCTGAATGAAAGAAAAAATTTCTTAGGAAACAAAAGTTCAAGCTTCTGAGAATTTCAATTTATTAAGCAATGAATGCCAATTGCCTAATAAATCAGGATCAAACCCATTACTCAGATAAGGGCTGGATTTCAAATATAGGAAGAGGCAGACTTTTATACATTAAATGCAATTAACCAAACAAGACAAATTAATTAAAAGGGAGAAATACAGTAATGGGAAATCTGATTTCTAGTAGGAGTAAAGATTAGGAGCTTTCCAAGTTAAGGGGGCGGGGGCAGTGAACAGGTATAATTACCTAAATTCAGAAAAAGAATTATCCTACATTCTTCAAATAACTGTAAACAATCAAAGGAATGTGGAAACAGTAACTGATTTATCAGTATGGACCAATTTTCAGATATGACATGAAGGTGGTTTGAGATACACAACTGTGAGAAATCTCCTTATGTGAGTCTTTGGATCCCTCTGAATTTCTGGTCCATGTAACCTAGATCTTTAGTTAAGCATCTCTAAAGCAGTAAGTAGAAGTGGTTTATAATGCAATGAGATTTTGTCCCAATCCCCATAATTAAAGTTTTCTTATAAGACTATACCTATAATTTATTTTTTTAAACTTTTATTTAAAATATTTTTCCATGGTTACATGATTCGTGATTCCACTCCTCTCTCCTACCCCCTCCCAAAGCCAACAAGTAGTTTCACTGGGTTATACATGTATCATTGTTCAAAATCTATTCCCATGTTATTCATATTTGCAATCCTTTAACATCAAAACCTTAATCAGATCCCTATCACACTATGTGATCTATCATAGGTTTCCTTCTGGGTTTCTGTTCCCACAGTTCTTTCTCTAGGTGGATAGTATTCTTTCTCACAAGTTCCTCTGGATTGTTCTGGGTCATTGCATTGCTACTGGCAGGAAAGTCCTTTAAGTTCCATTGTACCACAAGAATTCAGTCTCTATATACAATGTTTCTGTTTTGCTCCTTTCACTCTGCATCAAATCCTAGAGATCATTCCAGTTCACATGGAATTCCTCCATTTCTTTATTCCTTTCAGTGCAATAATATTCCATCACCAACATATACCACAATTTATTCAGTCATTCCCCAATCTATGGACACCAACTAATTTTCCAATTTTTTGCCACCACAAAGAGCATGGTTATAAATATTTTTCTACAAGTCTTTTTCCCTATTATCTCTTTGAGGTACAAATTCAGCAGTGGTATGGCTGGGTCAAAGGGTAGGTCATTCATTTAAAGCCCTTTGCACACAGTTCCAAATTGCCCTCCAGAATGGTTGGACCAATCCATCAGCATTGTATTAATGTCCCAATTTTGCCACATCTCCTCCAACATTTATCACTTTTCTTTGCTATCATATTGGCTAACCTGTTAGGTGTGAGGTGTTACCTCAGAGTTGTTTTAATATACATTTCTCTAATCAGGAGAGATTTAGAATACTTTTGCATGTGCTTATTGATAGTTTTGATTTCATCATGAGAAAACTGCCTATTCATGTCCCTTGATCATTATTGTCAACTGGGGAATGGCTTGATTTTTTTGTAGACTTGACTTAGTTCCTTATATATTTGGGAAATTAAACCTTTGTCAGAGAGCTTTGTTATACAAATTTTCTCCCAGTGTGTTGCTTTCCTTCTAATATTGGTTTCATTAGTTTTGTTTGTATGAAACCTTTTAAATTTGATTATATCAAAGTCATTCGTTTTACATTTTGCAATGTTCTTTATCTCTTGCTTGATCTTAAATTCCTTCCTTTCCCCAGAGATCTGACATTATACCTATAATTTAATTGAAAGGGACCTAAGCTATTGCCACAATTGAGTCACTAGATAATATGGTTCACTCAGTTCCCACAATTAACCACTTGCTGTCCTAATCTCTTCAATTCTATCACTGTTAAACACTTCAAAGTGGAAGTTCCATAGACATATTAAAGTCAATATGTCCAAAACTAAACTAATTACTTTTTCACCCAAACCATTCTCTCTTCTTCTTCCTGGTTGCTGCCATCTTTCTAATAGCCCAGAAATACAAAGAAGGTGTCATCCTTGTCTCTTTTTCTCTCCTTCTCTTCTCATACCCAATCTATTGCCAAGTGCAGTTGGTTCTAATTTTGTGACATTTCTAATATAAAACTTCCTTCTTTTTTTCTGGCACTGCCAGCACTCTAGTGTAAGCCTTCATCTTCTCATGCCTGCACTATTTCAATAACCTAGAGGTCAACCTCCATGTCTCATCTCTTCCATTCTGGTTCATCCTCCACCAAGTTATCAGAGTAATCATGTCCTAAAGCACAAATTTAACCATGTTAGTCTTCTATTTACTAAATCCCAGTTGTTCTCTGATACCTCCAGTATTATATATGAAAGTCCTCTGTTTTGCTTTAAAACCTTTCATAATTTGTTTTCGTCCTACCTTTCTAGTCTTATACCTCACTCCCCTCCTCATACTCTGTGATCCAATGCTTCAGGCCTCATTGCTCTTACCAACAAATGACAATCCATCTCCAAACTTCATATTCACCATCTTTTTCCATTTCCTAAAATTTTCTTCCTCCTTGTGTCCTCCTGCTGACTTCCTTTGAGTCTCATCTCTCAACATGGAATCTAGAAACCCCAAACTTGTAGCCTAGTAAGATCTGATGAACTCTAAGTTTTAGGACTAGATTCTAAGTTGGAGACCCCAAAGCTTGTACTTATTCCCTGTTTCTGTGAGAATCCACCCTGAAGGGGATCTCAGGCTAGCAGTTTCAGACTGAATAATGGACCCAAGGTAAAGATCCTATATTTAGTACATGTTAAGTACCCTTTTTGGCTTAGATAGTCTCCCCTATTTAATTGGAGACCCTTTCCCAGGAAGACCCACACCTGGGCAGGGACCACCCATTTAGTATTCATTGTAAGTAGCCCTTTCCCTTACACCCTAGTCTCTAGCTCTTATTCCTTTCCCAAGCTTAATTGTATCCTGTCAGTATATCTTGAACATTCCCACTTTCTTTGTAGCTATATTGATGTCGATCATCTTTCCCTGCCCCTAGATCTCCCCAAATTCTTTTGTTCCTTGGAGTTGTCATCTAGTGAGGTGTCACTCCCAGGGATAATGTCCCCAGAGTCCAGGGTGTAAACCCTGTAAAAGTTGTGGCACCAGACTCTGAGTAAAGGGCCAAATATTGGACTTATCCCTATCCTGATTAAAAAGTGCCTTTTCTGACTATTTTGGTAGTTCTCTGTTATTTCCAAGTTAATGCATCTAAAATCTGATGTTCCACAAAGATATATTCCCCAGTTCTCTTTCTTAGAGCCTTACTTCTGAGGTTTATAAGTGCTATTTGTACATAGTTGTTTCTGTATTGTTTTTTCCAATTAGAAAGGGTACTCATTAAGGGAATGAACCATTTTTTGCCTTGCTATACTTAGAATATAGCAAAATGCCTAGCATGTAGTAAGAAATAAATAAATGATTTTTGAATGAAATGCATTACTCTTATAGGAAACTTCTAATTTACTTATTTGTGTTTTCTATCTCACTTTGAAGTGATTTTTCATTTACTTATTTTTCTTTATGTTGCTTCTTCCTGCTTCCTTTTCCCCCTAATATGTGCAATCTAAGTTCTTTCAGTGAAAATATTTTCTTTTGTTTTTGTATGGAAAATGATTAGCATAGTGTAGGTGCTTAATAAATGTTTATTGAATTGAATTGGTTTGAATCAGACATCTGTTCAAGAAACTACAGGTGCTTAGGTAATTATACATTGAAAATGAAAATTAGATTAATGTGATAATAAATTGCTATTGTTGACTTAGAAAAACACAGAACTGTTAAATAGTCAGAAAATCACTCTTTAATCAAGGAAAAGGGGTTCAGTGTGATAATAGGCTTCTACACAGAGCTGCACACCACAGGCCTATGCAGAGTCTGAGGATTAAATTCTGGTTGCTCTGGACACTCACCCCTGGGAAAGCCAACCACACTAGGATGGACAATTCCAAGGAGCCATTAAAGTGGACAAGCTTAAATACCTTTCTTGGGGTACAGGAAGACTAAGGATGAGAGGGATGTTTGATTGAATTTACAATGGTAACAAAGGAAAATGAGGAGTCCCTGACAGGAATAACAGTGAGAGGCTGATGCTTTACAATGGACACAAAAGGGAAAGGCTGGTAGTGTTGGGCTACCTAGGTAAAGGCCTTTTTCCTAAGGGGAGAGACCATTGGTACACAAGAGATACTTAACATCTGATGGGATTAGCTATTCACACTCAAACTACCTAGAGGTCTATTGTTAGCCTGAGACCAGTGAAGTAGGACTTTTCCTCAGGGAGGAATTCTCATCTGAGGAAGTCAAATCTGTTGCTTTCACCTTTAAGCTAAGTAAACTGGGGATCATTAACTTTTTCCAGGACACAAGTTTTGGAGTTCCTAGATTCCATGTTGATAGAATCTAGTTGTATAATTGTTAGTTGATCATGCTAATAAAAAAGTTTAATTTTTTGTTTGTTATTTTTAATGAGAAATAAAATATATACATTTCTTTTTCAAAACAGATCTGAATGGATCAGTACGGTTTTTTTACTTAAGAACATTGTTTAATATGCTCTTCCAATCAACTTCTGAACAAGTATTAAGCTAAATAAAAGATGAGAATAGTAATATGCAAGATGTTTGGTGGGATAACATTTACTGATTGGAAGGAGATCATTGAGGGATTTTCTGTAGATGCTTGAGTATGTTACAGGTGTTTCTCCTTTTCCTTTTGCTAGGAGGAGAAGAATAAATGATAAATGGGCATTTAAAAAACCAAGTCACAGATCAGAGAAAGCTAAGGATTGCCTTGGAGAGACATTATAGGTCATACATTTAAGAGCTACTTGGGAGTTCTAAAGATGCAAATTAATACTATCTGTCAGATAAGAAAGGTCCTGTCTGTACAGCAATTAGAGCAAATAGAACCATGAGGGCTTTTGGGGTTATTTCCAGCTTTGAAATCACTAGAGCAAATAGGAGCTGAATAGACACAAACACTAGGCCCAGGGAACTTTTTAGAACTTAAATGTTCCTAAAAGAAAGTAATCTAAAAGATAGTTTAATTTAAATAGTGACTATATTTGTTTTGCTTTAAATCTTGTTCCATAGTTTACCTTAAAATATACAGAGGTTAATATTTATTAAATAATAATTATTGTCTTATTTTAATAGAAGAAAATCTATCTGGTGTACCTAAATACCAAGGTGCAATTATTTAAATGACCATAGAATTTTAAGGAAGAAGAAGCTAATGAGATGTTTTATTTTAACAAATGAGGAAACTGAGTCACAAAGAAATTAAATGACTTTCCTAAAAGCATATAGATATAGTAAGCAGCAACATCAGTAAATTACCTGTCATCTGAATTTAGATATACTATATTGAAAGGATTCAATGTGATCAAGTATTTGAAAGTCCTCTATAAAACACTAAAGACTTTTCCTCTCCATCTTCCTCCTCTTCTTCTTTCTGCTACTTCTTGCTCATCCTTCTTCTACCTTCCCCATTCTCTTCCTTTTCATTTTCTTCCTGGTTTTTCTCTTTCTCATCTCTTTCTTCTTCCTCCTCCTTTTGTTCCTCTTCCTCCTTCTCTATTTTCTATGCCTCTTCTAAGCTGCCTATTCTTCCTCCTTTCTTCAATACCTCCTGCTCACCCTTCTTCTCTCCTCTCTTCCTTTCCCTCTTCTTCCTTTTCGTCTCTCTGTTCCTCTGCCTCCTCCTCCTCTTCTTCCTAAAGCTAGTAGAGGTAGCAACAGAAAAGAAGACTAAGACCCAGCCAAATGTTTGACAGAAAATGTGAATAAAACAGATAAAATGTCAAAAAAAAATTTATCTTTTTATTTATTCATTGCTTTGTTTAAATTATTTATTTTTTGCTTTGTTTAAATTCTACATTCAGTGCATGAGGCTTTGGATAGATTGCTAAGAAGTAAGTACTCAGTAAATTGTCAAATACACAGACTCAATAATGGTGAAAGCATAGTCTTGAGTCAGAGAACTTAAGTTCAAATTCCTCCTCTGGTGATTAAACCTTGTATCCTTGGACAAGGTACTTCAGCTCCCTGGGCTTCAATTTCCTTTCTTTTTAAAATGAGAGGGTTGGATAAAATTATATCTCATGACCTTTATGCTTCTAGACTATGATCTTATGATTCTTTTCATTAAATAATGCATTCACTTGTCTTTTGTTTTGTTTTAGCATGGCTTCAAATAAGTTTAAAATTTAAGATGGGAAATAAAAATGCTCAATTGTCAGAGAGTACATGTTAGAAATGACAACTCCTTGGAAATTTTACTAATAATATTTGATGTCAATATATGCTTATCTGAAGAAAAAATTCATGAAATGTAATAAAATGTAAAATTTTTAAAACTTTTTTGACTTAAAACTGCTTTTAAACATCATACAGAGCTGAATAAATAAAGATATCCCCTGCAGATAAGCTGATGACATTTTACTGCATATCAATTATGCCTTAGTAAAAGGGTCTCTAGTTTTACATCAAAGAGAATGGGGTATGATCGAATTGGGACAGTAAAGGACATTTTGAAGGCCACCATTACATATGGCTGCCAACACCCTTAGTTCTTTTATTTTGTCCTTCCTTGCTGGTTTCCATTAAGAGGAGAAAGATTTTTTTAAATAAATACTTGGATATTTGACAGACTAAAGATACAAGAAAAAACTGAACCAAAGTCAGAAAGCTTGCTAAGGATTCTAATCTAAATTTCATTCTTACAGTTTTATAGGCCTTTCTGACTTCAGTCTCACCTTGTTTATTCTTCATTTGAAATATCCTCATGTTCACTCTCAATTTGCCACTCACTGTTGCCCATAGTCTCCTATAATCATTTTCAATCTTCTTCTCCTTTTTCTTATTTCACACTGTTCTTTTCAGGTTCCCTTAGGAGTCAATACAACATACCTGTCCTTAACCTGGTGTAGTTATGATATGGTTTATCTTCATGTCAATAATGAAAATCCAATGACCTGATTTTTCAACTATTAATTAAACTGGCACAAAGAAGAAGCTTACTAAATGTTTTTTGACTGAATGGATAAATTTGCAAAATTGCTTTTATAAAACAAAATACAATCCACTAGCAGAAATATAAAAATAACAAAGATTTAGTATAGGGGCAGGAAAGAAAATGAAGAGATGAAATTAGGTAAAGAAGAAATGATGAGAAAAGTCAAATATGAGAACAATCTATAAACTGTGATTATGAGTCAAATAGCAAAAGTCATTCATTTAATGGAAAAAAGGAGAAGATATATCAAGGTGGCAAGCACTGAAAGGTGGTCTGTGAGGAAAGAATACATTGTGGAGTTAGCATATTAATAAAGGATCAACAAAGTTCAAATGGAAAATATATTGGTAACAAGCTAACTAGGGGGTTCCCATCCTTAACCTACAAAGAAAATACTGTGATACTCTGATCTAATATATTCCACTCTTATCATAACTCCCAGGATTTGGAATGAAACGAATCAATTGTCAGCAAAGTGATTCCTCATATTTAGAATATTTTTCAATGGTTACACGATTTGTGATTCCCTCCCCCTTCCATCCCCACTCCAGAGCTGGCAAACAATTCCACTGGGTTATACCTATATCATTGTTCAAAACCTATCTCTAAAGCATTTCCTCTTACTTTCAATCTCCTTAGTAACCAGCACAGTGATCTAATCAGTAAACACTAAATAAATGTTGGTTATACTACTGGGTAATAATTGACACCCATATATTAGTAACAATTTTCCTAATGCTTTCCACATATCATTTGAGTTTCACTATGGGACTATGTTAGGTAATACCTATATATATATTATTACCTTTACTACCTCCTTATAGGAAACTGAGGCTGTGATATACTTGCCATGAATATACACCTACAAAATTATAGAGGAAGGATTTGATGGAATTCAGGTCTTCTTGACTCCTTATCCAGAATCAAGTGCTATGAAATCTTTCCTCTGTAGAATATAAAATATAATAAGCTCCCTTAAAATAAATCAGAATCTACTATTCTCCATTTTCTTTCAGTTGATTATAGCATCAAAATAATAGATCCTGAAGATACTATATAGATAATCTAAATTAAGCCCTTATGGGTGCAGCTGAGTGGCTCAGTGGATTGAGAAGAGGTCCTAGGTTCAAATCTGGCCTCAGACACTTCCCATTTGTGTGACCTTGGGCAAGTCACTTGACTCCCATTGCCTAGTCCTTACCACTCTTCTGTGTTCTGTAATATCACAGAATTCATAATTTTGCAGTTGAGGTAAGGAATACTGAGAATATAAAGTAATATAGTAGTAGCCTCTCGGTAACCGAGGATGACGATTGTCTTTGTGCGCTTTCATCTGTGATGTATATGAGTGTGCACAAAGACACTTGTGCCTGAAGGAGACTTAAGTGGAAAAGTCGACGCACAGAGACAGTCCCACTCTCTCGGCGTTGGAAGCCTGGGTCCAGTGGCATGAAAGGTCGTTACACCTGGAGACTTCCTCAGCTGCATTGGATGGCCATGTTGTCTTTTGTGCTCCAACACGCCCTGAGCACTCCACAGTGCTTCGCTGTGTTGCCCTCTCAGCTGTTGAACCTTCTTATTGGTTTCTTCCATGTGTTCAGCTAAAACAGTCTTCACATGCTGGGTGAGCAAAGCCCTAGTTCACTTGGGGTCGACGACCCGGTGGCTACCCTCACAAGGTTTAGCCGGCCAGTCTAAGCCATTGCCGGGGTGTGGCAGCTGCCACATACTAGCAGCTACTGGGAGCCACAAGTGAGAGCTGGGTGTCAGGTGGGGGTCAGAGGTTGGAGAGCTGCCCTAGGAGGGCACAACAAGTCCTCCATACCAGAGATACTACCTCCCTGAGCACCCCATACACCCCATAAAGTAATATATAATAATTGTTATAATACAACAGGGAAGCAGAAGATTTATTTTTGTTGGAGTGATCAGTGAAAACATAATGGGAACAAGAAGCCAAAATAAAAACATGAGAGGGCATTCTAGGAAGGAACTTATGGATCAGCTGTGCCAATTGTTCAGAAACAAGAAAGTTCATTGCACATTTGGTGAATTATAGAGTCTTGATTAAACTATGAGTTTTATATTCTTAGAAGTAAAGAGGAAGTTAGGCTGTGGCCAGATGGTAGAAACTGATTTCTCCAAGAAATTTATTTCATTGGCAATAGGGAGTTATTTGAAGTTTTTGAACAGGGCAATGAAATGATAAAAAATAAGAAGCTTAATCTAGGGACAGTGTGGCAAAAGGTTGGTGAAGATTTTTACCTAAGAAATACCTAATTGATATTAGAAGTCTGGGTTGGAATGAAGCCAGGGCTGTGATATTTGATCATCTATAGAGGCAATAGAAAAGTCAACGTTGAGAACACTTCAAGCATCTAAGTTTGAGTGATGTGACAAAGTGAAACTATTGAAACAGCAATGTCAGAAAATGAGGTGAGGAATGGAAAAAGTAAGAGTTATTTTTTTCTGAAAACGGAGAAAACATGGTCATATTTGTAGCCATAGGGAAGTACTCAGTAGACAGAGAAAAACTAGAAAAGCAGTAGCCAACTTCCTGAGATTATTTTTCCATTTTCAGTTTAAGCTCAAAACTGCTTCAAAGAATTATCCAAAAAAAGTAAATCACTTGATAAATTGCCCAAATGTTGACATAAAAATAAATCCTGGTTTATAAGTCTAGATTTTCCAATTTTATAAGTTACTATGAATCCTATAGAATTAAACTTGTTACAACCTTGCTTTCTACATAGTTATATTTCTACTGGTTCACAGCATTGTGGTATTTTCTCTGTGCAGTGGGGCCTTGGGACAATTTCCATCTTTGTATGTAGAGCTTAATGTGATAACCTAGATAATGCCTTTCACACGTCTTCCTCATTTATCCAGTTCATAGTTCCCTATTCTGCTTTGAACTACTATTTATTTACTTCTCTGGATGTATCTTCCTAATAAAATGTAAATTATTCCAAAACCAGGAAATGTTTCATTGTCTCTTTTTTATCTTTATAATCCCAGCACCTATCACAGTAAGACATGAGGGAGGCATGGAGAGAGGGAGGAAGAATGAGCAATAATGAGCAATTTCATTAGTATAAAAATGTATAGGGTAAAAACTCTCTTCTACTGATAGTCATTATGATTCTCTAGGAAGCTAAATTCCCAGATCCTCTACATAGAAAGATACCACTACAAATACTCTGCCTGCACCTTATTAGAATGACACAGTGATATAGATCAGTATATTACCTATAATTTGTCATCTTAAGGAGTTTATTGGAGATTTTGTGACATGAAGTGAATTGTCCATAGTCATACAGCTAATAGGTTTCAGAGGCAAGTTCTGAACCCAGGTCCTCCTGACTCCATGGCCAGACATTTCTCCAACTTTTTATAATGGGTTGTTTTGGGCTTAAAAAATAAGCAGCTTGTGATTTCCTCAGTTTAAGGAGCTCCTAGTGAGGTGCTTCCCTTGCAATCTATAGTTCTAGAAAGTTTTTGAGACACTGAGAGCTTGAATAACATACCTAGGGTGCATAGTCAATATATGCTAGGAATGAGACTTGAACGCAGGTCTATTTGATTATTAGAGTAATCCTCTGACTACTTTGTCAGAATACTTTGGAAATGGTTGTATGCTGACTTACCTTGAGATTAAGGCCTGTAGAAAGTGGGTGGGAATAATTGATGGATTAATATTCTTAAAATAAAAAGACTATGATATCAGAGACACAAGAATAGGTTAATCTATGAAAAAAATTAAAAAAAAGGATCCCTCTTCAGAGGTGAAATCAAAGAAAAGAATGATGAGTAAAGCTATACAGAGATTTTAAGTTATGAAGAAGGGTGTGAAATGGCATGCTGAAAAAGTGGAGAATTGTCATATGGCCTGTTTCTTTCTGAAGTGGGAGGCAAAGAAACATCTGCTGGGAATGAGAAAGCTGGTGGTTAAATTGAGGATAAAAAGAGTATGTTTTAGAACAGTTGCAATGGGAAATTCAACAGGAAATTAACAAAAAGTGGGAAAAAAATTTAATTGAAAAAGATTGGTGACAAAAAGAAAAGGAGTGGTTAGCCATGTGAAATTAGTTTATGTAAATATATAATTCTCTAAATACTATAATCCAGTACTTGGAAAAGTACCTGTTATATATAAGCTTCTTAATATATGTTTGTTCACTTAATCATCTACAGTGGTCCCAGCCAGCATGGTGCCATGATTTTCTATCTGTATTGAGCAGATTGAGGTTCAGGAGTTGAAAATGCAGATGTTGGAGATGACAAAGACCCTGGAATGTAAGACATGACTGAAAGTCAATTAGTGATTGGCAAGGAGTAATTTTTATTATTATTATTTTTTGCTTCTGAAAACTCATTCTAGACAATGGTTCTTTGCTCAAATCTTTAAAATCCTTACTGGAAAGGTTTCTTTTGAGTGTTTATGTCAAAGTAACATATTGTTATTATGTCATATTTTCTCCTCAGAAAAAAGAGTATAAAGGAGTCTAATATTAATAAGCAAATTATGTAGGTCCAAAAATGATTATCAATAAATATAAAGTATCCTCAAATTGATTGTATGACTTTATTTTAGTAAAACTATAGGAAATTAATTCTTGTTTGCAACAGTATCTGTTGCCTTATAAATTTATAATGCTTGAAAATTTTGGTTATCAAAGTCATCACCCTTTCAGAGATTTTATGAAGCTCAAAATATAAAAATGCTCATTTCTGGTTAAATGAGGTAGACCATGAACAGTAACAAATAAATCTGTAAAGGCAATTTGCTCTTTTCACTCCCTAATAGTAAATCCACATGTACATAGATGTCAGGGACACCAATACAAAATGTTGAATGTACTCCTGGTTGTTGTTCTTGTAATTGGAAAGCTTTGGTTCAGGACCAAAGTAGTCTAAGAGAAAAAAAATGATGATGTGAAACTAACAATCAATGGACACTACATTCTTTTCTTCTGAAACCAGTAACAGCAGAAAAGCACTGAAACATCAAATTGATTGTCTAGAAAACAAGCTCAATTAAGAAACATGAGATTTGGAGGCTTTCCTGCAGGCAAAGAAGTAGCAGAGTTCTTTTTATGATTGGTGAAATCTCTGACAATATTTAATTATAATAAAGTGTAGAGGGTTGGGAGGAGAATCCCCTTATTCTTAGAAAAAGTATTTTTAAATGCAATAAAAATAATTGGCTACATAGCTTATTCCTGAATTGCCTAATGATTTTTTCACCTGTTTCTAATATCAACATTATGCACATTTATAGTCATATTGATTTTTTAAGCCTTTAGCAATGGGGGATAGACTGCCCATCTACCAAACACCTCATCTTTCTTAGTGTCAATTGCTTCCTGCCAGCTAGGAAGCTCAGTGAATAGAGCATTGGATCTGAAGGCAGGAGGACCTGAGGTCAAATCTAGATTCAGACACCTTAACCTCTTTCAGGTTAACTGAAGAGTTTACTTATTGGCAAAATGTAGAGGATAATAGCACTGATCACTAAGGGTTTTTGTGAGGATTAAATAAGATAATTGAAAAGCACCATATAAATGTTACCTATTGCCATTTTTACCTTCATTGGACCTGCTAATGAGTAGTTAATAGACATTAATTTTGAGCTACAATCAACTCTAAGATGATTTAGACTATTTTACAGATGAGAACACTGAGGCCAGAGGAGGGTAAGTGACTTTCCAGAAGTTGTAAGTATCAGAGTTGGGGTTTGAGGTAAAATCCTGTGACTAAAGATTCAATCATCTTTTTTCCCAGTGGCATGCTGCCAGTCTACCACCTACTCCTAGAAAGTAAAAAGTAGGGTCATTTTATAGACCTTCCATTTGCTAGAGGAGAGTATGGGCAGTGAATATTCCTTCTGCTATACATAGAAACTTAAAGAGATGGGTATGGAGCTCAAGTTGTCCCATAGTCTCCCTTAGCTGAAAGATACTGCTATTCTCCAATTGATTGGAAACCAAGATAGTTTAATTTGTAGAGTTTTGCTACCAAGGTGATGAAACTCTGTTTATGGGACCTCTTAAAACCCCTTACTTGGAATGAGTCCCATATTATGTTGATATCCAATAGACTAATCTTGTACTGACTCCTGGGTGAAATAGAAAACTTTAAGGCAATACTATCCCAGGTGTATTATTGTTTAGAGAAAGCATTAGGAAGATCCTAAATTCTAATCCTGTCTCAGACATGAGCTATGTGACTGTCACTTAACCTCTTCTATCTTCATTTTTTTATCTCTGAAAAGAGGGGAAAAATTACTTCAAAGAGTTGTGGGAATCAAATGAGTTAACATGTAAGAAGTACTTTTTTTTTAAATTGAAGTATAATAGGTTAGATATATTTATTATTATATTTAAAAAATAAAGGGTTAACTCCTTTCTTCTAATTATCAAGTATTAGTGAATTGGTCATTATAAATACAAATTACATTGATCATTTTTCTAATCCATAAAACAATTTATAAAATGTTGTATTAGCTTTCTGCCTCATGTAATAATAAATTTAAGAATTTATTCATGTCCCTATTAGTCTCAAGTTCCATGTACACCTCTATTATTTATCTTCTCAGCAATAAATTTTATATAGAGTGAAGAGCTTTTCAACTTGTAAAACAGTAAATAAAAGTGATTTACTCATGGGTCATAAATTCAATAAGGTAAAATATTCAGTGTTTTATTTTAGTACCTGACAAAATCTGAAATGAATTTTCCCATCAGGTATGTATGTGGGATGGCATTAATTCATTGGGAGGTCTGTGCAAAAAAAAAAAAAGGGTTCATGATATTAGTGGCATCATACTTGAAGAGAAAAAGTTGTGGGTCACTGAAAGGGCAATTGAGAGGAGTATGATGGGACTGCGACACATTGCTAATAAAGAATTGCTCAAGAGAAGCCACATAAAGGATGTCACTGTGGAGATTTAAGACTGGAAATTGAGGTGTGTAAGAGATGCAGTGAGAATAAGGGATAACCAGTGGATATCATGAGGGCTCAGCTGCTATGCACCGAGTAAAAAGATATAGATCAAATTTAGTGGACCTCCTTGTGGAGGATCATGGAAGCACATGGACAAGAAGCAAATTGGATGGGAAGGCATGAATGGATTGTGGCCTGTATTTTTGGTGAGTCTACCCACATTGATGAGATATGGGGTATACCATCTCTTTAAATGTAACTGATTAGTGAATAATTTTAAGTGTTTTTATGTAGAGTAAAAGGTTTATATTGACTGTTAAATGTTATGTTATTACCACTGTTATGAATGAACATTTTTATGAGTAGAAAAAATAAATTTGTTTAAAATTGCATTCGTTATATATATATATATGTACAAAGGAACAGAGCTTTCATATGAAAGTTCAATAATTATGGAGAGAAAATTATAATGTCAATGCAAAGATTTTTTTCCTTTTTTTTTTCCAAACCCTTACCTTCCATCTTGGAATCAATACTGTGTATTGGTTCCAAGGCAGAAGAGTGATAAAGATTGGGCAATGAGGGCTAAGTGCTCAGGGTCACACAGCTGGGAAGTATCTGAGGTCAGATCTGAACCTAAGACCTCCCATCTCTAGACCTGCCTCTCAATTCACTGAACCACCCAGCTTCCTGCCCCAATGTAAAGATTAATTGTCCTTGTAAATGAGGTAGTGCAATATCTTATTTATCCAGAAACATTTAATATTATAAACATGTGAAGGAAAATCTTTTATTTATTAAAAACTAGAGAAATGTGAACTCAAAGAAGTAGTTTCAAGAACATCAAAGAGACTACTCTATTGAAGACCTCAGAATCACAATGTTTCATGGCAATTGAATGAATTTCAATGTGTAAACCTTACGGCTAAAGAAGGTAAAAATAAAACCTCTAGAGAGAGGATAGGAGTTACTAATAGATTCTATTGAGTGAGATGTTAGAGTGGCAGCCAGGGATAGTGCACTGAACTTGGTGAGAGAAATACTTGGGTTTAAATTCTGTTTCAGATGCTCAAAGTATGTCCCTGCACAAATTACTTAATCTTATTGTACTTTAGTTTCCTTACCTGTAAAAGGAGGGGTGTGTGTGTATTTGACAGTCAATAAATTCTCTTCCAAATCTAACTCTCTGATCCTGTAATCTCCTAATATAACTGGGTCATTGCTTAGTAAATGGGTGGTATTTGAGCAGATATGCTGATAATAATCAGACATAACCAATATGGATTACCAATTTTTGAAGAATAATTATCAAAAAAGAAAAAGAGTATTTAGGGTTTAGAGTTAGAGAATCTTAGATGAAATCTCATCTTAGCTATTTACTAACTATATGACATTGAGCCAATCACTCCTATTTGCATCTCAGTTTTGCCATCTGTAAAACAAGGGGAGAGGAGAATTATTGTACATTTTTAAGGTCCTTTAGAGCTCTAAATCTACGATACTTTTAAAACATTTAAAATGAAATGAACTTGGGGCAATATTACTTAATAGGTAAAGGCTAATTTTTATAATCAGTCAATTAACAAACATTTATTACCTACCTACTATATGCCAGGTTCTTTGTTAAGAGCTGAGGATATAAGATAGAAAAAGTGCCTCCCCTCCAGGAGTTTACAATGTAATTAACAAACAACAGTCAGCTGAAAGTATAAGAGTAGAAATGTGAGACTTCTTTTATAAAAGGTTGGACTGGATTATTTAAGAATTGGGTCACCAGGGATTTAATTAATTACAAAGAGATGTATTTTTAATCATTTATTTATAAAATATAGAAAGAATGAAAGTAAGAAAAATCAGAGAGTGGATAGGATAAGATATCTAGCCTACACACTAAGTATTTTGCTCTGACCACTGGCTCAACCCAGGCAGAGCTAATTAGTCCTTAGCCAGAGGGGCCTCAGCCTTGAGCTGAGAACCTGGGGATGCAGGAAGCCTCTCTCAAGAGGGTAGGTCTCTCCTGAGGCTAGTGTCTTCAGAAAATCCAGGAAAGGAGTCAGCCTTTTTCACTCAACCCATGTGGTAGTTTTAAGGAAAGTAGAAACAGTCCAAGATCCTCAGTCAGAGCTCCTCCAAAGTCAAGTTGAAAATGAAAGTCCAAAGAGAGCCTCACAGGAAGTTCTTTGTATTTTTAAAGACCATGTTTTCCCTCACTTCCTGTGACTTCCTTCCATTTTACGTGTACCAGTTATAGCTAAAGCTTTGCTTAGGACAGTCTGGGGGGTCAGTCAGTTGATTCTCATTCATCACCCACTATTACACACGTGGGTCACAGACCTCCCCCATTCAAGTGTGAGTGGGGTGTCTACTCTTTTGGTGATTAAATCTAAAAACGGGCAGGGGAGAGTTAATTTAATCTTCACAGACAGAGGAGAGTTAATTTAATCTTCACAGACAGGGGAGAGTTAATTTAATCTTCACAAAAGCAAGGGTAGTGGAGGACAGAAGGATGTTTTCATGGAGATAGGAGGGACAAGTAGAGGGAAGCTTTTAGGAAATGAAGAAATGGTTGGCAAGACCCTTCCTCAAATAGAGATTCTGAGAGATATCAGTTCCCCACACACCAGAGGGAGGCAAAAGGAAGACAATTCTGAGAAAATGTAAGTCCCAGAGCTGATATGACCTGCATAATGAAGAGATTCCAGGGGCAGAAAAGTATAGAATAACAAAGAGAGAACAAAGAGAAAAAGCCATGTAGAATTTGATAACAATACTTCTTCTGATATATGCTATATGAAGACAGTGGCACTTTCCATCTTAGTACCCCCAGTTCACTCTAATAGAGTATGTTAGATTTAAGATTTCAATATGTGTCAGTGGTGGGAGGATTCAAACTGGAAGTTCACCACCCTTAGATCAAAGATTTGGGAAAAAGCAAATTAATATGAAAATTATGTTGAATACAATTTGATATTTCTATAATGAGCCAAAAAGCATCTAAGCACCTAGCACAGTATCTGAAACAGAAAGGGGGCTTAGTAAATGCTTGTGGATTGATTAAAAGCCCTTGGATTTTGCAGTGCTTCAGGGAGTGCTAAAAACATTAATTATCATTAGACCTGGGATGTGCTGAGGGTTAGCTAACATAAATTTCTTGTTGGGAGCCAGACAGTAGAGTTATTACAGTATCTCCAATGCCAAAATGATAACTTCAGCCTATTCTTCTGAACCTGTCCAAGAAATATTTTCCTCATATATTCATGATAACTTTGCAGTAACCAAAAGTAACAATGTCCTAAAGATGTTCTTAGAATCTGTTTTCCCCAATCTAGTTAAACTATTTCATGAACCTTTTAAATGCTTGAGTTTCCCAGAGACCAATCTTCATTTCTAATAATCTACTTTGCTACTCTTTGTACTGCACATTTAAAAATCCATTAAGTCCATTATCTCTCATTTTAAAAATGAAAAAAAAAACCCTCCTTAATAAGTAAAAGTTGTTTTCAGATTCGAATCACTTCAAAAAGTGAAGTTGGCTAACCTTTCTGATCTTTGCTTAATGGATTAAATTCTAATAGAAGTCCTTATTAGTTGGAATTGTTATTCCATCAATAAGAACTTTGTAAAACTATAAAATTTTGTTTTCAGTGCTTCCATCCAAAACAGAAAACTTCTGAGAACTGTTTAGTTAAAAAATCCAAGAAAAGGGAATAGTTTAACATTTTTGTAATTATTTGCTTTTTATTATGAAGAATCATTAATGTTAATATTTCAATGAATTTCAAGAATAAGACAGATTTATGTAAAAAACTGTCCATATATGATGCATATAGTTTGAGAAGGTTAGGTGTGTATGTATATGGAAGTTTATACACATATGTAATTTAGCAAGGTAGTAAAAAACCTCTAAGTACATTATTTTTGGTACCAAAAATATTTCTAATACATTTCACAATGATCCAATATGAAATAGATATCAATCCTCCAAAAATTAGGGGATATGGTCATAGAGCATCTAACTATCTGTGATGAATTTAAGCAATCTGGTGTAGATTTATTGAAAAAAATGTGGAATAAGTTCTCTGAACCACTGAAAATAAGAGACATAGAGAGAGGTATATCATCAACTTTACTTACACATCTTTTGCCTCTTTTACCTTTTCCCCCACTCATACAAACTACCATAGTTCAAGACATATTTATGTTCCACTATTGAAATAGCTTCTTGACTGTTTTTTTCTATTTCCAGAGTGTCCCCTCTCAATTTCCCAACCATCAGGTCATTATCCCTGAAACAGGGATCAGTACTCTACTTGAAAAACTTCTCTGGTTTCCTATTGCCACTATAATACAGCACACAATCCTCAGAGTGGTGGCACTTAATGCCTTGAATATTAGGAATCAATCTAACAATTTCAGTCCTCTTCATATGCTCACCCTTCTAGTCAAACATCAGCTAGCTATTTCTCATGATGACATTTCCTCTCATACCTCAGTGCCTTTTACACAAGTGGACCACCCATATCTCCAATCCATTCCTTTTTAATCTCCAATTCTTGGTAACTCTAGTTTCCCTTTAATGTATACTTTAGGTGAAACATTCTCTTATAAAATATTTCTTGATCTCCCACATCGCCATTATTATTGTTTTCTTCATCTTAAAATTCTTTTGCCTAACATTTTTATTTATCTCTATGAAAATGAAATCCTCCCATTAGAATGTCCACTCCTTCAGAATTATTTCATTTTGTTGGCAAGGCTGAGCATAGATACTTTGTCAATATGAGGTACTTAATCAGGGTTTGTTTAATTAAATATAAAGTTCTTAAGAAATTGACTATGAAACATGGGAAATGCTGGCATGATGTACCCCCATCAAAGAAGGCACCATACTCCATGAGCAAGGCAGAATCATAGAAGCAGAAAGGAAATGTGAACTACACAAATCCAGAGTCACTTCCACTCTAGATGTTCATTCAGACCACTTATGCCTGACATGTGGTAGTGCCTTTTGAACTCATATTAATCTGAGCAGTCACAGTTGAATACATCATACTCTGACCCACACAGTGTGATGACATTGGTCTTCTTTGAAAATGAAGGATAAACAACTACAAAGGTTCAAAGAAGTTTAAATTCTACAGGGAGGTTAGTGGAGGTGGGGTGGGGAATAGAAAGCTCTTAAGAATGAAGTCTTGAAGTTACAAAAAAAGCAAAATAAAATATTCTGATGAGAAAAAGAGGGGGAAAAGTAAAAGCCTAGGCCTGAATCTTTCCTTAGACACTAAGCTATGTGATTCTGTACAACTTTCCCAGCCTTAGTTTAGTTTTCTATAAGATGGTGCCAATGATGCACCTACCTTATGAGGTTGTGAGGATCAAGTGTAAAAGAGAAAATGTAAACATATTCTGCAAAACTTAAAGTGTTATGTAAATGTCAGTTATTTAAAATATTATTACTAATACTAAGGAAGCACATTATTTTTATAGAGTTCTAATTTTTAATAATTTCTCCCTTATGTGAAAAATTTCTTGTATACTATTTCTACCTAATAATCTCTTTCCCCCATCATCATCATCATATTCAAGACTAATTCTTAAACAGCCCTTTGAATATTTGAAGACAGATTGGTTATCCTAATTCTTTTTTTCCTTCAGACTATTTCTTTCAAATGGTGTTCATCTGGCATTACTTTGAATAATAAACATATGTTTTTCATCCTCAGGACTTGTTCAAATATGTCAATAGCTATCTTAAAGAGTGGTATCCTCAACAATACTTCAGATGTGGTTTACCCAGAATTGAAAATATTGTGTTTTAAATACATACTCTTTGTTCTGGACTCAGGATTTCTATTAATTGAGCTTTAATTAATATTGATCATTTTGGTTTTCATTGCATACATTTTGCTCCTGTTGAGATTACCATAACTAAAACCCTAAAGTTTTCCTGTTGTCTAGCACAGTTGAATACAACGATCATTTTAGAAAATATTTAAATGTGCTAATGTATCTGGGAAAATTTCCATTGAGAGATGTACTATCTCAAAGGCAGGAACTTCAGATTTTATAACGATTCTTCCTAATATTTTTCTTGTTTTCTACATATTACCTCTTCAAATGAGGTAGCAATCTTCCAAAGCTAACATTATGGAATCCAAATTAATGCAATAATATGCATACATATATATATATATAAATATATATGTAATATATAACAAAAATAAAAAAAACACTTTCCTGTCAGTTATCATAATTCTGTGAAACTTTTCATTTGGCTTGTGAAAGAGAATTTAAACTCTCTTTGTCTATTTTAAGTTAATCAATCAAGAACTTGTTGTCCTCCACCCTTCACACTTAGTCATCAACACTTAGTAATAACCTTTTACTAGAAAAAGAAGTTCATACTCTAAAAGACCACAAGCACTGCTCCCCCCCCCAAAAAAAAAAAAACAATTGGGAGACTGATTGATTTCTGAGAGGTGAGGAGGAGAGCTGATGGGTGGAGAAAACTGTGTAAAAGCAGGAACCTCTGGGACCTGGGAGTTCTCTGGTCTTTTGCCTCATAGGAGTGAGCTCTAGTGTGGTTCTTTTGTGGCTTTGGATTTGGGCTTCCTGATTTGGACTTTGGATTCTGATGAAGATTTGGATTTCTGTGTTGAAGATTTGGGCTGAAGAGGGACACTTACTCAGGTGAGACTTCTCTCCTTGGCATGAAAGACTGCCTTTTGTAGCTCAGCCTATTAGGTGTTGGTTGGTCTTTGGTGTTTGAAAAATGCCTAGCAGGAGATACTCTTTGGCCCAGTGAGATTTGCATTCATTGTCTGCAGGCACTTGGATGCAGACTTAGGGTATTTTCATTTATATATTTGTTTATTCATCTATCTATCTATCTATCTATCATCTATCTATTGGTATATCTATCTATCTATCTGTTTATTTGTTTGTTTATTTTTATTTTTTATTATTTTTAAAATTTTTTTGAAAATTTAATTTAATTAATTTAAAATATTTTCCCATGGTTACAAGATTCCTGTTCTTTCCCTCCCCTACCCCCACCTCCCTTCCATAGCTGAGGCACAATTCCATTGGATTTTACACCTGTCATTGATCAATAACTATTTCCATATTATTGATATTTGCACTAGCATTAGCATTTACAACCTATATCCCCAGTCATATCCCCATCAACCCATGTGATCAAGGAATTGTTTTTCTTCTGTTTCTATCCCCCCAATTCTCCCTCTGAATGTGGATGGTGTTCTTTCTCATAGGTCTCTCAGAATTGTCCTGGATCATTGCATTGCTGCTAGTAAAGAAGTTAAAGGTATTTTTAGCTAGGCAATATTTTCTACCTCCTTCCCACATTTCCCTCTCTTACTATCACTATTTTGCTTTAATGAAGCTACTAACCATCACATGACTTAATATTTAATTATTACAAATGGTGACCACAATTTTTAAAATTCTTATATTTATCAAACCCATTTTAATTATTACAGGCTGATCTTTTTTCTCATCCTCTAATTATCAGGATACTGCAAACATTGGTGGCATGTTCAATTCCAAATATAGATAGATAGATACAGATTTATAGTATTATTATTATTTATGGAGGAACCTAGGACAATTTAGATCCATTGAGGAGAAAACAGCCATAAAGACATGCTTGTAAATCTGCCTGAAATTTCAAGGCAAGGCCAAATCTCAATTTCTCAGGCATGAGCTGTTGTCTAGGCTGAAACACAGATAAGTAGAACCTTTGAAGGATTCCTCCCAAAATGGTCATAATAAAACCTTCACCTATTCTTTATTTTGAAGAGCAAAGAAGCCTTTGTAATGTCTTGATCAAATGACCCAAACTTTCCTTTCCCCAAGTAATGAGAATAGGTCAACTGTCACTTCCTCAATTTTCTTGCCTTTGTAAAAAAGTACTAAAAATATTTTAGGTAAAGTCTTTATAAGCAATATTCAGTGAGAAAGAAAAGCTTCCTAAATATGATGTCATGCTTAGCACTCTATTTTCTATAAAAGTCTCTCTCTTTGTTATAATAAAGGAACATTATGTATCACTCCATCTGTCCCCCTCTGTCTCTGTCTCTGTCTCCATCTCTGTCTTTCTCTGTCTTTCTCTCTCTCTCTCCCTTTGTTTCTCTCTCTTCTTTTTTTCTCAGGGTCCAAAATCTGGCATCAACATTTATTAACTGACTTCACTTTGCCACCTCTTATAGTTTTATAATACTTTACAAAAAAATAAATGAGTAATTATTTCATTTTCCCCCTACACTAAGTTTATTCCAAAATTAAAAAAAAATCAATGAATTTATAATTCTTGCTGCTCTTTCCTTTTCCTTCTCTAGTTTCCCCAAATTTATTCTACGGTTGAATGACCTTTCAAGATTTAGAGATAGAGAATCTAGATTCTAATTGGGATCATTTTCAGCAAGTCAATTAATTTCATTTGTCTTATTTATCTTATAAATTGAAGTAATTAGCCTACGTGAACAATCAGGTCACTCTTGGCTTTAATATCAAGGATACTATGATATATCAAAATGTTTTGTAGTGTTTTTTAAGGCCCAAACTGATATTCTCTATAGGCTATTTTTAGTGTTTCAAAGTTATGAGACCTGTAGAGATTAATAAAATATACCAACTTCTCTTGGGATACTATTTATGTGGTGTCAGTTGGATTACTCATTGAATTATTCATTGCTTACATTAGATTAGTACACCCAAAAAGGAAGAAATGAAAAAAAAAAGTATTTATTAAGCACCTTTGGTGTGCAAGGTACTATAATGACTTTATAAATATGAATCCATCTTGCCTTGGGTATTTTTTCTTAGAGAAATCTTTGATGTTTTGTTCAATTTTTTTCAAAGATGCTGTTCTTTAGATATTATATTTCCTCTTCTGTTAATTTTGGCAACATATATTTTAAGTATTGATGAATTCCTCTTAGAGTTTCAGATTTATTTGCATATTGTTGGACAAATTAAATTCTAATAATAGGTTTAATTTCTTCTTCATTAGTTGTGAATTCCACTTTTATCAATTTTTTATACAAGGTAAGTTGTTTTCTTCTTTCTTTTCTTTTTTAATCAAAATAATCAAAAGCACATGTCTTTTATTAGCTTTTTTCTTAAACCCAGTTCATTGTCTTATTTAATAGTTCATTGGATTTATTAATTATAATTTTATTCATCTCTCCTTTGCTTTTCAGAATTTTCAATTAGGTTTTTAATTGGAGATTTTCAAATTGTTCTTTTTCTAGTTGCATTCCCAATTCACTGATGTGTTCTTTCTTTGTTTTACTGATGTAAGCATTTAGAAGTATAAATTTCCCCCTAAGTACAGCTTTGGCTAAATCTAATGAATTTTAGTATGTCTTCTCATTGTCATTCCATTTAATGGAATTATTGATTATTCCTATAATTTGTTTAATATTTCTTTTTTTCACAGTAGGTTGTAATGGTTTTATGACTTATATGATCAGTTTCTGTGAAGGTGCTATATATTGTTGAGAAAAAAGAATATTCTTTTCTATTCCCATTTTTTTTTCTCTGGAAGTCTATCATATATAACACTGTAAATGTTCCAGTTACTTCCTTAACTTTTTCTTATTTATTTTTGGATTTATCTCATTCTGAGAGGGGAAAATTTAAGTTACCTCAGTTGTATAGTTTACTATTTATTTCTTCCTATAACTCATGCACTTTCTCTTTTAGGAATTTGGATTCCTTCTTACTGGTGGATATAAGTTTAGTATTACTATTCCTTGATTTTTTATGATACCTTATTTCAAGGTATATTTTGATTCCTTATCTCTTCTAGTGAATTTTTCTATTTTTGCTTTGTATAGATGATAATTGGTACATCTTTTTTTCTTTAGCTGACATAATAAATTCTCCTCCAGTCCCTTATTTTTATGCTATGTATAATTTTCAATATGTTTTTATAGACAGTTTGTGCTATTCTACTTTTTAAATCCACTGTGTTATCTCATTCTGCATTATCGGTGAGTTCATCTGATTTATATTCACATTTATGATTACTAACTGTATTTCTTTCCTCATTTTCTACATGTATATTTCTCTTTTCTCTCAGCCTTTCACTGTTCACAGAAATTTTGTTTTTGATCAAAGCGATTCCCTCCTGTTTTTCTTTGTTTGAGGTATTGTTTGTGTGTGAAGACCTGATGAAGGCGTTCGACACAGTGAACAGGGACGCATTGTGGGTGATCCTTAGCAAGCTCAGCTGCCCAGCAAAATTCGTCAAACTGATCCAGCTCTTATATGTCCACATGACAGGGGAAGTCCTATCTGGTGGAGAGACTTCCAATTGCTTCAACATCTCCAATGGCGTGAAACAAGGCTGTGTCCTCGCTCCGGTGCTATTCAACCTATTTTTCACCCAAGTATTACAACATGCTGTGATGGATCTAAATCTGGGCGTCTACATCAAATACCGACTGGATGGCTCACTATTCGACCTTCGCCGCCTGACTACAAAAACAAAGACAACAGAGAGACTCATCCTGGAAGCTCTCTTCACAGATGACTGTACTCTCATGGCCCACCAAGAAAATCATCTCCAAACCATTGTGGACAGGTTCTCCACCGCAACAAAACTGTTTGGCCTGACTATCAGCCTCAGCAAAACAGAGGTGCTGTTCCAACCTGCACCAGGGAGGCCAATGAACCAGCCATGCATTACAATCGATGGCACGCAGCTTTCTAATGTCAACACTCTCAAGTACCTGGGCAGCACCATCGCCAACGACGGGTCCCTAGACCACGAGATTAATGCCAGGATCCAAAAGGCCAGCCAGGCACTTGGGCGGCTGCGCTGCAAAGTCCTCCAACACAGCGGTGTAAGCACTTCGACGAAGCTCAAAGTGTACAACGCAGCGGTCTTCAGCTCACTCCTGTACAGTTGTGAGACACGGACACTGTACTGGAAGCCCATGAAACAGCTGGAGCAATTCCACCAACGCTCCCTCCAGTCAATCATGAGGATCCGATGGCAGGACCGAATCACCAACCAGGAAGTCCTCGACAGAGCCAACTCCACCAGCATCGAAGTCCTGGTCCTCAAAACCCAGCTGCGATGGTCTGGACACGTCATCCGCATGGACCCACAGCGAATACCAAGACAAGTATTCTATGGTGAACTGTCAGCTGGACTCAGGAAACAAGGCCGACCAAAGAAAAGATTGAAGGATCAGCTAAAGTCCAACTTGAAGTGGGCTGGCATTACCCCAAAGCAACTAGAACTCGCTGCCTCTGACAGAAGCAGCTGGCGAGCCCACATTAACCATGCCGCCACCACCTTTGAGATGAACGACATCGACGTCTTGCCGCTGCGCGTGAACACCGACACCAGGCCACACCCGCACTTCCCGTAACAACTGGCGTCCCATGCCCCATGTGCCACAGACTCTGCGCCTCAGCCTTTGGACTCCAAAGCCACATGAGGGTACAGCGTAGATGAAAACGCACAAAGACAATATTCATTCTCGATCACCGAGAGACTACTACAGAATATTTGGAGAGGGGTTTGTGTGAGTTATGAGTATCAATTATTCTTCCATCTTAGTTTCCCCACCAAATCTCTTATCTTACTTCAGGTTCTTTTTTTCTTCTGTAAAATGGGAATAAAAGTAGTTTCTGTCACACACACACACACAAAAAATGTTGTGTCAAGTGAGATAGTATATAATATGCTTTCAAACTTCAAAGAAATGCATAAATACTATTATTATTACTTTAATAATAGTACTCCCTTCTCTTTTCTACTCTATCTCTATTTTGACAGGTTCAATTATTCCATAATTGATGCATTTTTTTTCTAAAACACCTGATATCTTGCAATCAATACTATATATTTTTTTCTAAGGCAGAAGAGTAATAAAGGCTAGGCAATGGTTGGCTAAATGATTTGTCCATGGTCACACAGGTAAAAAATTGTCTGATGCCAGATTTGAACCCAGGACCTCATGTTTCTGGATTTGGCTCTCTATTTACTCAGCTGCCCCCTATAAATACATTTTTAAGGGAGAGGATTAAATTAAAGTGGTAGTGAAGTAAATAAGAGCTCTGTTCTTATGAAACATGGACACTAGTAAAGAAGATTTTAGCAAGCATATATAAATAAAGTATTTCAAAATAGATTTGGATAAAACTATAGGGAAGGTAAAAATACAGTAAGAAACCTGAAGAATTCAATTAGCATTTATTATGTACTATGTTCTAGTCATTATGCTAAATGCTAAGATTACAAAGAAAAATAAAAAGTATCCACAATTAGAATGTTTATTTCTAGAACATTTTTAGAAGATGGAACTTGATTGAACTAATTGTAAAAAACCAAGAAAAATTAAAAGACAGAAGTTGAAGGGAGAAAGAAGCATATTTCAGTTATGAGGAACAACTAGTACAAAGGCATACACATTTAAGAAATGAGCAGTTGCATTTGTTGAATTAGGCTGGACCATCATATATATTTAAGCATATATATACATACATACATACATACATATATATATATATATATAAGCAAATTGGAAATTTAAAAAAGTTTGGGCCATGAAAAGTTTTAAAGGGCATATAGAGGGGTTTTTTTTCCTAAAAATTATATACTTAGTAACCACTACCCATCAACAAAAACACTTAACTAAACAAATGCATTAAAATGTGCAAAAAAACTCCACATTATTTAAAATTTCTTAAAAGATATGTAAATTATATATGTATATCAATACAAAAATCCTCTGCTTTTTATTTCCCTTTGAATTTGTTTTACTTGGATAGTTTTTCTCTTGATTTTTATTCTCTTTTCATCTCTTCATAAATTTCCCTTATTTGTCTTGTATTTCCAGTATTTGCCATCTCTAATAACATAACGCAATCCATTACATTCAAATATCACAATCTATTTAGCCATTTCTCCCATTCATTGCTTTTGTGTTATTTCCATTTATTTTGTCATAACAAATCGTCCATAAATATTTTCCTACCCACGCAGCTTTTTACTTTCTCAATGCCCATAGGGTCTAACCTTAGTAAAGGAATCTCTAGGTCAATGAATTTTATAGCACTTCATATATGTTTCCATCTTGTTTTCTAAAAAAGAAAAAAAAATTACAGCTGCTTTAACAATGTTACATTAGGCCTATTCCTCCACATTTCTATCAACATTTAATTTAATCACTGTAGCCTGTCTGTTTCTCAGTTAAGATATATTACCAGAAACATATTTGCTAAAATGGTCCTTATATTACCTGTACCATACTTCTCCCAAAACAAGTCTTTCCAGCTTGGTCATATCCAGTGGAACTTTTGTTCCCTAAGGGATATCCCCATAGTGTGATGAATGTTGAGGTAAGACTTATACAGAACATTTATGCTTTCTAAGCCATTGATCCACCAGAAATCTTGATCTCCTTAACTTCTCTCTTATTTATTTTTTAATAAGATTTATCTAGTTTGAAAGGGGAAAATTAAAATTCCCCACTATTATTATTTTGTTATATTCAGCTATATCTCATTAAGATTTCCCTTTAAAAATCTAGATGCAGTAACAGTTGGTATGTACAGGTCCAATATTGATAATGTTTCATTTATAATATCCTCCCAACATAATATCACCACCCCTTTCAATTATATCCATTTTAACCCCAACTCTGTCAGAGAAGCTGACTTCTACCCCTGCCTTCTCTGAATCAGCTAACATGTAGTATACTTTATTTCAGCCCCTTATCTTCATACTGTTTTTATGTGTCACATTTTTTATGTGTTTCTTATAGATAACACAGTCTCAAGTCCTGATTTTTTATTCTTTCTGATATGTATTTTCTACCCATGTATGAATTCATCCATTTACATTCAATGTCATAGTTACTAGTTGTGCATTTCCATATATTCCTTTCCTCCTTAGTATTTTTCTTCTTTCTTTCTGTAGTATCCCTCCTCAGATGTCCAATTTTCTTTGACCAATAACTTTCCTATTCACACGCTTTGCAAAAAAATCCTCCTTTATCCTCTCCTTTTACCCTCCTAGTTTCAAATTGGCCTTCCTTTTCAAAGGTCACTCTCTCCCTCTCCCCTTAACCAAAGGAACTCCCAGTCCTTCCTTTATCCCTTTTCCCTTTCCTCCTGACCCTCTGTATGTTAAGGAAAAAATTAGCTTTCTATTTTTGTATGTTCTCTCGTTATCTCAGGTCTAATGAGAGTTGCGTTCTAGTACTTCTAGCCTTCTCATCCCTCATCCCCTTGTCTGTGACAGTTCTTCCATTCATTCCTCCTCTACATGAGGTAGCCATTCAACCCTGCCTCCTCCTAGTTTATTCCACTACCATTTCTGCTCATTCCCAGGACCTCAAATCTTTCAAACATACCTACCTCTTCAAACTACTCAGATAATAATGCCATTCTTAGGGACCATAGATGACACTTTCCAATAGTATATTCTGACAATTTGAACTTTTGGTTTCCTCATGTTACCTTGTAAGTTTCTCATAAATTAAATTTTCTGCTGACTTCTGAGTTTTCTTATCAGAATGATTGAAACTCCTTTAGTTCATTAAATGTCCATTTTTTTTTTACCTCTTATAATTATACTCATTTTAGCAGGCTATGTTTTTCTTGGTTATAAGCCCAGTTCTTTTGCTCTGCCAAATGCTCCATTCCATGTCTGGTGTTCTTTTATTGTTGCAGCTGCTAAGTTTTGTGTTGTTCTGACTGTAGCTCCACAGTATTTAAAATATTTTGTTTTGTTTTGTTTCTTATTATTTCTAGTATTTTTGTTATTTAACTGAGGGATTATGGAACCTAGCAATGATGTTCCTGTGCATTTTCATCTTTGGGTCTATTTGAGATGATGATCAGTGGATTCTTTCAATTACTATTTTCCCCTCTGTTTTTAGAATTTCTGACCTGTTATTCTTGATGATTTTTTGAAGTATGATGTCTAAACTTTTTTTGATCTTAACTGAGGACATTTCTTACTCTACCCAGCAACCTAATGGAAGCACTTCCTCCCTCCCCTGTCTGGAGTAAGATGGGGGACTCACATGTGGCATGAGAATTGCAATTTGGGCAATCAGTCTCTAAAAGGTTCTCCATCATTGACTTAGATGTTCAGTTTCCCTCTGGACTCCTGTCTCTTTTTGCTATTTTTAATGTTGATCTTACGGAGTTATATTTGATTATTTTGGAGGATTTTAGGACTTAGAAAAATCTTTAGACTCTACTCCACTATCTTCCCCAATAGAAAAAATTATATTTGATTATGAAAGTAATATCAGAGCCATTAAAATCATTGAGCATAGGATTAGTATGGTCAGAATTATGCCTTGGGGAAAAATAACCTTTGGTACATATGGTGGCCTATCCCTGTATTCCTTATTATGGAGAGAGACTGCAGCTAGAAGATCACATGAATTTGGACTTTCTGAGCTGTAGCAGAACTAAACAGTATACTATCTGGCACCAGTATTATAGCCCCCCTTAAAAGAGTTATGAGGCTATCATGCTACATAAGAAAAAATGACTTGCTCAGGCCAGGAACAAAATAGATCAAAGATTGTGGACAGATTTTTAATGGGATTGGGATACGAATGGCTGATATATATATATATATATATATATATATATATATATATGTATATATATATATATACGTATATATATATACTTCAATCATGCTTTAAATATAATAATATTAATTATATTATTATAGGTATATATTATAATAGGTACTTAATAATTTCTTGTTGTATTAAAGTTATTTTAGATAATAATAGGCTAAGATTCGATAGGAGGAAGGGGCAGCTAGGTGGCTCAATGGATTGAGAGCCAGGCTTAGACATGGGAAGTCCTGGGTTCAAATGTGACTTGAGATACTTCCTAGCTGTGTGACCCTGGGTAAGTCACTTAACCTCCATTCCCTATTCCTTAGCACTCTTCTACTTTGAACCAATAAGACAGAAGGGATGGTTAAAAGAAAAAAAGTTTACGCTGGATATTTGAAGAATCTTAAACAATGGTTGTAGAACTGAGAGCATGAAGCTCTGTTACAGTTAAAAAAAAAGAAAGGGTAAAATTAGAACCTAACAACTCAATCATATTAACAAAATCATGTCTTTTAATGAGTCTTCTATATTTGCCTAGACTACTTCTCTCTCATGTTATCTACCTTGTTTGATAAAAATGGACAATTATGAACCAGTTCTTATTTATATCATGAATAATGTTAGGGAAAGTAATTTTGAAAGTCAGGGTTTCCTCAGAACTCTGAGTGGAAAAAGGGTTATTATACAAAGTGAAAACAAAAACGATTTTGATAAATTTGTTAATGGAGAAGCTACTGGGGAACATACCATGCTGTGCAGTCAATGTACTTTAAGTCATATTAATTTAGCATGATTACCAAGCATGGGTACTGAATCCTGCTATCTGGGCAACAAAAATTGGCTTAATCATTCAATGATAGCCCTAAACTTGGTTCTTCTGTTACCCAGTACCCTAATTCTTCCTGGATTGTTGTAGCAGAAGCCTATAGCTAAAGCATAGATATGAGATCTAATGAAAATCAAGGAAGGCTTAATGGAGGAAGGCATTTATAGATTGGATCTTTAGGGAAACAAAAGATTTCAACCTGATTATCTGCATTAGGATTCCCATTTTTCCACTTCTTTTCTTCCTATGTCTGTCTATCTCTTTTTCTAAGAAATAAAGAAGAAAAAATACAATATTGAACAGCAATTGATACATCAATTGCAAAGGCTTCATTTCTTTAATATCACTTCCTCCTTCCCAGAATCTTTTCTCTGTCTTCGATTCATTATATTGTTAGCTCCTCCAGAGCAAAGACTCTTTTAAATCTCTTTGTCTCTACAACATTTAACATAGTTCCTATCACTTTATGGGCTTTTAGGGATAGTTAAAAGGTACAGTAGATAGAGAGCCTGAGAATGGAGTTAGGGAGACCTCAGTTCATAGCTGTTCTTAGACACTACTAGCTATGTGATTCTGGGCATCACTTAACTCTGCTGGCCTTAGTTTCCTTATCTGTAAAATGAGCTGGAGAAGGAAATGACAATCTACTCCACTATCTTTGCAAAGGAAACCCCATTTGGGGTCACAAAGAAAGGATACTACTAAACACTAACAGTAGGCACTTAATATATGTTCATTAACTGACTGCACTCACCAACTCAGGAAACCTACCCTTTCTTTCTTGGTTTGGATAATCAATATCACTAAATCTACCCCCCCCCCTTCTCTCTCCTCCCCCTTTCCATGAAAACTTTTAATGTAAAAGTAACATTTTGGGGAATTCCATTATAGCACACAATTCTCTAAAAGGATGTGGGTTACTTGATGGAGGTACAATTAAGAGTAACCTGCCAATTTGAATGGCAAAAAAACCATGAGGTTTTCATTCTATTTTTTATTCCTGCCCAGTCTACACAGGAAATATTTCAAAAGAACTCTGAAAGGTATTTCTTTATTTTCTTCAGTAACAGAGAGCAGGAAGACTTTCCATGCTCCTGCACTTGTTTATTTATTTCACTCTCTAAGCCCTATATTACCAGGTACAAACTGAATTCAAACCCCTAAGGCTCAATTGTGCTGTGCAACTTAGAAACCCAAGATATTAAAAATGTTTCTAAAGTCAGTCAAACAATTTCTCTTCTCTCTATAGATATGCACTTCCCATGATGTCGCACTGACAAGTCAGTATCACAGAGCCAAGTTGTCACTAGAATAAACTTCCAGGGTGTAGTTCTAATTTGCTTGAGCAGACAAGGGAGAAATTCATTGTAGTAACTCTCTGCTGAGACTTAAAGCTCCTGTTTCTTATCTCTGGGCATATGTGAAGCTTGGTTTGCAACCATCTCAAAAAAGTGTGTCAAACTTTAACATTGATACCAAATCATTTATTTAACAATTGCACCAAAGGGCATGGTGGTGAGAAAGCCAGCTTTGAAGACAGGAAGATCTGGATTCAAACCTCACTTCTAACACATTTGCTGGCTATACGATGTCAGAAAAAAGCCCTAATATCTCAGTGCTCTCCGCAACTCTGTAAGCCTAAACACTGTGATAGCCTGTAGAGGTAGAGGAAGTTTTCTCATCCTGGAATTCCCCTTACCAATTAAATTACAGGATTGGTCTCTATCCCCATCATTAAGCTGTGGCATTTAAAAGAGTTGGAGCCATAAATTGTAAGAGTTAAAATAGTGGAAGACTTAAATTGTAGTAGATATAGGAGTGGGTAAGTAAATTGTGACCACAGGAAATATGTTTTCACTACAGTGTTTTGTTTTTAAATCAAATATAAGGTGGTTGCCAGGGAAATATTCCCAATTATGAATATACCCAAGCCAACTGAGTTCTATAGAGAATTTAATTAATAATACAATGAGGAATTAAAGAGAGAAAGAGAGGAAAAAAGGAATAATGAGAAAAGGATAGACTGGCCCAGGGCAGCCCTGGCCAACCCAGGCCTAAGCCCTAAAAGAAAGATCAGTCAGTCCTTAATCACTCACCACAAGATCTGTCCAACCAAGGATTCTAGTGACACCAGTTCAGTCAGCCATCCTTCTCCAGAGAGAGATTCTTCTGACTGTCCTCAAGAGCCTCTCCCAAGAGACTCCTTAGTGACTGTCCTTTCAGAGCCTCCTTAGAGCACTCTCCTTCTAACAGCCTCCTTAGAGACTGTTTTTTCTTATATAGTGGGTTTTCTCCTATGTCACCTACCCTAAGTTCTTCTATCTACCAATCACAGTAGACGTTTTCCAAAGGACAGCCTATTCTGAATTCACACCTGAGTAGACTATTCCTTTTAGTAATCCACACCTGAGTAGGCTAGAATCTGTGTAAGTTTCTCACTTCTTTGTCCCATGTAAGTTCACAAGTTGCCTGACCTTTATAGGTACTTAGCACCCTTTTGTATTATATCTAAAAATAGGCATGGCTTAAGTATGGGTTTAAGTATTTTTCATTGTTCAGCAAGGAGTTTTTTTTCCCCTAAAGCAGGCTTAAGTACAGGTGGAGTAGAGGTCTTCACATTTTTGATCTAAGTAGAGTTCTCACTGTCCAAATGGGGTATGGTCCTAATAGGGAATTGTCCCAATGTAGAATTCCCCAATGGGGAAATTTTTAACATTCACAAGTCTGAGAAATTTCAAGATTCACAAACCAAAAGCAAGGGGATTCTGAGATGCAGAGTTGGGAAACCAAAGATTGTTCAATGCATAAGTAAATTTGAACTGAAAAAAATCAGTCAATATAATGTTCAATTTGTCCACTTTTACCCTATGTCAGCCTCTTTCTCTCCCAAACATCCATGTAACATTGGTGAATATAAAGGGATAGTATAATTTTGTAGTTATATAACTGTTAACAGGAAAATTTCACAAGGGGTCACCTAACTTTTAGTCATATTAAAATGTTTGAGAATATAGGGGATGAGGTATCAAGAAGGAACACAAGTGCTCAAAGCATCATGTGGGCAGTTTATTACACACAGATATACATGCATGTAGCCAGCTGGTCCTTCAGTCTTATAAACATAGGATGGGCAGTGACAACCGGGACCAACTCTAGGATGGATATCCTGATCAAGAGTTCTGGGTCTCTGCTTTTATCTCTGTTTGTGTTTTCTGGATTCACTCATAAGGATGAAGTGGGAGGAGGACCCTCAAGACATTTAATCATTGGGAGGCTAGCCCTGAAACTTGCTTATTGGTCACCATTGTGATTAGGGAAATTTGCTAACAATACATTCCTCTCTTAGATGAAAAATTTCTCAGCTGATTATAATGAGGAGAGCTTTGCATTCCTTACCTAAATGAAGCTAACTAAACCTATAACCAGAGACATGGGAATGTTCCAGTTTATTGGCAAGCCCATCAGTGGTCAAATGTGGACTCACTTTTGTCAGCAAGGGACTAGCAGCTGCCCAGTCTTCAAAAAGTACCACAAAAAAAAAAAACACACAGAATGTAGCATTGTAGAAAATCACAATCTACCCCCACCTTTATTATGTGATATGGTAGAAAGAACACTGGTTCTGTAGTTTAAAATACCCTATATTTGAATCCTACCTTTAAAACTAACTATCTACACATTTTGGTGTAACAAGTCAAAGCATCTTAAGTCTGGAGATGGGAGGGCCTTCAAAATCTATCTAGGCTAACTCCCTTATTTTACAGAAGAGGCAACTGAGAAAGACACTATTCAAATAACTGGGACAAAGCCTCATAAGTAGAAAGTATAACAGGCAGAATTTGAACTCAGTCCTCAAACTTCAGATTCACTGTCCTTTTCATTGTATAATGTTGCTGTCAAACTCTTTGAACTTCAGTTCACTATATATTGAAATAATCAGACGAGATAGCTTCTAAGGTCCCTTCCCGCTCTAGTTCTATATCCCTAGGTCTATTACTTTTTCTAACACCTCTTCTTTGGAACAATATAGACCCTAAACTCCAAAGTCGCTTCAAATGGAAGCAGTTAAGTAGGAAAGTAGACAGTGCTGGATCTGGAGACAAAAAAAGATCTTAGTTCAAATTGGATTTCAGACAATTCCTAGCTTTGTCCACCCTGGGAAAATTACTTCAATTCTGTTTCCCTGAGCTTCCCCATCTATAAAGTGTAACAATAATAGTGCTTCCCTCCCAAAGCTGTGAGGATCAAATGAGATAATAATTATAAGGTACTTAGCACAGTGCTTGACACATAGTAAGAGCTATATAAATATCAGTTCTCTTTTTCACTTCTGACTGGTCCTGAGTGTCAGGGACAGAACCTGCTCAGGAATAGTGCTGCATTCTAGAAGATATTTTAGGCTGAAGTGAACTCTCAGATCTCACACACCCTGCCATAGCAGGATCGCACTTAGGTTAATCCCAAATGTCCTCAGAGAAAACTAAAACTTTTGAGAGATCCCTAATACTACTTTATCTTCCAAGAATTTCATTATATTTTTCTTAATTGATTAAATCATACAATCAGACATTTTTAAGCTTTGCGCATTCAGGGACCCCCTAGACACTCTGGTGAAAATTATAGAACCCTTCTCAGAATAACTTTTTTAGTGCATACAGTCCAATACATTAGATTGCAAAGGAAACAAATTATATTTCAATTTTAAAATGTCATATATACTAGTTTTAGAAGCTCTTGAGAAGGGATAAATGGTTCAATGGATAGGAAGCCAGGCTTGGAGAAAGGAGATCCTGAGTTCAATCAAATTTGACCTCAGATACTTCCTAGCTATGTAACTCTAGGCAAGTCACTTAACCTTAGTTGCCTTGCCCTTACGCCTCTTCTGTCTAGGAACTAATTGAGTATCAATTCTAAGATAGACAGTAAGGGTTTAAAAAAATGTTCTAGAGAAGTTCTCTTTTCTCAGTCCATGTACAGATTCTCCAAGCTAAAAGCAATCCCATTTTTGCCCAAATGTTTGAGGAGTTTCTCTCTTAGGTCTTCCAGAAATCGTTTCTTAGGTCATCTCATAGATACAATGCACACCAGAATCCTAAGTTTTGAACAAAAAACCTTGAATGAATATTAGTCTGATCATTGTACTTTTAGTATACTTGAAAATATGGTCAGAAAGAAACCCTCATAACTTTGTTCTTTGCTTCATAACGAAGTCTGTTATGAGATAATGGCTACCTAATCTAGTGGTGAGCTCTTGAGCTCTGGGGAAATTTCTTAAGAATCTAGGTAAGGTCCTAAAGAACATGACCCAATCAAACCTAAAGCCATGAGATGAACCAGAAATTCTCTCCTTTGCCCTTCTATCCTCCCCTGCCTAAACCAATTAAAATGCTCAGGAAACATAAATCTGATGGGGGAGGTAACATAACCACTCGAGTATCTACCAATCACTCTTTGGGGCCCCAAGGAATCTAGTGAAACTGAATAATAAGGGGACTTTAGCTTCATTATGGAATGCTGCCTCTTTTGAGTGTCAACAATGGTGCTATAAGGAATATTTTTGCAAATTCCTTTGGCCTACAAAGCTATTTAGGTACAGCTCAATAGAGTATTGTACTGAAATCAAAAAGACCTGAGATCAAATGTAGCTTCAGACACTTGCTAGTTGTATGCTCCAGGAAAGTCACATATCTTCTTTCATCCTCAGTTTTCTCACCAAAAAATGGCAATAATAGTAATAACATCTCCTTTCCGGAGTTGTTGTGAAAGTCAAATGAAAATATTATTTATTAAGTACCTAGCATAGTGCATTCTTGTTTTCACCACCAAATCATTCATTTTAAGATACTATATGTCAAATGTAAAAATTAATACTGGGAGAATGTGATCAATTATTTTCAGGGGGAAGTCTACAAACACAGAAAAATAATACTAATTCAGTCTTAAATATAAAATTTCAGCATTTCTCCCTTTCTTCCTTGTGTCTTCTTTGTATTTGCTTATTGGAGTTCTATTACTCCTGCAAAGGCAAAGTTGATTCCTCCATGGAGATTTCTCTGATTCTAGATTTTGTTGATTCTTCTACCTGGAAAGGATCATAGGATTCATATAGAACTGGAGGTTACTTTAGAGGTCATCGAGTCTAATCTCTTCATTTCACAGATGAGGAAATCGAGGCAAACTAGATCAAGTGATTTGCTCATGATTACATAAATACTAAGTGCCTGAGGTAAGATTTGAACTACTTTTTCTGCATTCAAACTCAGTATGTCTTAGACCTTACTATTAGTAGTAGTCTCTCGGTAACGGAGGATGATGATTGTCTTTGCACGTTTTTGTGCACAAAGACACTTGTGCATGAAGATTTAAGTGGAAAAGTCGATGCACAGAGACAGTCCCACTCTACTGTAATATTATAACATTTTTATACCTCTCTTCAGGACTTAGAATTTTATTATAGTTGTATGTTTTTAAGTCTTATTTCTCTTACCAGGATTTAAGTACTTCAAGGAAAGTAATTGCCCCATATTTATTTCCTTTAGGATTTAGCATCGTGATTTATACTTGGGTGAAGTTCAATAAATGTTAATTTAATTGAATTGACTTCCAAGATATAACATAATAAAAAATTGGATTCATAATTAGAAAACTTTAAGTATGAATCCTAGCTCTGTTTCTTACTACTAGTGTGACCTTTGCCAAGTCATAGAATTTCTTTTTCTAAGTTTTATCTGTAAATAAAGAATGAATTCAAATAAATGTCCAATGTTTCTATAAAATGATGAGACAGAGTGAGAGCTCTCAGTTGCTTAAATGAAAATGCTGAATTCTCTGTAATCTTCCTCTGTTATGTACACTTAACCCCGCAAAATCAGGCTTTTCTACTGACCCTGGAGAAGTAACAAACTAGCACGGAACACCGGTACATCAAGATTCAACACACTTAGAAACAAACTCTGTTTTCTTCTCAAAATTGAAACTTCTCAATTCTCACATTTCTGCCTTCGGACTCATTAGTTTTATAGGTATAAATCTTACCATGATCTTCGATTTCTCACCCTCCTTTGACTCCTAGCCTATCAGCAAAATCCGACAATCTTTTATGTTTGCCTTGTCCATTCTATTCTCATTATTGCAGTGTTAGTTTCATCTATTCATCTGACCCCTCTTTTATTGAAATACCTTCTAGTATTATATTTCTTTAAATACATACAAAATGTATCTTAACTAGAAGAGTGATCTTCATAAAATACCTCCCTTACATTTGGTTCCATTTTTCAAGAATCTGCAAGGGCATCCTATCGCCTTTCAACTTCGAGTAGAAACTCCTTTGCCAAGTCAAGGCCTATCTATCATTTCACTTTTGTCAAATGATAAACTCCTTGAAGAAACAACCTTAACTTTCTATCTTCCCCACTACCTAGCAAACATCATTACATATGTGAAGTACTTTATGAATGTTTGTAGATTTTCTGAATATTATATTTGGATAATTTATCACTCACATTACAGGATAACACCTTTTTATTGTTGTGGATAAATCTTGTCTTTTTAGTAACAAGTGCAAGGACAAAATAATATAGTTACGTTGTATTTTCACATAGCACCTGACAAATGCCTTCCTTATCATACACTCAGATGCTTGTCTGTTGATTCAATATGTTTCTGTAGCATTCTAAGGTTTATTTAAAATAACAATAACTGACATTTATGTGGTATTACAAGATCATAGGATAATAGAGACAGCATGAAACAATTGAAAGACTATCAACTGGATTTGGAGCAAAGCATATGATTTCAAATCCCTCCTAAGGCTTACATTAAATGTGTGACCTTGGGCAAGTCACCTACCCTCCACAGTCTTCAGATACCTTATATGGCAAAGAAAATTACTAGATCAGATGAATTTTGAGTTCTCTTCCAGCTCTAAATATATGACATGTGTTCTACTTTTGAGTAAGATATCTTAGAAGTCTTCTAGTCCATACCTCATAATTTACAAATGAGAAAATGAGGACCAGAGAAGATAAAAAATTACAAAAGCAATAATTATCAGTAATGAGATTTGAACCTAGGTCTCCTGATTTGGTATCACATATTTTTTTCTCCTGAACCATTAATTTTAGAAATCATCTGCTTAAAACCTTTTTGAGCTAAATGGTACTGTTATTATTTTCCATATATTATGAAAGAATCAATATGACTAGCCCCAAACCACATTCAGCTAGTACGAGGTACATTTGGAATTAGAATCCAAGTCCCATATCTACTATTCTTACCACTCTAGTCTTATAATGGGAAGGAACTAGCTGATTGGATGATTGAGCTTTGGGGTTGTAAAAATAGTTAAGGACAATCATTTTGTGCTAAAAACATATTATAGTTAGAAAACAAATCTGTAATTCAGCTTTGGAAAACAGATCTCTTTCCCCCCCTTTAGATATAATTTCTATACAGTATTAAAACAGCTATCCTACATCTATCACTTATCTATTATCCAGTGGAGTTTGTCTTTTGTCTGGATTTCTACATAAAAAATGAGCCCCACAGAACCCCCCAGTGGTCCAACACCTACACATTCAAATATTTAAAGGTAAAAGAAAAATCCATTTCAACTCCTCTTGCTATATTTTAGATTTTTTTCCCCTTCTCTAGTCTGGAAGTCGTATGAACACCTACCCCTCATCCACTAGCCTGCCTGATGCTGTTAAGGATTCTCTACCTAATAAAATAGCTTTTATTCCTACAGTGTTTTCTTCATCAGTGTTGGAAATCTTCAAGGCATGATCAAAATAAATCAAATCAAATAAATTATTTCTTATCTCATTCTAAGTAATCCCTTTGGGGTTTAAGGTTGTATCCTTTCTAATGATGTGATAAAGTATGTAATTCTTTAAAGGACCTGGGGGTGAGGGTGCTAGTTCTTTTTATCACCAACTTGGTTTTTAGAGGGGCCATTCAATCACTTATCTGTCCCATTCCATATTTTTATCTAATTATTTAGATTTATTTTTTGTTCAAACTCGAGCATGCATAACTGTTCTCATTTGAGCTTTCAAATAATAATAACCTTGACTCCAATAAAACTCATATTTAAATTGCATGCCATTTCTTTATTCACAACAACTTTAATGCATGTTTGTAGTTCTTTGGTGAATAAAGGACTTCATTAAACCATATAAAATGGCTGTGCAAAATAGCTATGTTTCAAGAAATCCTACTCATTGCAATGTTCAACTAACTTCTTTACCTGTTAGGGGTTTGCTAAACATGTGCAGATACACCAAGTTAAATGGCAGAACAGGGTTCTGCTACTTCCCTTAGATTTGGGGATTTAAGAATTCTTTACAATGAAATAATTATCTCCCCACTCCTGCCACTTCAAGTGTCCAGGTAGTACTATATGAATGCCCTGAGATTGAGGTCATAAGGACATTCATGAGGAATTCAGTACAATAATTATTTGCCATGTCATTCAGATATTGAGCACGAGACTCGACATTTTCATTATTCATGAAGCACTATGTGGCACAAATGGATAGTGCCCTGAGCACAAAATCAGGAAGACTAGTTCAAATCTGACTTCAGAAACTTACCTGCTGTGTGACCTTGATCAAGTTATTTAACTTCTATTTCCCTCAGTTTCCTTAACTATAAAATGAGGACCATCAAAATGTCTACCTCCCAGTATTGTTGTGAGAATCAAATAAGATAAGTTTTGTTCTCTGCTTAGCATAGAATTGGTCATATAATAGGAGCTACATAAATTCTAGTTATTGTTACCTTCATTATTATTATTATCAACACAGATAAAGATATTTAAATAAATTAATCTTATTATCTGACATTCTGAACCAGAACAATGCAAATAAAGTATATACACATTTGTGTAATAAAAACTTACACAAGTGATGATGAAAGATATAAAAATGCCATGTGCGATCAGCAAAAAAAAAATTACTATATTTCAGACTGCCTAGAATAGGAATGGTTTCATGAGAGAATTGACTTGGTTTTTGAGTTGGATTTTGAAATGCTGTTAGAATTTTATAGGGATAGTTAAGAGAAAAGGCCATTTCAAGCATAGGTAACCACAGAGTTGTAGAAGCATGACAGTACCTGAGTTGTGTTGGTGTTAAATTATATAGGGAATAGGAACATGACACAATGTTGCAAAGGGAAATTATTGTCAAATTTTCAAGGGCTTTGATTACTAGAATAAACTTCAAAGTTTTTAATGAAGGTTTCAGGTGTTTATATTCTTATCCCAATTTTAACCTTATTTTTTACATCTTTATTAGCTTTCATTCTCCAGCTACACCCTTTTATATTCTGAATTAGAAGCTTGTTTGTAGATGGTGGTTTTTATTTTAATTCTGTACCTAATGTTTTGGGTATTCTAAGGATTATCAATGAATCATATATTATTTTATCATAACATCTCTCTAGATTTTATGAAGATAAAGTTAATTCTACCCTAAGTTGTATATGTGGCATTTTGAAATATTTTTTTTAAGTTCAAGGTTAGCTAATAAAGGGCATATAAAACATGATACTATTTAAAGTAAAGCTCTTTGAGGGCAATAATACTGTCTTTTTTCCTGAATAAATCCTGGCTTTTAAAAAAATATTGCCATATTCCTTATTCACAAAAAACCAAATATTCATTTTATATTGTCTGAAAAACAAATGTCCATAATTCAATAATGGGTAAGCAGTAATATTATTAGGAACTAATATCTTACTTAACCAATAAATCTTTGGAAGTAAAGCTCTATCCATTGTGACATCCAGCTTTTCCACCTAGCACATGGTAGAAAATTAAATGCTATTGTCAATAATGAAAATTATAAATTAACTAACTTGTCTAAGTGTGTCATTTCATCTGTCACCATGGAGCCAATTAAGTAGGCTTAACAGGTATTATGAATTTGATTACCCAGAGGGCCTTAATATCATTTTTGTCACCACAGAACTGGAAAAACTAACAATTGTCTAAATAAGCTTAAGAGAATAAGACAGTCTGAAACTTTTTAATCATATCTGATTCCATTGTAACTAAATAGACAAAACTTTTGTTTCCTTCTTTACAGTTACTAGGCAAGTAGATTGAGGAATACTGTACACATATATGTAATATAAATATAAACATAATCAAGCAAAGTATTCAATAAAGATTCTCAGTTATATTGGATAAGATGGAGAGATGTGAACTAACTCATAATATTACTTGATGGATTAAAGCCATGACATTCTTGATACAGAAGAAAACAGAAGAAAATTATGACTAAATGGAAATGTGGTTCTCAAATTCTCCTTTGAATAATAAATGAAGGCATCATTATTCACTATGATGAATTCAAAGGCAACAAGAAATAAGTTCTTTGGTCATTTGGTTATCTCATATTGTGGCACTAATTATTAGTATTTTCAACAAGGCTACTATTGAAATCATTTCAGATTAATTACATTGTTGCAGTGAATGAAAAGAAGCTGTCATATACTTTAATATCTAGTTAGTTTTAATGCACAAAGAACTTTTACATAAATTGAACAGGCATTAAGGCAAAGATATGCTAAAGGTTGAAATAGTAAATATATACATTATGGACCTTAATATTGCAAAAGTAATAATCAGTTTTGAAAACACAAACAAATGATGCAAAAGCAAATGCGGATTTGACAATGAAATTCAAAAGAATGAATGTCAGAGATTATTCAATGAAACTATAATTTTGAAGGAAAAGAAAATAAAAAGAAACAACATGTTTAAATTTCTGAGATGTAGCTAAAGCCAATCTCAGGAGAGAAAGTATTTCCCTAAAAATATACATTATATTTACTAGGGTATTATGTACATGAATAGAAAAGAAGACTAACAAATTTAAAAAATAATTTAAACCAAATTAGGAAGGAATAATGATATAGTAGAAATTATTTTGTTCAACAACCAATCATTTAAATGAAATGGATTAATAGCCATATGTGTAAAAACTGTGTGTAAAATACTGTAAAGTGTAAATACATAAACCAACAGCACAAGAAATATAAGATTCAAACAACAAAAAATAGTAAATGAACATATCATAATTGATCTTCCTCCCAAGAGGAAGGGGATAAAAACAACAACCATAGACACACACAGAAACACACAGAAAAACACACATACACACACAGACTAGATGAATATAAATGAATACTAACATTCAAAGAACAATTAATTTCCATAGAGATTCTACCACACATCTTTTATAATAGTATTGTATTGATATAAAGCCCAAAAGTCAAAAGTCAAAAGAGAAATCTAACCCAACATCCTTAAAGAACATCGTTTAAAAAAAATCAATGCAATATTAGCAAAGAGGCTACAGTAACATATCAAAAAGTTTATACAGCATGGTAAATTTGTATATATGTTAGTTATAATAGTTTGATTTTTTTAAAAAAGGGGAAAATTTCACAGGATCATATCAACATATAAAGAAAAAGATTTTGACAAATATCCATTTATATTTTAAAAATTGAAGTCTATAAAATACATGAATAAATGTTTTTATTTAACATGGTAAGTAGTACATGGTAAGTAGTAGGAAATATTATTTTATGTAAAGTGGATAAAATAGAGTCTTTTCTAATAAGATTAGGGGTAAAGCAAGGATGTATATTTTTTCTGCTGCAGTCTGTAGCCTTGTTCTGTCATACATAGAACAATGAAAAGAAAAATAATTTCAGTGAATTCTTAGATCTTGGATTCTAAGTGCTAATGACTGTCTTTCAAAAAACTGGAAAAAAGAAAGTATATTTCAATCACTTTGTTCAGAAAAGGAAATAAAAACTAATTTCATTGAGCTCACATTCATATAATTGGAGATAAAATAGGAGGTTTCAGGTAGAAATCAGACAGAAAATTCCCATGTTTCTTTGGTTACAGTGGCAAAGTTTATGTTTCAATGGCATTTCCATTATTAACATTATATAGGTTCCTGAGGGCAAACCATGTGACAATGCCTGGGAACTTTGTGGTCAAAACTATTTTACCTCCTCTTGAACTCTGGTATCTGCGATTGCTGAGCAACTAAGAACCACAGCTCTTACAGCAGAAGAAGGGACCTGCTGAGAAAATTTCAACTTCATTTTTGGTTTTTGATAATTGCATAACTAAAAATCCTATAGACATATTGGTGCCTAGAATATAATCACTTCTCTTCTGCTGAATCATTTTATATAGTTTGGTTCCACCTCCAAATGATTACTTTGATTCTTATAATTCTAATTATCATTTCCTCGGAATTTTTTTAAGCACTAAAAATCATTTGTTGAAAAACACAATAAAATCAAGGAATCAAGGCAATTGCCAGGAAAGGAATTGTAACATCATTGATAAAAGGAACTTCCAGATGAAGAACTTCCCTTTATCAGTATAGGTCAGTCCCTTACAATCTTAGAGATATCTACACAGAGAGTGTGAAGATGGGATTAACTCTCCCTTTGCACACTTTTATATTTAATCACCAGAAGCATATATACCCCCACTTATCCTTAAGTATGGGGAGGTCTATGACCCATGTGTGTTATAGTGAGTGATGAATCAGAAATGACTCACTGTCCCCTGGGACATCTTAAACAAAGCTAAAGCTACAACTAGTTCATGTAAAGTGGAAGGAATGCACAGGAAGTGATGCAAAGAACGGTCTTTAAAAGCAAAGGCAACTTCCCTGTGAAGTTCAGTTCTTTGGAGTTGGAGTTGGAGGCTGGTGAAGGATCTGCTTTGTGAAATTGGAGTCTGAAGACCTGCTTGGTTTGGACCTGGCCAGAATAATTAGTATTCTCTCATTTCCCTTTCTTTCACTCTTTCTCCTTTTGTAAATAAATTACCATAAAATGTCATCCTGACTTGAGAAATATATTTTCATTGACCACATTTTAATACACTTAATCCACCTTTAATTTTAACCCTTATAATGTTGAACCTTTTAACACATTTTAGAGGCTATGTGCCATGCCCTCCCCCTCCCCAATTTCCCACCCTAAACCTGCCCTGGATCAGGAGAAGGAAAAAAGAGAGGGAAGTGGCCTGGGTTCTCTACTCAGGGAAAGAAGTATGTGCTTGATTGGGCTGCTGGGTAGAGGTGCTGGGAGGAGCAGTAGAGAGCAAGGGAGCAGCCTTAATGAGTCCCTCTGCCTTTCTAGTAACTAACTCTAGAACAGTGGTTCTCAACCTTTCTAATGCCGTGACCCTGCAATACAGTTCTCATGTTGCAGTGACCCCAAACCAAAAAATTATTTTGGTGGCTACTTCAAAACTGTAATTTTGCTACAGTTATGAATCAGAATGTAAATACTTCATATGCATTATGTATTCTCATTGCTACAAATTGAGAGGTTGAGAACCGCTGCTCTAGAGAGTGATCTCTGCATGCCATCTTTGTCACTTTTGCCATAGGTTTGCCATTACAGACCAAGAGTTATGCTGTCCAACTGAAATAGAAATGATGACTACTAAATCACATCTAAGAGTTCCTGTAGACCACAAAAGACTTAGCAAAATGCACCTATTTATATATTTCTTTAAAATTAGGAACATTAATTTTTTTTTTGTTTGAACCATGCTTTGGAGCACTAGAGACTACATGTGACTGCAGGGCAATTTGGACCTAGAGAACTTATAACTAATTTCCTCAAGTGCTGTATTTGTCTAAAGTGTAACTTATTGAAATGAACCTGAGGACAGCTCTTTTTACAGTATATTATGGTATTTGCCTAAATATATGTTACAATGAAAATTATTGTCAGAATGAAGATTTTTTTTAAATGAGATGAGGAACATTTTATTCATTCCTGCACTTCTTTAATAATAACACACTTAGATAACCATTTAAACAAATTTACTCATTTAACTTTATTAAGAGTTCTTTGAGATAAGTAGCAAACATTATTATCTCAATTCATAGAAGACGAAGCTGAAATTAGGTATTTACATATGACCATGCCTTAAGTAAATGATGGTGCTAGACCCCAGACCTATTTTTAAATTTCCAGTACAGGTTCCTCTCCACTACACCAGGATGTCTTAGCAGAGTTGTAAGATATTGGCTAACAAGCAACAGGCATTTTGGCAAAGTTTTCACACATCTTCCCTTTCCATAGTACCCAATCTAAAGAGAATTTATTGAGTATTGTATAGTTTATAGAGGTGATGGAGTTGTAAAGACAACATCAAAAATATTGTTTTCTTTCAAGAAACCTCAATTCTGCTTGATTGTCTGGTATCTAGACAGCTATAACTCATTGGAAGATTTTCATGAAATCATGTATAGTGAAGTAAGAAGAACTTGAAAAGATGTGCCAATGGCATTGAAATGGAAAGAATAATGATATAATGAACAATATTGAGCCATGAGAAAAGATAAGGAAAGTCACCAAAAAGGTTGGATCTATGGATATGGAATACTGTATACAGTGATCTGTCACTTATCTGAGGAGTTATGTTCCAGGGACTCTGATGGGTGAAAATCTGTGAAATAACAGGAGAGCAAACAGATCAATGCTACAGTGTCTGAGCCAATCAGTGGCTAGGATATAGAACTGCATTTTGATTGTGTACAATATGGTATTCATCCACAAAAGCTCCACAATACAGATTTATATATATATATTTTTAACCAATGATACAGTGAAACTGAGATAAGTAAACCAGGATATAGCAAGGGACAACTGTATACTGTCAGATGTGATCTAGACATGATTACACTGATACAGGTAACCCTAAGTGATGAAATTTCCCCTCTCAACAAAGGTAAGTAATATACATATAAAATATTGTCTTAGAGAATTGCCTAGATTCCTATAAAATTGTGGCTTAGGGTCATATAATAAGAAAGTGTCAGAGGCAGACAGTTAATCTAGGGCTTCCTAAATTCAAGAATCACTATCTATTCATCATAGACATTATAAATACACCAGATCTTACATGAATCAGGTTTAATTTTAATTTTAAATGCTTGACCCTTACCAAAACAAACAAAATAACTAACTCATTTTTCAATCATCCAGAAATTTCCATGGCATTTCTGGATATAGTTGCTTCTGTTAAGGTCCACAAAGATGCAAGTAATCCAAGCTCCTATTCAAATACAGTGAACCTTAGTAACAATGCACCTTAGTAACTTCATTTTGATTACGAGAGGGACTTAGAAAACAACTTAGGTTGTTTTTGTTTTTGTTTTCATTTTTTCTGATGAAATATTTTACAATGTATTCTTTTTTATTGCTTCTTGATGTCTTATGGAGTCATTAGCTTACAGGTGCTTATTTCTAATTTTTTTAATATATTTTATTTGATCATTTCCAAGCATTATTCATTAAAGACATAGATCATTTTCTTTTCCTCCCCCCCACTCCCCATAGCTGACGCGTAAATCCACTGGGCATTACATGTTTTCTTAATTTGAACCCATTGCTTTGTTGATAATATTTGCATTAGAGTATTCATTTAGAGTCTCTCCTCTGTCATGTCCCCTCAACCGCTGTATTCAGGCAGTTGCTTTTCCTCGGTGTTTCCACTCCCATAGTTTATCCTTTGCTTATGAATAGTGTTTTTTTCTCCTGGATCCCTGCAAATTGTTCAGGGACATTACACCGCCATTAATGGAGAAGTCCATTACGTTTGATTATACCACAGTGTATTAGTCTCTGTGTACAATGTTCTCCTGGTTCTGCTCCTCTCCCTCTGCATCACTTCCTGGAGGTTGTTCCAGTCTCCATGGAACTCCTCCACTTTATTATTCCTTTTAGCACAATAGTATTCCATCACCAACATATACCACAATTTGCTCAGCCATTCCCCAATTGATGGGCATCCCCTTGTTTTCCAGTTTTTGGCCACCACAAAGAGCGCAGCTATGAATATTTTTGTACAAGTCTTTTTGTCCATTATCTCTTTGGGGTACCGACCCAGCAGTGCTATGGCTGGATCAAAGGGTAGATATTCTTTTGTCACCCTTTGGGCATAGTTCCAAATTGCCCTCCAAAATGGTTGGATCAGTTCACAACACTAGAAATGAATTAATGTCCCTACTTTGCCACATCCCCTCCAGCATTCATTACTTTCCTTTGCTGTTATGTTAGCCAATCTGCTAGGTGTGAGGTGATACCTCAGAGTTGTTTTTATTTGCATCTCTCTGATTATAAGAGATTTAGAACACTTCTTCATGTGCTTGTTAATAGTTTTGATTTCTTTATCTGAGAACTGCCTATCCATGTCCCTTGCCCATTTATCAATTGGAGAATGGCTTGATTTTTTGTACAATTGATTTAGCTCTTTATAAATATGAGTAATTAAACCTTTGTCAGAGGTTTCTATGAAGATTTTTTCCCAATTTGTTGTTTCCCTTCTGATTTTAGTTACATTGGTTTTGTTTGTACAAAAGCTTTTTAGTTTGATGTAGTCAAAATTATTTACTTTACATTTTGTGATTCTTTCTATGTCTTGCTTGGTTTTAAAGCCTTTCCCCTCCCAAAGGTCTGACATGTATATTATTCTGTGTTTACCCAATTTACTGATGGTTTCCTTCTTTATGTTTCAGTCACTCACCCATTTTGAATTTATCTTGGTGTAGGGTTTGAGGTGTTGATCTATTCCTAGTCTCTCCCACACTGTCTTCCAATTTTCCCAGCAGTTTTTATCGAATAGTGGATTTTTGTCCCAAAAGCTGGGATCTTTGGGTTTATCGTATACTGTCTTGCTGAGGTCGCTTTCCCCCAGTCTATTCCACTGATCTTCCTTTCTGTTTCTTAGCCAGTACCAAATTGTTTTGATGACTGCTGCTTTGTAATATAGTTTAAGGTCAGGGACTGTAAGGCCCCCATCATATGTGTTTTTTTTTTTTCATTATTTCCCTGGATATCCTTGATCTTTTGTTCTTCCAAATGAACTTTGTTATGGTTTTTTCTAAATCAGTGAAGAAGTATTTTGGTAGTTCAATGGGTATGGCACTAAATAGATGAATAAGTTTGGGTAGGAGGTCATTTTTATTATATTGGCTCGTCCTATCCATGAGCAGTTAATGTTTTTCCATTTGCTCAAGTCTAGTTTTAGTTGTGTGGTGAGTGTTTGTAGTTGTGTTCATATAGTTCCTGTGTTTGTCTTGGGAGGTAGATTCCTAGGTATTTTATTTTTGTCTAAGGTGATTTTGAATGGGGTTTCTCTTTCTAGTTTTTGCTGCTGAGCTGTATTGGAGATATATAGAAAAGCTGATGATTTATGTGGGTTTATTTTGTATCCTGCAACTTTGCTAAAGTTGTTGATTATTTCAATTAGCTTTTTGGTTGAATCTCTAGGATTCTTTAAGTAGACCATCATGTCATCTGCAAAGAGAGATAACTTGGTCTCCTCCTTGCCTATTTTGATGCCTTCAATTTCTTTTTCTTCTCTAATTGCTACTGCTAGTGTTTCTAGTACAATGTCAAATAGTAGAGGGAATAATGGGCATCCTTGTTTCACTCCTGATCTTATTGGGAATGTATCTAGTTTATCCCCATTGCAGATGATATTAGCTGATGGTTTTAGATATATACTGTTTATTATTTTTAGGAATGACCCCCTTCTATTCCTATGCTTTCGAGTGTTTTTAATAGGAATGGGTGTTGTATTTTATCAAATGCTTTTTCTGCGTCTATTGAGATAATCATGTGGTTCTTGCTGGTTTGCTTGTTGATGTGGTCAATTATGTGGATGGTTTTCCTAATGTTGAACCAGCCCTGCATCTCTGGTATAAATCCTACTTGATCATGGTGAATGATCCTTCTGATCACTTGCTGGAGTCTTTTTGCTACTATCCTATTTAAGATTTTTGCATTTTTATTCATTAGGGAGATTGGTCTATAGCTTTTTTTCTCTGTTTTTGACCTGCCTGGTTTTGGAATCATTACCATGTTTGTGTCGTAAAAGGAGTTTGGTAGAACTCCCTCTTTGCTTATTATGTCAAATAGTTTGTATAGTATTGGGATTAACTGTTCTCTGAATGTTTGATAGAATTCACTGGTGAATCCATCAGGCCCTGGGGATTTTTTCTTAGGAAGTTCTTTGATGGCTTGTTGGATTTCATTTTCTGATATGAGATTATTTAAGAATTCTATTTCCTCTTCTGTTAGTCTAGGCAGTTTGTATTTTTGTATATATTCATCCATTTCTCCTAAATTGGTGTATTTATTGCCATATAATTGGGTAAAATAATTTCTAATGATTGCCTTAATTTCCTCCTCATTGGAGGTGCTGTCCCCCTTTTCATCTTTAATGCTGTGAATTTGCTTTTCTTCCTTCCTTTTTTTAATTAGATTGACCAGTACTTTGTCTATTTTGTTTGTTTTTTCAAAGTACCAGCTTCTTGTCTTATTTATTAAATCAATAGTTCTATCACTTTCGATTTTATTAATTTCTCCCTTAATTTTTAGGATTTCTAGTTTGGTTTTCTGCTGGGGGGTTTTAATTTGATCGCTTTAGAGTTTTTTCATTTGCATTTCCAGTTGATTGATCTCTGCTCTCCCTTGTTTGTTAATATATGCATTCAGGGATATTAATTTACCTCTGATTACCGCTTTGGCTGCATCCCATAAAGTTTGAAAGGATGTCTTGCCATTGTCATTTTCCTCGATGAAATTATTAATTGTTTCTATGATTTCTTCTTTAACTAAATGGTTTTGGAGTATCATATTGTTTAATTTCCAATTGGTTTTAGATTTGGTTTTCCATGTACCATTACTAATCATTATTTTTATTGCCTTGTGATCTGAGAAGGCTGCATTCATTATTTCTGCTTTTCTGCATTTGTGTGCTATGTTTCTATGACCTAATGTCTGGTCAATTTTTGTGAATGTGCCATGTGGTGCTGAGAAGAAGGTGTATTCCTTTTTATCCCTATTTATTTTTCTCCATATGTCTATTAATTCTAATTTTTCTAAGATTCCATTCACTTCTTTTACCTCTTTCTTATTTATTTTATGATTTGATTTATCTAAATTTGATAATGGTTGGTTTAAGTCTCCCACTATTATGGTTTTACTGTCTATTTCTTCCTTCAATTCTCCTAGTTTCTCCATTAGAAATTTGGCTGCTATATTATTTGGTGCATACATGTTGATTAATGATATTTCCCCATTGTCTAAAGTCCCTTTTAACAAAATATAATTACCTTCCCTATCCCTTTTGATCAGGTCTATTTTTGCATTGGCTTTATCAGATATCATGATTACCACTCCTGCCTTCTTTCTATCAGTTGAGGCCCAGAAGGCCTTACTCCATCCTTTAATTCTGACCTTGTGGGTGTCAACCCGCCTCATGTGTGTTTCTTGAAGACAACATATGGTAGGGTTTTGGATTCTAATCCGTTCTGCTATTCGTCTACTTTTTATGGATGAGTTCATCCCATTCACGTTCAAAGTTATGATTGTCATTTGTGGACTCCCTGGCATTTTGATAGCCTTCCCTAATTCTAATCTTTTCTTCTTCAGCTCTACCTTTTAGTCCAGTGATTTACTTTGAATCAGTCCCCCTTGTCCCCTCCCTTGATGTTTCCCTTTTTAGTCCCTCCCTTTTTGTTCCCTCCCCCTCCTTCCTCTCTTTCCCTCCCTTTTTTTTCTCCCTCTCCCCCTCCCCTCCCCGGTTTTCCCTTCTCCCTACCCTTGTTGGGTAAGATAGAATTCAAGATCCCAATGGATCTGGATGTTTTTCCCTCTCAGAGTTGATTTCCCTGAGATTAAGGTTTAAGTAAAAAACCCCCTCTCTTCCTCTCCTTCTTATAGGAGTTTTCTTCCCCTCCCCTTCCCATGTGAATCTTTGTGTGAGAAAGATTATTCTATTTGGTCTTTCTTTACCCCCTTTTTATACATTACATTTTCCCCACATGTTAGTATACATAGATTGATATAAATGTAGTCCTTATAGAAGAGAGTTTGAGTAAAAGAAGAAGATAACATTTTCCCCCTTTCCTTTATATTTACCTTTTCAGGTATTCCTTGCTCTTTGATTTTCGGAATCAAACTTTCCACAGAGCTCTGGTCTTTTCTTTGCAAAAACTTGGAAATCTTCTATTTTGTTGAATGCCCATACTTTCCCTTGGAAGTATATAGTCAGTTTTGCTGGGTAGCTGATTCTTGGTTGAAGACCCAGCTCTCTTGCCTTTCTGAAGATCATGTTTCATGCCTTACTATCATTCAGAGTAGACCTTGCAAGGTCTTGTGTGACCCTGATTGGCATTCCTTTATATCTAAATTGTTTTTTTCTGGCTTCCTGTAGGATTTTTTCTTTTGTTTGAGAGCTTTGGAATTTGGCAATTACATTCCTGGGAGTTGTCTTTTGGGGGTTTAGTGTAGAAGGTGTTCTGTGAGCTCTGTCAGTGGCTGTATTGCCCCCTTGTTTTAGAATCTCTGGGCAATTTTCTTTGATTATATCTTGTATCCCGATGTCGAGTTTGGTGTTTATTTCTGGCTTTTCTGGAAGTCCAATTATTCTTAAATTATCTCTTCTCCCTCTATTTTCCAGATCTGTCACCTTGTTGGTGAGATATTTTATGTTCTCTTCTAATTTCTTGGTATTTTGGCTTTGCTTTATTAATTCTTGCTCTTTTACACGATCGTTGTCTTCTAGCTGCCTGATTCTGGCCTTTAAAGCCTGGTTTTCCTTTTCAGTTTCATCATACTGGTTTTGTAGATGCGTGAATTTCTTTTGCATTATTTCCCACTTTTCTTGTGCATCATCTTCTATCTCCTCTGTATTGTGTATTTTGGTTCCATAGAATGTGTCCGAAGTCGCCCCTTTCTTCTTATTTTTCTTGGGATTTTGGGGCTTCTGTGCTTCTGTGGAGTTTGCCATCTCTGAATGGGGAGGATTAGCTTTTCTTATCTCTGTCTGGTGTTAAGAGTCTTTAGTCCTGGGCAGATTGTTGATTCTATGAGCTTTCCCTGGGTTAAATTGAGTATGGGCAATGACTTTCACTGGAACTGGAATGGAAGGGTCGGACCAGAGGGCCACACTCTTCCCCAGTTCTCTCTGCTTCCCTGCTGCTAAGGTGCCCGCTTGACTGGACTGGGTTGGGTTGCTTTCTGGAAGTTGCCTTCAGAATAGCTGGCCGTGAGGCTGTTTTGTCGGCCCTGAGAGTTGCTGTTGTTTCAGAGGACCCTGCTCTCTGCGGGGGGGAGCTCCGAGGGCAATGACTTTCACTGGGACTCGGATAGAAGGCCCTGAGGGTTGTTGTTGTTTCAGAGGACCCTGCTCTCTGAGCGGGGCGGGGCTGTAGCTTCCTGGAGCCTTGGACTCTGCGCTCCTACCCCTTAGGTCCGAGTGATCTCAGGTTCTGGCTTTTGAGGGGGGCCGTACCTTTTGATCCAGGTCCAGGTCCAGGAGGAGGGTTCCCAGGGTCTGTGCTGTTGATCGTTTTGAATTTCGGTGCCTTAGGAGCTTATAGTTTGAGATCGGTCGGGAAGGGTTTTCCGGAGATCTGAACTTAAGCTTTCTCTAAGCCTCCATCTTGACCGGAAGTGTCTAATTTTTTAATGCGCTATTTCATCAGAGAATTTTTGAGTCTCTTTTTCCATTTGTATAATTCTTTTAAAAAATTTTTATATTCTAAAATTTTGCATCTCTTTCCCCAAGTTGTTAATATTATTATCAAAATTTTCACCCCTTTAGCTAATTCTTTTACTGAATTTTTCTTTAGCCTTGTCTTTTTAGTTTTGAAAATATTTTTAGTTATTCCAGAAATTCTTGTTAGTTTGTGTCCAATTCAGTTTTTTTCATTGAGACTTAGAGACTTTGCATGTACCTATTTTGACTCCATTGTCTTCTGAGTTTGTCTCTTTTTTTATATCTTCATATCATATTTAACTTACTCCCTGCTCTCTGTTTATGTATGCTCCTATAAGTGATAAAGTTAAGTATTTTCAGTACCTTAGTTATCCTAAGTACTTTAGGTACCTTAGTTGCTTGAAGTATCATAGATGTTTCAAGCATCTTCATCACCTGATAACACAGTAATGTAATCAGTTTAACTCCATTGTTTCCCTTGACTTCCTGAAGTGTCTTAAGTTCTTTGGATATCTCTTATACTATAGATATCTTAAGTAGTCTGATTATCACATCCCCATACAAAAATATGATTGGTTAACCCCATTGAATCCCTTGAGCTTTTTTTTCCTGTTCTGTTCACCTTTTTATGCTTCTCTTGAGTATCAAATTTGGTTATCAAATTTTCTTTTCTGCTCTGGTTGTTTCATTAGGATAGCCTAAAAATACTCTATATCCTTAAATATGTGTTTCTTCCCCTCTAGAATTATACTCAGTTTGTCTGAGTAAGGTTAGGGTTGTAAACCTTGATCCTTTGCCTTGTGGAATATCATATCCCATAACTTTTAGTCCTTTAATGTAGGAGTTGCTAGGTCCTGCAAGATATTTAAAATTTTTCTTATTCTTTTCATTGTTTTAAAAATTTGTTTTATTGTTTCCTGAGGTCTTATGGAATAATGAGCTTCCCTTTGTCCAAATCTAATTTTGAGGAAGCCATTGTCTTGAACTATGCCCCAGAAGTGGGTATATGCAATAGATTTGTGAAACAATATCTGGTTCTTTGTACAGTGCTAACATAGTGGTATCCTCTTCTAGACCATTTGCCAGGTCCTCTGCTGTCTAGCTTTAGAGTTCCTGAAACTACTGCTGCTTTTGTCACCCCAACTATTCCAAACATTGGTATTTCATCAATGTGAGCTCTGGGCCCATCTCCACTCCTTAGTCATAGATCTCTCAGATCTTATAAGGTCATGTTTCACTGTGAACTTTTATCCACCCTGCCACTCCAGAGTTCTATTTGAAGTGTTAAAATTGTATGGAGGATACTGTTTGGACAACTTGCCTGGGTCTTTTTTCTCCTCTTCATTCTTGCTTCTATACTTGGAAATCAGAGGAGCAGACATTTTTAAAAGGATACTGGAAATCTTTGACCAGCTCATAAATGTGTGCATCTGTTTTCAAAGGGAACTATTTTTAAGCAGAAGGGATTTTGAAGATTTCTCAAATCACCCCTCAGTATCTTCACGCAAGATGCTTGCTGTATCTGTTTCTGTGATTCCTTTCAGAGAAAAACACCTGCAATATTCAAGGCACAAGTGATCATATTTATTTGATCTTCATTCTCAAAATGAAAACCTTTCTTCCTACAAGATAATTACCTCATTTTCTTTTTCTCATTCAATTTTTTACAAGCTATTTTCTCTCTCAAAAATCACACCTATTGAAAAAAGAACAGTTTAATTTTAAGATTCTCTTCTTTCCACCATGTATAAACTGCTTCATTCCCTTCAAATTGCTGAGTATCCTCATTCCTCCTTATAGTATACTTTATTTAAAATGTTTATTCAAATTTGTATTTTGAATCACCTAACTTATTTCCCTTTTAATATATTTTAGTGTCTGCAATCTTCAAACAATGATAATCTACTAATGTTTTTCCCTACTTCATGGAATCTCCTGAGTAAGATCTCAAATTGACAAGGTAATGTCTCCTGCAGCCTATATTTAGGATGCAGGTAGGAACAAAAATATGCACATACTTCCTTTCATGAAAAAATGGAATGTATGGTTTTCCAAGATAGTCATTATTTGTTCAGGTTTTCTTTTTTTTCTTTTTTATTTAAATAAACCTATAGGGATGTCCTAACTCTACTGACAACTACACACATTTTGATCAGCCTGGAAATTCTACTAAGTATGTCAGATAATAAGGAAGATAATATTATATGCTGGGATATTGGTGAAACTGGGAAAGTATGAGTCCACCTATCTCATAACTCTCACACCAATAAGACAAGAATATGCTGCTACTAATGGTAGAAATCAAAGTGTGGTGCAGATCTAGAGCAGTTCTTAATTTTGTTTCAGGTAAATAGATCTGGGATACAGCTGTGAGCATTTTGGTTTTATTAGTTCTTGCTTTAAAGCCTGGTTTTCTTTTACAGTTTGGTCAAACTGGTTTTGTAGATGCGTGAATTTCTTTTGCATCATTTCCCACTTTTCCTCCCAGAGGGCTTCCATCTTTTTGGTCCTTTCTGATTCAAATTCTTCATGTGTTTGTGGAGAGTTTCTATTTCCTTTGGAAGATTTTGGAGAATTTTCTTGTATATCTTCTTCTATCTGCTCTGTATTTTGTATTTTGGCTCCATAGAATGTGTCCAGAGTCGCCCCTTTCTTCTTATTTTTCTTGGTATTTTGGGGCTTCTGTGCTTCTGTGGAGTTTGTCATCTCTGAACGTGGAGGATTGGCTTTTCTTGTCTTTGTCTGGTGATCAGAGGCTTTAGTCCTGGGCAGATGTTGGTTCTATGAGCGTTCCCTGGGTTAAACTGAATATGCCTCACTGGAACTGGAATGGAAGGGTCGGACCACGAGGCCAGACTCTCCCCCTGGCTCGATTTCCGGAAGTTGCCTTCAGAATCCCTGGCCGTGAGGCTGTTTCGTCGGCCTGCGGGGGGATGGGCTGCCGCTTCCCCAAGCTCCGAGAGCACAGACTTTCACTGAGACTTGGATAACAGGATCCAGCCCGTGAGGCTGTCTTGCCCGCCCTGAGGGTTGCTGTTGTTTTGACCAGCTCTCTGCAGCGGAAGCCCCAGGCAGTAACTTTCACCCGGACCAACCGGCTCTTTGCAGCGGAGGCCCCAGGCAGTAACTTTCACCCGGACCGACCGGCTCTTTGACCGACCGGCTCTTTGCAGCCGAAGCCCCAGGCAGTAACTTTCACCCGGACTGGGACTTGGGTAGAAGACCCTGAGGGTTGTTGTTCCTCAGACCCTACTCTCTGAGCCCGGCGCGGCTGCCGCTTCCAGGAGCCTTGGACTCTGTGCTCCTACCCCTGAGGTCCGAGGGATCTCGGGTTCTGGCTTTTAAGGGGAGCCGTACCTTTTGAACCGGGTCCAGGTCCAGGAGGAGGGTTCCCAAGGTCTGTGCTGTTGATCGTTTTGAATTTCGGCGCCTTAGGAGCTTCTAGTTTGAGATCGGTCGGGAAGGGTTTTCCGGAGATCTGAACTTCAGCTTTCTCTAAGCCGCCATCTTAACCGGAAGTCTGTGAGCATTTTGGGCAAAGAATAAAAATTTAATTTTAAGGATTTGAAAGATGTTCCTGAGACCCTAGAGAACCTCCTTTCTCACTGCTTTTTAAAACTTTTGGGTGGCTTTTATATGTTTCTATCCTCAGACAGCTAACCAGATTTAACTTCTTTAAAAACTATTTCTCTCTGGGCATTGGAATATTTTTGGTTTTATTTTTAATAAAAGAGATTTCAACCTTTTATATCTGAGTCACTCATGCAATAGAAGCAGAATAGTGATCAGGGAAGATGCAGACTACAAAGTTCAGGAAGTGTCCCTTTTTGTTTTGTCTTTGGTGGACTTGGCCATGGGTTCCATTACATTATAATGGAAACCCCCGCTGAGCTGAGGCAGAATTAAGTCACTTAACATATAAACAGAGACTTGCTTTTGACTTTTCATTAATCTTCCTTAGCTTTACTGTCCACAAGCATCACCCTATCCAATAATTCCTTGTTCTATGATCTCCTCCAAATAGAGTTAATCAACTTATACCATGCATATTTTTTTCTTTTCATGCAAAAGGATTGTAGTGATCAGTGTGTTGAAATTTCAGGAACATGAGATGGGGTAGGATATGATAGGAAACAGATCAGGTAAAAGAATACCAAGTCTTATTCCATATTAATGATCTAAGGAAAACTAAGGAAAACTATTCCTCAATTATTTTCTCTTTCCTTGCTTGATGAGGACTCTTTTATGTTTCAAGACCTGATTCTTAGTTATTTGGAACTATGGCAGTCTGGTCTGGCTAAAGGTTAGAGATCATTGGTCTTACATGGAGGAGTAAAAGACATTAGGAAAATTTATACAAGAAAGACTTACAGATATTTTTAATAAAGAAAAATTATTATATTTGATCACAGTATTTATATTAGGCTAATATAAAATTTCTTTGTAAGTTTTTTTCTGGACATATCTGACATATAGTCTATATAATTCATTTTATTTGGGATGACCTGAATAAACCTATAAAACTTTTATTTACTATATGACTTTTTTAATGTTCTACTTTTAACATGACTCAAGGTTGCATTGTATATTGAGGAGTTTCAAACTCTTGAAAACAAATTCAGAAAAAAAATTAAGGAAAAAAATCAAGAGAATCTAATTAAAACAATGTAGAGTCCAAAGACTGCTATCTTTAATCTATGGCATATACCCTACTAGATAATCCTTTTTAATGATAGAATTTTGAGTGAACATTTGAACCTTTTATGAAAATTACTATCAAATCTTCTTTGTTAATATGTAAAAGCTTAGTGAATGCTTTTAACTTTGTTATTATGAATACTCATTTGGCATAAAGAGGCACTCATGAACACATAAATCCTAAATACACTGATTGTATAGATGTATTAATGGGGTTTTTGTAAAGTACAGAGAATTCTGCACTATTCATATGCCACTGGTCAAAGTATTTAAACATTTAATCATTTGGACTTTGCAGATTTTGTGGGATCAGATTTAATGATTTTTTGTGGGCTGAGATTAATTTTCTCACAATTCATTGTACTGATGATTGAGATTTAAAGTAGGTTATGGAGAGAGTCACTATAGACTTCTTAGCATTTACCATTATGGATTTAATCTCTAAAGTCAGAGGCTTCAACTTTAAATTAAGCATTAGCTACATTTTGAGCTTCAGAAAGCAATTTTCTTATATTATTTAGAATCAAGCTCAAATATATTTTTTAAAAATAATGTTAAGTCCCTGATTTCTTTTAAATAGTAAAAGAGCAGTGATGACATTTATTTCTACCATAATAGATATCTATTTTTAAAGGATTTATAAAATGGCCACAAAAGAAACTATTGATGGTTGGATATAATGCAGACCATTATTTCAAATTATAACCTTAACTAAAATTATAAACCATTCTTTTATCCATTTTCCTACAGAGAACATATTTACATGTATATTTAATAATTTCATTATCAAGACTACAACTAAATCAGTATAAAAACAAAATGAAATGGCTTTGATCAGTTTCAATAAAAATATTAATTTGTATTATAAGCCTTTAATTAGCTTTAATGTTAGCCTGTTTTGTATAACTTTTTTTTCTTTAACTTGAATTCTAAAACTCAGGTAAAGTACAAGTAAAGTAAAGTACCAGAGAGATATTTAAAAGATAGCCATATCATTCAGTCATATAAGAAGATGATCTCAGAAAAAGCTGGAAACACATACCTGAACTGGTGCAAAGAAAGAAATAAGGAGAACCAGAAGAAAATTGTACACAGTTCTTGCAATATTGTAAGATGTTCTACTGTGAAGCATTTGATACTCTCTACGATGTAAGAATCTAGCACAAATCTGAAGGAATTATGGGGAATGCCATCCACCTCCAGAGCAAGAACTGTTGGAGTCAAATGCAGATGAAAGCATACTATCTTTCACATCAGTTTATTTGTAGTTTATTTGAGCATTTCAGTTTTGTATGCTTGTGCTCTTACAACACTGACCAATATAGAAGTGTGTTTTGCATGATACTATGTATGGCCAAGACTAAATTGCTTACCATCTCTGAGTGGAAGAGAGAAGGGAGGGAGGAAGATGGAACTTATAATTTTGGAAGTTTATGTTGAAAATTATTATTAGATATAATCGAGGAAATAAAACAAAAAATAAAACATCATGAATTAAAAAATAAATTTTGGTTGAATTTGAAAAAGAACAAAAGAAGAAAGAAAGAAAGAAAGAAAGAAAGAAAGAAAGAAAGAAAGAAAGAAAGAAAGAAAGAAAGAAAGAAAGAAAGAAAGAAAGAAAGAAAGAAAGAAAGAAAGAAAGAAAGAAAGAAGGAAGGAAGGAAGGAAGGAAGGAAGGAAGGAAGGAAGGAAGGAAGGAAGGAAGGAAGAATATAAGGAAGAAAGGAAGAAGGAAGGAAGGAACAAAGAAAAAGAAAGAAAATTTAAAAAAATAAAAGGAAAATAGCAGACGGTGAAGGAAGTAACATGTAACTAACCTAAAGATAATATGTAACAAAATTGAGAAATATTTTAAATGTCAAAAATAGGAGTTAATTTTTTTCTAAGCTTTTTGAGTGGAGAAGTGATATGATAAAGTAATGGCTTACCATAGATCTTATAGAAATATGTATAATTAGATTTTTAATCATAACAGAT